>NC_041389.1:140498624-140538804 GCF_002162155.2 Triticum dicoccoides
TAGAACCAATCATGCATATATGCATATATATATCATCAATGTCTCACAAACCACCATATTAATTAATTCACACATACACACATGTATAGCTATATACAATTTCTCCTACATATGAATGGTGCCTTCGGAGCCAGTGGCATTAGCCTAATTGGTGCCTTCAGAGCATGATGACAATTGGAAGTGGTTTTCATGGGGCGGTAGCGGGTAATAGAATTCTCCCTTCGGATTTATGACCTGGTCGAGCAAAAATCCTGCTATTTCCTCTTGAAGTGCTTCTACGCGCTCCATTTCTATGAGCTTCTCCCGCACCTCTTTGAACTGTTAAGAAGGAGATCAATATGCATGTGTATTAGTTGTGTGACTAGGTATCGATAATGGTGTAAAAATTGTGAATAGTGTTCTGACAAGCGTACCCATTCCTGTCTTTGAGATCTGCTCCTTTCGGATGCCATCATGCGAATGTTCTCGCAAACGCAGAATGCACACAGATCAGTCCCCTGCGCCTACTTCAGGGCCTTTACGAGAATGGAATTTGATTAGATGAAAATTAATCAAGCATGATAATTAAAGAGATGGCAGCTAGCTAGCTAGCTAGTACTACTTAATTGCTTACCTTGGGTCGAAACCATTTAAGCTTTTTTTTTCATTCGCCGGGCGTGACGGCGATGAACCTTTGCCAAGCCCTGCCCGCCGACAAAGAAAATGAACAAAGGGGTTATTAAATAGTTCATATCATGAAATGACGAACTAAATAGGCCGAGATATATAGTTAATAATGATTGAAATTACCTGTTGACTATCCCATACAAGATGTTATAGTCAGTTTTTTCTGAGATTAGTGAGTCCAGTACTTCAACTGTTCCGGCGTCAACTTTAATGATACACAAGACCCAGTGAAATCTGCATGCACACATGTTTGCATGTCTTAATTAAGCGGGCATATGTAAGCAAAAACATGTAGCTAGCTAGTAGGCAAAAACAGAGAATTTGTAGTACAAGACAGTGTGACTCACTGGAAGTTGTAAGGAAGTAGTATATCTTCATTGTCTTTGAGGCGCTTCAAGAACTCTAGCATGCTGTCCTCTACGTACTTTTGCTGACGTTCATTTATCTTCTAGGTGTATTCATTAACGGTGTTTGGGTCAATGAACCCAATGCCAAAGCGTCCACCTTTTCTCATTTCATATATCTTCATCCTGCATAATACCACAGAAAAGAATATAGTGAGGATAATTACAGGTAATGATTGATCAAAAGGATCACTACAGCTAGCTTGAGACTTAAATATAGAAAGAAATCACTTACAGACAATAGCAACTGATGATAGATTTGTCGAGTGCGTCTTGATTGTATAACTGAAACAGTTCTAAATACTCAACGGACACAGCTTTCTCATGGTAGTAATGGTCCTGCTTAACATTCACCATGAGGGACAATCGATCTGAAATCTTGGTAATGTTCATGTACCATTGATGCAATTCATACATTCTCGTTGGGAGGTTCTTGACCTTGTCTGGCGCGACCAAAGGTTGGCCCCGGACATATTTCCGTTTTATTTCATCCTCTCTAAGCAAAGGCATGGGCTCGATCTCGAGGAGTTGTCCAACAGTGATGTTGAGAACTTCAGCCTGCATTATATGCTCCTCCGTTATTACCACATTGCCCACCTCGGGAACGTGCAATGTTTGCCCACAATAATATTGGGCGCGCATACTGTCACCTGTTGTTGGCACAACAAGCGAGGGGATCGATTGCGCCGCCTGTTCTCCCAGCTGGGGAATGGTTTTCCCGCATTTTTTGGCAGCTGCTTCTTGTTTGCTCGATCCCGATGTAGATGTGCTCGCCTCCCTTTGTAGACGTGCTCGATTTAACTTCCTGATGTGGCGCTCATAGTCTGTGTCAACAGGCTTGGGAGCTGGTGGTTGAGCCATACGAATGAAGTGGTCAATCGTTTCCTCAGGCACTTTCTCCCTTGGCGGCAGTGGCGGTTTCGGTGCAAAATGGGCTTCCACCTCGGCCTTCGATATGGCTGTGATTTCCTCCTCGGACCTGTCATAAGACCTCTGCGGAAGAGGCTTGAGGCTTGGACCATATTTATATCGCTTGCCTCCGCCTGTACTTCCTGTACTACCTCGACTCATACCGCTATGCACCATAGCTGCGGGGTGTCTCTTCTGCGATTGTTGAGGCGATGGAGACGGCTGACGGGGCTGAGTTGGACGAGGAGGAGTGGCCTGAGGTTGTGCCGGACTTGGAGGAGGAGTGGACGTCTGACGCAGTGGCGGACTTGGAGGAGGAGGATTGTCCTGACACTTTGCCGGACTTGGAGGAGGAGGAGTGGCCTGACACTTTGTCGGACTTGGTGGACTTGCAGGAGCGGGAGTCTGCTGACTCGGTGGCGTACTTCGACGAGGACTCGGCTGACACGGTGTCGGTGGCCTTCGAAAGATGATGCAATCCTTTTTCCATAGGATGATACGATGTTTGGCCTCTCCGAGAAAGCGCTCGCTGTCACCTCCAGCAATGTCAAGCTGTAGCCCCTAATATGGTGGGTCCACCACCTCATCAACCAAGACACGAGCATAGCCCGCTGGAATCGGGTTGCAATGGAAGGTTGCCTCGGGGGGATTTGTGAAAGCAAAGCCGTCCGCCACCTTCATGGATATGTTCTTCATTTTGACGTGTAGCTCGCAGTTAGTGTTCTCCGTGATGTCATCCACGGGGTATCTACCCAGCATTACGTCGTCCGGGACGGAACCCACGCTGCTTCTCGGCATGGATGGGCCGGTGCTATCCAATGCTGGATCATCCGCTAGCTGCTGCAGCTGCTGAGACCCCCTTTGATGGGTAAGTGAGTCGATCTGCTCCTGCTGCCGCTGGAATTTGACTGCCAATTCCGCTTGACTTGCTCCTAGGCCTTGAAGGCGTTCATAGTCCCGCTTCCTCTGCTCCTCCTCCATCTTCCTCTTCTTCTCCTCCGCAATCTTCTTTCTCGCACGGGTTCTGTAGTCGGTGTTCCATTCTGAAAACCCCTCATACCACGGCATAGCGCCCTTGCCTCGTGTTCTTTCCGGGTGTTCAGGATTTCCCAGGGCACGCGTAAGCTCATCATTCTCTCTGTTGGGCTGGAACACCCCCGATCGTGCCTCTTCTATTGCAACAAGTATCGCATCGTCGGCTCCCTTCAGACTTGCCCTCGTCGAAACATTGCCTGTCTCCGGGTCCAACTCCCCCCCCCATGCGCATAGAACCAAGTCCTGACCCTGGGGAGCCAGTTCTTAGTAGCCGGAGTGACACCTGCATCCTCCATCTCTTTCTTAGACTTATCCCACTTAGGCATTGCCACCGCATAGCCACCTGGCCCCAGCTTATGGAACTTATCCTTTTTTCGGCATTCTTCTTGTTTATTCTCGACCGTTCCTTAGCTAATTCTGAATCCTTGAATTTCACGAAATCGTCCAATGATCACGTTGGTTCTCTAGTGTTCCCTTGAATACTAGAGTCTTCCTTCCTCCCTTGACGTAATTCTTCCATTCACGATTCTTGTAGTTCTTGAATGCAATCGCCATCATCCTAAGAGCAGCCTCCTTGACTTTCTGCACATCTGCTTCTGTGAAATGATCTGATAGGGTGAAATGTTCCATGAGAGTATCCCAAAGCAGATCTTTTTGATTCTTGTCGACAAAAGTAACATCTGGACGTGGCTTTGCTGGCTCTCTCCATTCTTGAAGTTTGATCGGGAGTTGGTCCTTCACAAGAACTCCGCACTGACAAACGAACTTGTCCGCAATCTTCTTAGGCGCTAATGGTTTGCCAGTAGGGCTGCATGCCTCGATATTGTACTTTACGCCCGGCTTCAACTTTTTTTTCGGGCCTCGTTTCGTCATTTTGCCTGAAGATTTGCTCGATCCGGATGGCTGAAAGAACAAAGATCGATTCGTTAATATATCTTCAAGTCATTTAAAACATGTGATGATCACCAGATGCCTGCTTATATAAATATATATACCTCGCCGGTCTTTGTTGTTTCAGGATCAACATGTTCTTCGTCATTGTCATAATCGTAGTTCATGACTTCATCAATTTCGTCGTCGCGATCGAATATCATATCACCCTCTCCGGTGTTGTTTAGAAATTCGGAGCCGTCATAATCTTCTTCATTCTGATTATCATCTGGCCCGCGTATCATATCGAACATGGTCTGTTCTCCCTCTCTGTCGGTATTGTCTGCCATAGCTTTTGTTTAACTAATCCAAAAGAAATATAAAACAATTTAGTATTCAAATTACATCGTCTCAAATAATAGATATAATCTCGAATACATCGTCTAGAATAATAGATATAATCTCGAATACATCGTCTCGAATAATATATAATATTGAATAGTACATCACTGGCTATTAGCTAATAAAGATCGAATACTACAGAAGAATCTAGGACACTCGCGGTTCCTCCGGCGCGGGCGGTGGACACCCAAAGAGAAGGAACCCTCACAGGATCATAGCTGAAGTGAGATCCCCGAAGATACTGCCACGTATTGGAGAACCTGCCGCCCTCTAGTGCAACCATGTAGCGATGGACGTGCTCGTCCTCCTCCCTGACACGGCGACGTACCACCTCCGGCGGGGCCGGGTCCCTCCGCACCGAAACTGGCCCACGCGAACGCCACCAAACGAGATCAGGGTCGACGACGGGACCCGGGGCCGGGTTCCTCATCAAGCGGCGCGCCCCTCCAAGCAGCACCTCCCAGTGCCAGCCCGGCGGAGCCCAGTCCCGGACATGGGTCGGCTGGACGTCGTCGCGGACGGGTCGACGGCGAGGATGCGGGCCGGGCATCGTCGAGAACAAATACTAGCTATATGCCCGCAAAAAGTAACATTTTTTTAATGATTGGATTTTGATAACTAAAATTTCTAACATTTCTATATAACACTAATTATGTAATCTAAATAATCTAAATAACACTAAAATTTCTAACATTTCTAACATTTCTATATAACACTAATTTCTAACATTTCTATATAACACTAATTTCTAACTGATTAAGCACTAATTATATCCATCTAACATGCATTCATACATATATAATAGTGAAAAAATAATAATCTAAATAATCTAAACTAATTAAACATACAAAATACGTGTGTGTGTGTGTACTAATTAAACACTAATTATCTAAACTAATTAAACATACAAAATAATGATCTAAATAATCTAAACTAATTAAAGACTAATTATCTAAACTAATTAAACATGCTTGTGTGTGTGTGTACGGGCTCGGGGCCGGAGGGCTCACAGCGGGCGACGGCGACGGCGAGGCGACGGTGAGGCGACGACGAGGCGATGGCCGGGGCGGCGACGGCGGGGACGGCGCGATGGGGACGGGGACGGTGCGACGGGGACGGGCCCGGGGCAGCGACGGAGACGACGGCGGCGACGGGGACGGGGGCGGCGACGGGGACGGGGGCGGCGACGGAGACGATCGAGGGCGGCGTCGACGGCGACGGAGACGACGGAACAGAGGAACAAACAGAGGGAAACTGAATTTTTCGTAGCTGTTGTATATATAGAAGGCACCTTTAGTACCGGTTGGAGCCACCAACCGGTACAAAAGGCCTGTTTTGGCCAGGCCAAGCAGCGGGAAGCGACCCCCTTTAGTACCGGGTGGTGGCACAAACTGGTACTAAAGGCCCCCCCCTTTAGTACCGGTTTGTGCCACGACCCGGTACTAAAGGGGGTGCGCTGGCACAGGTGCGGTGCGGCAAGTTTAGTCCCACCTCGCTAGTCGAGGGGCTACCGCACTGGTTTATAAGCCCCAGTGCGGTAGCTCTCTCGAGCTCCTCTCCTAACCAGGCCTACTGGGCCTACCTGTCCTCTTCGCCTAGTGGGCCTACTGGGCCTTCGCGGGCCTGCATCCTGGCCCAACGAAAGGTTGTGTCGCTTGTCGTATGCAGCCCGCTTTGGCCCAGTAGGCGGGCTTTTTTTTTCTTAATTTTTTTTGCTTTATTTTTTTTGCTTTATTTATTTTTGAGTTGTTTTTTGCTGTATTTAGTGTTTCTTTGTGAATATTTTTGCTTTAGGTACAAAAAATTACAAACTTTCTGTTAGTGCCGGTAGATTTCAAATTTGAATAGTTTAAATTTTGAATTATTTGAAATTTGTGTGAATCACTAGTTTGTGAATAACTTAACTTTGAAAAAAGTTTTTTCAGTGATTCTTTTTTCTTATGTTTAATATTAGTGTGTTTTATCATTATATTCAATTTAGTAATGCTTAGGTTATTTAAAAAATGAAATGCCTTTGTAACAGTTCAGTTTTCGTCGAAAACCCTGATACTTCGAAAGAGATTGTCCATTTTGTACACGAAGTGCATCCAGTTTTTGCCGTAACCCTCTCTACTTTCTTGCACATGCTATTTGTATGAAATTATGATACCATGCCAACTTTCGACCTTTTCTGAGTTCATTTGAATTGCTTTTCAATTTCAAGGTCATTTAGCTGGAAAAAAAATCAGTAAATGCATGAAAAGAATTTGTTTGCACATAAAATTTCTTCGCGTTTCAAACGCCAAAACACATAACTACCCTAACTATTACAGACATTCCCTCCTGGGTGTGAAACACAGAAGAAAGTGATGATAGTGAAGCCGATCACATCCCAGATCTTTGGGTGTGAAACTTTTTCTTCGCGTGTGTCCCTTTGCGCCATAACCATGGAAAATCTTCATCATTTAACGGGATGCTCGGGTCAATATTCACTGTGAATGGAGCAATTTCATCAAACTTTTCATAATCTTCTGACTTGTCTGTCTTGTCATCCACTCCCACGATGTTTCTCTTCCCAGAAAGAACTATGTGCCGCTTTGGCTCATCGTACGATGCATTCGCTTCCTTATCTTTTCTTTTTCTTGGCTTGGTAGACATGTCCTTCACATAGAAAACCTGTGCCACATCATTGGCTAGGACGAATGGTTCGTCTGCATACGCAAGATTGTTGAGATCCACTGTTGTCATTCCGTACTGCGGGTCTTCCGTTACCCCGCCTCGTGTCATATTAACCCATTTGCACCAAAACAAAGGGACCTTTAAACCACGTCGATAGTCAAGTTCCCATATGTCATGTATATAACCATAATATGTTCCTTTCCCGTCTTGGTTTCTGCATCAAAGCGGACACCACTGTTTTGGTTGGTGCTCTTCTTATCTTGGGCGATCGTGTAAAATGTATTACCATTTATCTCGTACCCTTTGAAAGTCATTATATTCGAAGATGGTAACTGGGACAGCAAGTACAGGTCATCTTCAATAGAGGTGTCATGCATGGTACGTGTTTGGAACCAGTTGGCGAAACTCCTGGTTTGTTCACGTGTAATCCAGTCATCAGACCGCTCCGGGTGTTTGGAGCGTAGCAAATTCTTGTGTTCATCCATATACGGAGCCACCAAGGTGGAATTCTGTAGAACTGTGTAGTGTGCTTCAGTGAGAGAATGTCCGTCCATACATATTATTTGTTCCCCTCCTAGCGTGCCTTTTCCATCCAGTCTGCCCTTATGCCGCGATTCAGGAACACCAATCGGCTTAAGGTCAGGAATAAAGTCAATACAAAACTCAATGACCTCCTCATTTTGATGGCCCTTGGAGATGCTTCCTTCTGGCCTAGCACGGTTATGAACATATTTCTTTAAGACTCCCATGAACCTCTCAAAGGGGAACATATTGTGTAGAAATACAGGACCCAAAACGTTAATCTCTTCGCATAGGTGAACTAGGACGTGTGTCATGATGTTGAAGAAGGATGGTGGGAACACCAACTCGAAACTGACAAGACATTGCACCAAATCATTCTGTAACCTTGGTATGATTTCTGGATCGATTACCTTCTGAGAGATTGCATTGAGAAATGCACATAGCTTCACAATGGCTAATCGAACGTTTTCCGGTAGAAGCCCCCTCAATGCAACCGGAAGCAGTTGCGTCATAATCACATGGCAGTCATGAGACTTTAGGTTCTGGAACTTTTTCTCTGCCATGTTTATTATTCCCTTTATATTCGACGAGAAGCCAGACGGTACCTTAATACTGAGCAGGCATTCAAAGAAGATTTCCTTCTCTTCTTTGGTAAGAGCGTAGCTTGCATGACCCTGATGTATGCCGTCTTCTCCGTGCATACGTTGCTGGTCCTCCCGTGCCTCAGGTGTATCTTTTGTCTTCCCATACACGCCCAAGAAGCCAAGCAGGGTCACGCAAAGATTCTTCGTCACGTGCATCACGTCGATTGCGGAGCGGACCTCTAGGTCTTTCCAATATGGTAGGTCCCAAAATATAGATTTCTTCTTCCACATGGGTGCGCGTCCGTCCGCGTCCTTCGGAACAAGTTGTCCGCCAGGACCCTTTCCAAATATCACCTTCAAATCCTTGACCATATCATGTACATCAGCACCAGTACGGTGGCGAGGCTTCGTCCGGTGATCCGCCTCACCTTTGAAATGCTTGCCTTTCTTTCTTACGGGATGCCTGCTCGGAAGAAATCGACGATGTCCCAGGTACACATTCTTCTTACAACTATTCAAATATATACTGTTGGTATCATCCAAACAGTGCATGCATCCGTGGTATCCCTTGTTTGTCTGTCCTGAAAGGTTACTGAGAGCAGGCCAATCATTGATGGTCACGAACAACAACGCCTTTAGGTCAAATTCTTCCCCCATGTGCTCATCCCACGCACGTACACCTGTTCCATTCCACAGTTGTAAGAGTTCTTCAACTAATGGCCTTAGGTACACATCAATGTCGTTGCCGGGTTGCTTAGGGCCTTGGATGAGCACTGGCATCATAATGAACTTCCGCTTCATGCACAACCAAGGAGGAAGGTTATACAAACATAGAGTCACAGGCCAGGTGCTATGGTTGCTGCTCTGCTCCCCAAAAGGATTAATGCCATCTACGCTTAGACCAAACCATACGCTCCTTGCGTCATCTGCAAACTCCTTCCCGTACTTTCTTTCGATTTTTCTCCACTGCGACCCGTCAGCGGGTACTCTCAACTTTCCGTCTTTCTTACGGTCTTCTCTGTGCCATCACATCGCCTTGGCATGCTCTTTGTTTTGGAACAAACGTTTCAACCGTGGTATTATAGGAGAATACCACATCACCTTGGAAGGAATCTTCTTCCTGGGGCGCTCGCCCTCGACATCACCAGGCTCATCGCGGCTGATCTTATAGCGCAATGCACCACATACCGGGCAAGCGTTCAAATCCTCGTACTCACCGCGGTACAGGATGCAATCATTAGGGCATGCATGTATCTTCTGCACCTCTAACCCTAGAGGGCAGACATCCATCTTTGCTTCGTACGTACTCTCGGGCAATTCGTTGTCCTTTGGAAGCATATCCTTTATCATTACCAGCAACTTTCCAAATCCCTTGTCAGATACACCATTCTCTGCCTTCCATTGCAGCAATTCCAGTGAGGTGCCCAGCTTTTTCTTGTCACCTACGCAATTCGGGTACAACAATTTTTTGTGATCCTCTAACATGCGCTGCAACTTCTTCTTCTCCAAATCACTTGCGCAGTTTCTCTTTGCATCGGCAATGGCCCGACCTAGATCATCAACGGGCTCATCTGATGGCTCTTCTTCAGCTTCTTCCCGCATTGCCGGCTCAGCTTCTTCCCGCATTACCGGCTCAACTTCTTCCCCCATTGTTGTATCATCGTATTCAGGGAACCCATGGCCAGGATAGCTGTCGTCGTCCTCTTCTTCTTCATTGTCTTCCATCATAACCCCTCTTTCTCCATGCTTGGTCCAAACATTATAGTGGGGCATGAAACCGGACTCAAACAGGTGGACGTGAATGGTTATTGACGTAGAGTAATTGTGACCATTCTTACAGCCAGCACATGGACAAGGCATAAAACCATCCGCCCGCTTGTTTGCCTCAGCCGCAAGCAGAAAAGTATGCACGCCCTCAACGAACTGGGGAGAGCATCGGTCATCGTACATCCATTGCCGGCTCATCTTCATTACACAACACCGAATAGACCAAATTAATACAAGTTCATACATAAAGTTCATACAACACTTAAATGCAACAAACAAATAACTCTCTAGCTAAAGCATTTAAATGCAACAACAAATGCGATCAAGATCGCAACTAAGGTAACAATTGATCCAACAGCATAATGATACCAAGCCTCACTATCGATGGCATATTTTCTAATCTTTCTATTCTTCAAGCTTATTTTCTCCATCTTGATCTTGTGATCATCGACGACATCGGCAACATGCAACTCCAATTCCATCTTCTCCCCCTCAATTCTTTTCAATATTTCTTTCAAGTACTCGTTTTCTCTTTCAACTAAATTTAACCTCTCGACAATAGGGTCGGTTGGAATTTCCGGTTCACATACCTCCTAGATAAAAATATCTATGTCAACTTGATGGGCATAATTTGTCATAAACACGAAATGCAACAAATAGTTTTAAAAGAGAATATACCACATCCGAATCATAACAAGGACGAGGGCCGACGGGGACGGATATCAAAACCATGGCACTATGTATAACAAACAACGTACGTGTAAGATAATTATTACATGATTAACTATATATCCAAATCACACAAACATCAATTTTTTATATAAAATTTCATGAACAAGAGGCTCACCACAAGGTGGTGCTGGCGACAGGACGGTGCGGGCGATCGACGGTGGTTACGACGGAGATTTAGAAGGCACTAAGTAAACCACACCTACATATGCAAACTAAGTGTTATTTTTGACCTCAAATTGCATATAAATCAAATACTAGCACATATATATATTTCCTCCCAAATTACTAAACTCATAAATTAGTAACTATATAAAGCATTGCAAGAGCTAATCTAGCAATGAGAGATGAAAGGACAAAGTTGCTAACCTTTATGATCACTTGAATGGATGGGGGCCTTCAAATCTTGACAAATTTTGGGCAAAATGTGTGATGAGCTCGAGGGGAAGAGGAAGAACAGAGAGGAGAGGAGAGGGGAAAGGGGGAAGAACAGAGCGAGCTGGACGAAGGGTTTATATGCAGGAGGACCTATAGTACCGGTTCGTGGCACGAACCGGTACTAAAGGTGCTGGAGGGGGCCCAGACTGACAACATCCTGCCACCACCCTCATTAGTACCGGTTCATGGCACGAACCGGTGCTAAATGTTAGCCACGAACCGGTACTAATGAGAGCGGCCCGGCTAGCCGTTGGAACCGGCACTAATGTATACATTTGTGCCGGCTCTAATACAAATCGGCACTAATGTGCTGCACGTTTGACCCTTTTTCTACTAGTGTTATGGTCATAGGCTCATAGCTGAGCCTTTTTGTCATGATATTTACTACCTTACAGAAGGACCCACGAGCCAGTGATAATGTAGAGATAGGACACAAAGGTGTTTATGTTATAGAAGGGCCCACGAATCAATGACACTAGAAAGATAGAACGCGGCGGAGTACAACACAGCAGATTCAGAGATTCAAAAATTTAGAGATTAGGATAAAACTGAATAACCACGTCTTAGATTTGTTCAACGATTAATAGAGCGAAGTGACATAGTGACATTACACTAATATGCTATTGTAATAAGGGCGACATTAGATTGCTGGCCGGCGGTGGCAGCGTCAACAAATGGAAGGCTACTTGTCTTCATCATCCGAAAAGACGATGGTGCCGCCGTCATCGTTGTTTTGGTCTTCATCAAAGGAGGAGGATAGGACGACGATGTCAGGTCACACGCCTTCCGCCTCAACGGCGGCCGCTGCACGCAGAGTAGCGCCCTCCTCTGCTCTCGAGCTGTGGCCTCTTCTTCAGCCGCCCGACACCTGACAACCTCTGTCTGCACCGTCGACAGAGACGCGGCTAGCACCGCCTGGTCGAGTTGTTGTTGTGTTGCGAGTAGGACCTCCTCGGACTGGGCAGTGAGCACGGCGACATTATACGCAGGAGCTAGTATGTCGTCTTCCTCGACCGCATCTTCGACGCCGTAGACGTCGAGGTTCTCCTGCATCGCCTCGAAGGACACCTCCTCCTCGGCGTCTTCCTCCTCGAGCTCCTGGGATTACGAGACAGCTCGGACGGCGTGGGCTCGAGCTCGGAGTAGCCGGAGTAGGAGCCCGAGCCCACCGAGGGGGTTGTTGGTGTCAAAACTGGCGGATCTCGGGTAGGGGGTCCCGAATTATGGATCTTGGATTGATGGGGAACAACGGACGCGAGACACGATATTTACGCAGGTTCGGGCCCTCTCTAAGAGGTAATACCCTACTCCTGCTTGATTATATTGCTTGTGTATATGGGGATTACAGAGTCGATCTACCACGAGATCAGACGAACCAAACCCTAAACTAGTAGAATGGTGATTGTTCTCTAGCCTCTACGGACTAAATCCCCTGGTTTATATAGACACCAGGGGTATTAGGGTTACACATAGTTGGTTGCAATAAGGGAACAAGCATGCCGAATCTTCTATCTTGACTTGGAGTACATAGAAAGGCACAAAAGGTATCCCGTCCGGATACAATGCCGCCCCGTAGTTCGGTTCTTCAGTAGCCATAGTTGCGGCCCAATTGTCCGGCCCATAGAGAGATAAGTCGGCATCCCGAGGACCCCCTAGTCCAGGACTCCCTCAGTAGCCCCTGAACTAGCCTTCAACGTCGGCTTCTCGTAACTCTCACATCTGCAGTCTCCGGCTTGTAGGCGAGTTCCTCTTGTGTATTCGAAATAATCTTTTCTAGCCGAGCCTTTAGAGGGTATCTGACACACATGCACAATCGCGCCGTATCCAGCATCCAAACTATCGATTTTACTTAACCTTGAAGGCCAACCGCTCAAATGTACGCAGTACCTTCAACTGACAACTTTCAGTGAAGGGTCGAAGCCGGTCATAAGCATGAGAACTCGATGCGTGGCTCGAGGCAGCCCCTCCAATGGCAGGTCCCATCGAGGTGGAGACCGTGTCCTGCTTTTTAAGGGATTTGGTCAATGATACCCAGTATCCCACCCGCGCATAACGTCACGAGTATATCGGGAAGTGGCGAGGCTAGCGGCACGTTTAAAGGACTCTTGGTATCACGACCGCTTATAAAAAGAGACCAGCCTGATACGTCTCCAACGTATCTTTAATTTTTGATTGCTCCATGCTACTTTATTTACTGTTTTAGGCAATATTGGGCTTTATTATCCACTTTTATATTATTTTTGGGACTAACCTATTAACCGGGGGCCCAGCCCAGATTTGCTGTTTTATGCCTATTTCAGTGTTTCGAGGAAAAGGAATATCAGATGGAGTCAAAACGAAACGAAATCAACTGGAGAAGTTATTTTTGGAAGGAAAGCAACCCGGGAGAATTGGAGTCCACGTCAAGGAAGAAATGAGGGAGGCACGAGGTAGGGGGGCGCACCCACCCCCCTGGGCGCGCCCTCCACCCTCGTGGGGCCCTCGTGGCTCCCCTGACGTACCTCTTCCTCCTATATATACCAATATACCCAAAAACTTCCAGAACAGGAAATAGATCGGGAGTTCCGCCGCCGCAAGCCTCTGTAGCCACCAAAAACCAATCGGGACCCTGTTTCGGCACCCTGCCGGAGGGGGATCCCATCACCGGAGTCCATCTTCATCATCCCGACGCTATCCATGACGAGGAGGGAGTAGTTCACCCTCGGGGCTGAGGGTATGTACCAGGAGCTATGTGCTTAATCTCTCTCTCTCTCTCTCTCTCTCTCTCTCTCTCTCGTGTTCTCTCTTGGGTTCCTCTATGGCACGATCTTGATGTATCCCGAGCTTTTCTATTGTAGTTGGATCTTATGATGTTTCTTCCCCTCTACTCTCTTGTGATGAATTGAGTTTCCCCTTTGAAGTTTTCTTATCGGATTGAGTCTTTATGAGAACACTTGATGTATGTCTTGCCGTGATTATCTGTGGTGACAATGGGATATCATGTGCCACTTGATGTATGTTTTGGTGATCAACTTTCGGGTTTCGTGACACTTGGGAACCTATGCATAGGGGTTGGCACACGTTCTTGACTCTCCGGTAGAAACTTTGGGGCACTCTTTGAAGTACTTTTATGTTGGTTGGATGAATCTGAGATTGTGTGATGCATATCGTATAATCATGCCCACGGATACTTGAGGTGACAATGGAGTATCTAGGTGACATTAGGGTTTTGGTTGATTTGTATCTTAAGGTGTTATTCTAGTACGAACTCTTTTATAGATCGATCCGAAAGAGTAGCTTTGTGGTGGTTTCGTACCCGACCATAATCTCTACGTTTGTTCTCCGCTATTAGTGGCTTTGGAGTGACTCTTTGTTGCATGTTGAGGGCTTGTAATATGTTCTATCTATGTTATTATTGTTGAGATAACTTACACTAGTGAAAGTATGAACCCTAGGCCTTGTTTCCTATCATTGCAATACTGTTTACGCTCATGTTTATCACTTGTTACCTTGCTGTTTTTATTATTTCAGATTATAAATACCTTTATCTACCATCTATTTTGCACTTGTATCACCATCTCTTCGCCGAACTAGTGCACCTATACAATTTGCCATTGTATTGGGTGTGTTGGGGACACAAGAGACTTTTTGTTATTTGGTTGCAGGGTTGTTTGAGAGAGACCATCTTCATCCTACGCCTCCTACGGATTGATAAACCTTAGGTCATCCACTTGAGGGAAATTTGCTACTGTCCTACAAACCTGTGCACTTGCAGGCCCAACAACGTTTACAAGAAGAAGGTTGTGTAGTAGACATCAAGCTCTTTTCTGGCGCCGTTGCCGGGGAGGCAAAGGTAAAGGGTACTCACACCCGTCAACTAAGCTCTTTTTTTGGCGCGGTGAGTGCTTGAAGGTATATCTTTAGATCTTGTAATCGAATCTTTTTGTTTCTTGTTTTAGCACTATTTATTTTATAAAAGAAAACTACAAAAAAATGGAGTTGAGTTTGTCTCATACGCTTCACCTTTTTAATATCTTTCGTGAGTATGATGGAAAGGAAAATTGCGCCAAAGTGTTAGAAGAAGAATTACATAGAATGCTTGGCATGAAATATGTGAATGATGAGCATGATTGCAATGTTGTTAGTATGAATTCCTTGAATATCCATGATGCTAATGATATGCAAAGCCACAAGCTTGGGGAAGCTATGTTTTATGAAGATGATATTTTTTGTCCCCCAAGCTTTGATGAGCAAATTTACTATGATGAAAGCATGCCTCCTATCTATGATGATTATTGTGATGATACGTATGCTATAAAGAAGAATTTTGCTTATGTGGAGAGTAGTAAATTTTCTATGCTTGTAGATCATGAAAAGAATGCTTTAGGTGCTGGTTATATTGTTGAATTCATTCATGATTCTACTGAAAATTATTATGAGGGAGGAACATATGCTTGTAGGAATTGCAATAATATCAAGTTTCCTCTCTATGTGCTTAAATTCTTGAAGCTATGCTTGTGTTACCTTCCTATGCTTGTTGATTATTGTTCCTATAAGTTGTTTACTCACAAAATCCCTATGCATAGGAAGTGGGTTAGACTTAAATGTGCTAGTCATATGCTTCATGATGCTCCCGTCATGTTTCATTTCTTATCTTTTATGTGAGCATCATTATCATCATCATGCCTAGCTAGAAAGGCATTAAAGAAAAGCGCTTGTTGGGAGACAACCCAATATTTATCCTTACTGTTTTTGTGTGTCCACATGATTATGCTACTGTAGTAATCATGTTTTATATCTTTTGTTTCAATAAAGTGACAAGTAGAACCTTTGGGAAGACTTGGGTGAAGTTTATGTGATCTTGCTGTGAAAAACAGAAACTTTAGCGCTACCGAGAATAGCTGCATTTTTACTGGAGAGTGCTTTTAGGTTGATTCATTTTGCAGATGATTAATAGACAAATTTCTCAGGTCCAGCAATTTATTTCATAATTTTTGGGGTTCCAGAAGTATACGTTTTATACTGATTACTACAGACTGTTCTGTTTTTGACAAATTCTGTTTTCTATGTGTTGTTTACTTATTTTGATGAATCTATGAGTAGTATCGGAGGGTATGAACCATAGATAAGTTGGAGTGCAGTAGATATTACACCAATATGAATTTAGAATGAGTTCATTACAGTACCTAAGTGGTGGTTTTATTTTCTTATACTAACGGAGCTTACGAGTTTTGTTTTGAGTTTTGTGTGGTTGAAGTTTTCAAGTTTTGGGTAAAGATTCGATGGACTATGGAATAAGGAGTGGCAAGAGGCTAAGCTTGGGGATGCCCAAGGCACCCCAAGGTAATATTCAAGAATAGCCAAAAGCCTAATCTTGGGGATGCCCCGGAAGGCATCCCCTCTTTCGTCTTCGTTCATCTGTAACTTTACTTGGAGCTATATTTTTATTCACTACATAATATGTGTTTTGCTTGGAGCGTCATTTTCTCTCATTAGTATTTGCTTGCTGTTAGTTAGAATAATGTTTTGCATCTTTAGTTTCAATAAAGAAGTCAAGGATAGCCTTTGCCATGCTTATTTTGCTAGTATGCATGTTGCTGTTTGAAAAACAGAAAGTTTACCGCTGTTGTAAAAATTCCCTAGAAAAGTCAGAGAGTGGTATAATGTTGAATATTTCTGCATATTGAGCTCTGATAAATTTATTACAGTGGGAATTTTAGTTCATAATTTTTGGAGTCAGGGAAGTATTGATACTCTTGCATTCTTTACAGACTGTACTGTTTTGACAGATTGCTATTATGGTTGCATTGTTTGCATATGTTTGCTTGTTTAATGATTCTATTTGGTGATAGGAGTATTAAATATGCAAAGGCATTTAGTATGCAATGTTGAATAATTATTTAAGTGATTTGTTACAGTAGAAAATGATAAGGTTTTGCATTGGTTTATACTAACCTATCTCACGAGTTCTTGTTGAGTTTGTTGTGAATGAAGCTTTTGATAAAAAGAGAAACCATGATATGAGAGGAATTAAGGAGACACAAAAGCTCAAGCTTGGGGATGCCCAAGGCACCCCAAGATAATATTTCAAGAAGTCTCAAGCATCTAAGCTTGGGGATGCCCCGGTAGGCATCCCACCTTTGTTCTTCAACAACTATCGGTTAGTATCGGTTGAGCCTAAATTTTTGCTTCTTCACATGAGTTGTGCTATCCTTGCAATGTAGTTTTCTCTAGATTTGCTTGCTGTTTGAATAAAGTATCAAGATCTGAAATTCTTAAATGAGAGAGCCATACATAAATTTGAATTTGCTAGAATGCTCATAGTGCTTCACTTATATCTTTTAAGCGTGATAATTTCTGCTCTAGTGCTTCACTTATATCTTTTAGAGCATGGTGGTGGATTTGTTTTAAAGAAACTATTGATCTCTCATGCTTCACTTAGATTATTTTGAGAGTCGTTAATAGCATGGTAATTTGCTTAATATTAATATACTTGGTATTCAAGATATGTGAAACTTTCTTATGAGTGTGTTGAATACTAAGATAAGTTTGATGCTTGATAATTGTTTTGAGATATGAAGATGGTGATATTAGAGTCATGCTAGTTGAGTAGTTGTGAATTTAAAGAATACTTGTGTTGAAGTTTGTGATTCCCGTAGCATGCACATATGATGAACCGTTATGTGATGAACTTGGAGCATGATTTATTTATTGATTGTCTTCCTTATGAGTGGCGGTCGGGGACGAGCGATGGTCTTTTCCTACCAATCTATCCCCCTAGGAGCATGCGCGTAATACTTTGCTTTGATAACTTCTAGATTTTTGCAATAAGTATATGAGTTCTTTATGACTAATGTTGAGTCCATGGATTATACGCACTTTTTCCCATCCTTCCACCATTGCTAGCCTCTCTAATACCGCGCACCTTTCGCCGGTATCATACACCCACCATAAACCTTCCTCAAAACAGCCACCATACCTACCTATCATGGCATTTCCATAGCCATTCCGAGATATATTGCCATGCAACTTTCCACCGTTCCGTTTATTATGACACGCTCCATCATTGTCATATTGCTAGCATGATCATGTAGTTGACATCGTATTTGTGGCAAAAGCCACCTTTCATAATTCTTTCATACATGTCACTCATGTTTCATTGCATATCCCGGTACACCGCCGGAGACATTCATATAGAGTCATATTTTGTTCTAAGTATTGAGTTGTAATTGTTGAGTTGTAAGAAAAATAAAAGTGTGATGATCATCATTATTAGAGCATTGTCCCAAGTGAGGAAAGGATGATGGAGTCTATGATTCCCCCACAAGTCGGGATGAGACTCCGGATGAAAAAAAAGAGGCCATAAAAAAAGGCCCAAATAAAAAAATGAGAGAAAAAGAGAGAAGGGACAATGCTACTATCCTTTTACCACACTTGTGCTTCAAAGTAGCACCATGATCTTCATGATAGAGAGTCTCTCATTCGTCACTTTCATATACTAGTGGGAATTTTTCATTATAGAACTTGGCTTGTATATTCCAATTATGGGCTTCCTCAAAATGCCCTAGGTCTTCATGAGCAAGCGAGTTGGATGCACACCCACTTAGTTTCTTTTGTTGAGCTTTCATATACTTATAGCTCTAGTGCATCCGTTGCATGGCAATCCCTACTCACTCACATTGATATCTATTGATGGGCATCTCCATAGCCCGTTGATACGCCTAGTTGATGTGAGACTATCTTCCCTCTTTTTGTCTTCTCCACAACCACCGTTCTGTTCCACATATAGTGCTATATCCATGGCTCACGCTCATGTATTGTGTGAAGATTGAAAAAGTTTTGAAAATGTTAAAGTATGAAACAATTGCTTGGCTTGTCATCGGGGTTGTGCATGATTTAAATACTTTGTGTGGGGAAGATGGAGCATAGCCAAACTATATGATTTTGTAGGGATGAACTTTCTTTGGCCATGTTATTTTGAGAAGACATGATTGCTTTGATTAGTATGCTTGAAGTATTATTATTTTTGTGTCAATATGAACTTTTGTCTTGAATCTTTCGGATCTGAATATTCATATCACAATTAAGAAGATTTACATTGAAATTATGCCAAAGTATCACTCCGCATCAAAAATTCTTTTTTATCATTTACCTACTTGAGGACGAGCAGGAATTAAGCTTGGGGATGCTTGATACGTCTCCAACGTATCTATAATTTTTGATTGCTCCATGCTACTTTATTTACTGTTTTAGGCAATATTGGGCTTTATTGTCCACTTTTATATTATTTTTGGGACTAACCTATTAACCGGAGGCCCAACCCAGATTTGCTGTTTTATGCCTATTTCAGTGTTTCGCGGAAAAGGAATATCAGACGGAGTCAAAACGGAACGAAATCAACTGGAGAAGTTATTTTTGGAAGGAAAGCAACCCGGGAGAATTGGAGTCCACGTCAAGGAAGAAACGAGGGAGGCACGAGGTAGGGGGGCGCGCCCACCCCCCTAGGCGCGCCCTCCACCCTCGTGGGGCCCTCGTGGCTCCCCTGACGTACCTCTTCCTCCTATATATATACCAATATACCCAAAAACTTCCAGAACAGGAAATAGATCGGGAGTTCCGCCGCCGCAAGCCTCTGTAGCCACCAAAAACCAATCGGGACCCTGTTCCGGCACCCTGCCGGAGGGGGATCCCATCACCGGAGTCCATCTTCATCTTCCCGGCGCTATCCATGACGAGGAAGGAGTAGTTCACCCTCGGGGCTGAGGGTATGTACCAGGAGCTATGTGTTTGATCTCTCTCTCTCGTGTTCTCTCTCGTGTTCCTCTATGGCACGATCTTGATGTATCCCGAGCTTTGCTATTGTAGTTGGATTTTATGATGTTTCTCCCCCTCCACTCTCTTGTGATGAATTGTGTTTCCCCTTTGAAGTTTTCTTATCGGATTGAGTCTTTATGAGAACACTTGATGTATGTCTTGCCGTGATTATCTATGGTGACAATGGGATATCATGTGCCACTTGATGTATGTTTTGGTGATCAACTTGCGGGTTTCGTGACACTTGGGAACCTATGCATAGGGGTTGGCACACGTTCTTGACTCTCCGGTAGAAACTTTGGGGCACTCTTTGAAGTACTTTTATGTTGGTTGGATGAATCTGAGATTGTGTGATGCATATCGTATAATCATGCCCACGGATACTTGAGGTGACAATGGAGTATCTAGGTGACATTAGGGTTTTGGTTGATTTGTATCTTAAGGTGTTATTCTCGTACGAACTCTTTTATAGATCGATCCGAAAGAATAGCTTTGTGGTGGTTTCATACCCGACCATAATCTCTACGTTTGTTCTCCGCTATTAGTGGCTTTGTAGTGACTCTTTGTTGCATGTTGAGGGCTTGTCATATGTTCTATCTATGTTATTATTGTTGAGATAACTTACACTAGTGAAAGTATGAACCCTAGGCCTTGTTTCCTATCATTGCAATACCATTTACGCTCACGTTTATCACTTGTTACCTTGATGTTTTTATTATTTTAGATTACAAATACCTTTATCTACCATCTATTTTGCACTTGTATCACCATCTCTTCGCCGAACTAGTGCACCTATACAATTTGCCATTGTATTGGGTGTGTTGGGGACACAAGAGACTTTTTGTTATTTGGTTGCAGGGTTGTTTGAGAGAGACCATCTTCATCCTACGCCTCCTACGGATTGATAAACCTTAGGTCATCCACTTGAGGGAAATTTGCTACTGTCGTACAAACCTGTGCACTTGCAGGCCCAACAACGTCTACAAGAAGAAGGTTGTGTAGTAGACATCACAGCTGCAGTCATCCCCTCATGCCTTCTTCTTCCTTTCGCCACAGCCTTCCGCAAAGCACCAGCGCCCCAACTCAACTTCCCTCAAAAGACCCCCCTTCCCCGTGCTCGGCCATGGCCGGATCCAGAGCGAAGGGTAAGTGGGAGGCCTCAAGCGTTTCCAACAACGACATTGAGGACCTAAAGTGAGTGGGCTACCTCTCTCCCAACATTGTTCATCAAGCCCCTAAGGAGGGTCAGGTCGCACCGACGCCCTGCGCCAGTGAGCGGGTGGTGTTCATCCCCCGCTTATCCGGGGAATGGGCTTCCCACTCCACCTGTTCGTTCGAGGGTTGATGTCCTATTACGGGCTCGACTTCCATGATCGGGATCCAAATTCCTTCCTCCATATGTCGGCCTTCATCACCATCTATGGGGTTTTCCTTTGGGTCCAGCCGCACTTTGGCCTATGGCTAAAGGTCTTCAACGTCAAGCCGAAGATCATCAATGGCCAGCACGCGGATTGCAGGGGCTCCATGGTGATAAGGCTCACCCGAGTCGAATGGCCGGAGGGTGTGTTCATAGACACGGTCAAGGTATGGTAGAAAGAATGGTTCTACATCACAAATCCCCGCGGTTAGGCCTGGGCAGCCGCTCCGGAATTCAAATCCGGACCCCCTGTGAGGTTAACCTCATGGACCAAGAAAGGGCTCGACTGGGGGTCTACCACCGAGATGGAGGCGCTGCAAAAACGCGTCTCCAATATGATAAAGGCGGGGGCCAAGCTGACCAACATGGTCCAGATCATGCTCCACTGCCATCTCCTGCCTTGCCAACTTCGGGCCGCCCCAATGTGGTCCTAGAAGCCCGAAGACCCATGCATTGTGCAGCACTTCTATGGCACCACCCACGAGAAGCTGTGGAAGGTATTGTTCAAGCCGCAGAAGACATGGCCGACCGAGGAGGAAGACATCGGCCTCGACACCAAAAATCCCCCTAAAGAGGTAATGTAGCATTATTCACTTTATGTTCGAATACTTGCATTCCCACTATGGTCCTCAACTCCTTCTTCTCTTCTCCACAGGGCTGGCTTAAGAGGGCAGTGCAAATGAATAGTCCAGCTCCACTACCCGAACACCCCAGGTCGGATCAGCTAGAGCAGATGCTGACCATGGCACCTTACAAGGCACCAGAGGAAAAGGAGGAGAAGAAGAAGAACCCCACGAGGGAGGCCAGGGAGGGCCTCCGCTCGCGAGTCCCCCCGGACACCAAGTCCAGGGACACCCACGCCCCCTCTGCATGAGGGGGAGCAGGAAGAAGAAAAAGAGGAGGAGAGCAACTCCTCCCGCACCAGGAAGAGAGTGGCGTCGGCCGAAGCCGAAGAAGAGCACCCTTCCCTGGCTCCGAAGAAGAGGAGCAGGGGCAAATTGGTCCTGCTCGATGATAGCACTACTAGGAAAAGGGCTATAGATGGGATTGACACTAATGGCGCACCAGAAAGATGGTGCGCCATTAGTATATACTAATGGCGCACCACAATCTGATGCGCCATTAGAGTTTAAACTACTAATGGCGCACCATGCTACGGGTGCGCCATTAGTATCAATTTTTTTTAACTAGTGCGCCTGTCCAAACATACTAATGGCGCATCCGGGCAAAGTGCGCCATTAGTAGTTGTAACTACTAATGGCGCACCGGGCAGCAGGTGCGCCATTAGTATAGATTTTTTTTTGAACTAGTGCGCCTATCCAAACATACTAATGGCGCATCCTGCCCAAGTGCGCCATTAGTAGTTGTAACTACTAATGGCGCACCAGGCAGTGGGTGCGCCATTAGTATAGAATTTTTTTTTGAACTAGTGCGCCTATCCAAACATACTAATGGCGCATCCTGCTTAAGTGCGCCATTAGTAGTTGTAACTACTAATGGCGCACCATGCAAGAGGTGCGCCATTAGTAAGTGGGCAGCAACAAGATATTTGGGACAGCCTCTCCTACCCACACACTCACTTTCTCCCCACTTCATTCTCTCCACCTCCTCCTTGTCTCGGGTGCCTCCTCTTTTTCACCTCATTTCCACCATAGATTCATTCAAATTAAGTGGTTAAATTACCTTGTTTTAATAGGTAAGTAAGGGGGGAAGCTATATTTAGGTTGTTCTCCTTACAACAATGTGCACATGCACTTTTTACGGCCTAGCTAGATCTATGTATGTTCGTGGTGTTGCATATGTTTATGGTGTTGCATATGTGTTTGTGTTTGGAGGTGTACCGGTATTTGATATGCGATAGTTGCCAATATTTTGCCGGAATGTTGATTCATTTCCGTTTCGGCGAGAATTTTGGCATTAAGCATTCTTTTTGGTCCTATTTTTAGGGAAGGTCATGCCAAATTTTTGTTTGGTTCTAAAATATCGTTTTGCTCTACCCCGCAGGCGACCATGGTCCGCACGATGACCGAAGGCATCGTGAATAGGTTTTTGAGGTCCGCGAAGGCCGAGATGCTTCAAAAGAACGAGACGGAGATAAGATGTCCGTGTCGAAGATGCAAGCTGAAGAGCCTTATTGCGGACCCGGATTCCGGGCAGGTGCGGGACCACCTGCTGTTGCGTGGTTTCATGGATGGCTATCGGTGGCAAGGTGATGAAGATGACTACGAAGTCGTCCATGCGGGCTGGGCAAGAAATGAGGAAGGGCAGCAAGACAACCACCGCGGCTCGGGCGGGCGAGAAGACGAAGAATCCCCAGGAGATGATCACGACTGTGATGCTGTACACAGTCATCATGTAGAAGATGCAGGACATGATGATGAGGAAGATGCCGGAGCAGGCGACGGGCATGATCATGAAGATGATGATGCCGGCGGAGCAGACGACGCTGGACCATTGATGGGCTGGGTGCAGGACCCTCATATTCAAGAGCTGCTTCTCAAGCAGACGGATAACGCAAGAGCTGCCGCCCGAGAGAAAGCCAAGATGGATCAACTTGAGTTAGACGCGGTTACTCCATTGTATGAAGGATGCAGGCCCGAGGATACCCGCCTGAAAGTAACGCTCATGGCCCTGGAGATGAAGGTAAAACACAAAATGACCGACGCATGCTTCGACGAGAACATGTCATTCTGGCACGAACGTCTTCCCAAGGGGAACAAGTGCCCGACCAGTTTGGAGGAGGCGAAGAAAATCGTGTGGCCTCTGGATTTACCGCACGTGAAATACCATGTGTGCATGAACAATTGCATCATTTATCGGGACGAGCACGCGGAGTCTACCATATGTCCGGTGTGCGGCGTCACTCGATACAAGAAGAGGAAGAAAGCTCCTCGAAAAGTGGTGTGGTACTTTCCGATCACTCCTCGTCTGCAGCGCTATTTCGCGGACCCTAAGGTAGCAAAGCTCCTGCGTTGGCACGCGGATAGGGAGGAGAAGAAGCAGGAAGATGACGCAAATGATCCGGAGATAGATAAAAAAGACAAGATGCTGAGTCACCCTAAGGATGCGAGCCAGTGGCAAGCGTTGAACTTCGAAGACTCGGAATTTGGGAACAATCCAAGGAACATCGTGCTGGGCGCGAGCACTGATGGAGTCAATCCGTTTGGCAGCCAGAGAAGCACACATAGCACCTGGCCTGTGTTTGTGTGGATGTACAACCTTCCCCCCTGGTTGTGCATGAAGAGGAAGTACATTCACATGAGTATGCTAATTGAAGGGCCGAAACAACCAGGGAACGACATCAATCTGTATCTGGGGCTGCTGAAAGAGGAGCTTGACACGCTGTGGAAAACACCAGCCAATACATGGTACGCCGCAGAGAAAGAATATTTCCCTATGAGAGCCGCACTGCTCACGACGGTGCACGACTATCTCGGTTACGGATATGTCGCGGGGCAGGTAGTCCACGGATTTTCTGGATGTGTAAGGTGCATGGATGACACAACGTATCGCCAGCTAGATAGAGATCCCGGGTCTTCGAAAACCATGTTCATGGGACATCGAAGGTGGCTTCGCGACGATGACCCGTGGAGGAAACGCAAGGATCTGTTCGATGGTGAAACCGAACCCCGAAAACGCCCGTGTACGAGGAGCGGCGAGGAAATAGACAAGCTGTTGAAAAATTGGAAAGACTGCCCACTGCCGGGAAAGAAGCAAAAGGCGCCAGAGCCAGGAAAGAAGCGAAAGGCGCCAGAGCCGCTGCTGAAGGTATGGAAAACGAGGTCTGTTTTCTGGGACTTGCCGTACTGGAAGATCCACCGTGTGCCTCACAGCCTTGATGTCATGCATATCACGAAGAACGTGTGCGAGAGTCTGCTTGGTACCCTGCTCAACATGCCAGAGAGGACCAAAGATGGGCCGAAAGCAAGGGCAGACTTGAAATCAATGGGCATCAGGCAGGAGCTTCACGCTATATATGATGATGATGATGATGATGATGATGATGATTAGCTCCATATGGTAAGGAATACACCCCCGCGTAATTAGCTCCATATGGTTGCATTCTAATTAATGAAGCCGAATTTCTAAATGGTTCACATTCCTTCCGTAGGCGACTGAAAGCAGTAGCGCGGGGTCGACTCAGAGCAACCCTTGGGACACCACTCTAAATAGGGGGTTGAATATAACGAAGAACAAGGATAAGCTCAATAAGCCGACGTCAGCTGGTCGTGTGGCCGGCAAAGGCTTGTCAACAAAATGGGGGTCATACTATACTGCTGGTGTGCGGAAGGAGAAAAAGACCAGCTCGGAAAGCCAGGCGCGAGAGGTTCAAGAACTCAAGGCACAGGTGGCGCGGATTCCGGAGATTGTCCAAGAGCAAGTGGAACAACGACTCGGAGCGACGATCACCGCCCTTGTGCCTACCTTGATCTCGGGGTTGAGTGCGTGGATTGCGGGCGGCCAACAGGGGCCGCCCCCGATTCCTAGCTTCACGGCCAGCAACTCGCATAATGCGATGGCGGGGCCATTGGTGCCTCCGGCGGAGGCGGCATTGGTGTCTCCGACGCCGGCACGGGAGCTTAATGCACCCGGGTGTACGCCGGCCGGCACCTCTGCAGCAAGCGGCCCCTCCGTCAACTGCACGCCCGCCGTTGGCGGTGCCTCTACATTAGCCGAGCTCGACGCCATCATCACGGTAACTAATTAAGCCTCTCTCGGCCGAGGACTTCATCTCCTTGCCTTTGACTGGGCATCCCTGACGCCCTACATGTTTTCGCAGGGCGCCGCCGACATTCCGTGCACTCTCCTCCACTTCGTGAACAACGAGTTGGTCGATGTCGCCAAGGGCAAAATCGTTCAACCGGGCAACCCCTTGTTCCACGGTACCCAGATGCCACCCAACTTGTTTAGGGTTCAACTGGTTCGGGTGCTGCTAGGCTGCGACGACTTGTTACCTCCGAATCGACCCGTCGGGGCCGACGATGATGACGTGATGACCCTCAGCGCCTGCCTGAGCTGGCCCCTGCTTTGGCCGAAGAGCTAGATTCGTTTGGGGGCGGGGGACACCACCCCAAAGACAACACCGCCAGTCGTGCCGGCGCCAAGTCGGCCCCATGGCAAGACCGCCGTAACGGCGCCAGACATCCCTATGCCACTGGATCCAAACATGCATATGGCACAGGATCAGAATGACGACGATGACGACTATGATACATTTGGCAACGTCGATCAGTACTTTGCCGAGCATGGGTACGATGGCGACTTCATGGGGCCTCCTTCTCAAGAACCAAACCCAACAAAATACGTGTGCGATCTAGCTCGTACCGCGGAGAAGCCAAGTTGCAACAGGCGCCGTCTGGCGTTCAGCTCTCAGGAGACGCCTCCAGCTGCCGACTTCACCGAGCCTCAGATAGGCGAGGTGCGAAATATTATCAGCCCCAACACACTCAAGAAGGCGGTCTGTGAGCAAAACTCGGTCCCATTACAGGAGAAGAAGAAGGCACGCAAAAGAAAGACTAAGAAGGGTGCGAGCCAGCCGGCACCGAGTACGATCCGTGCTCAGGACGGGCCACCTTCACCTAAGGATATCTCGAGGAGGGTGCATGTGGCGGGTAGGGCGATGCTACCACCAAATATGCTCAATGCTGCAACCGGTGCTATGCGGAGTCTGCACGACAGTGTTCTTTCTTTGGAGAAGCGGCGTCTCAGAGAGAAGGATGTGGCATACCCGGTTTTCGTGGCCAAGGTGCCAGAGGGCAAGGGCTTTGTGGATGGCGACATCGGGGGTACGATCGTCCTGCGGTTTGATGACATCTTTGCTATGTTTAACCTTCATCCGCTGCACTACACCTTCGTTCGGCTATTTTCGCTGAGTATGGAGATGCGGATCATTCGCGACAAGACCCCGGACATCGTGATAGTCGACCCCTTCTACATGCGTGCCAAGATCTTGGGCAGTGCTGGGGACCGGCAAGTCGCGAGTTCTTACCTCGAAGGCGTCATTCTGGCAAACCAAGATAAGGATAACTTCCTCGTGCCTTACTTTCCCGAGTAAGTCCTCCCCTCAACCGGCCCGTAACATATGAATTCTTACATTTCGATCGTTTTTCTTTTAACATTCCGTGTTTTCTGCAGTGACACACGTTGCACGCTCATCCTCCTAAGCCCCAAATATTCCATGGCCACGTATTTCGACCCGGACCGTCAGTCGAACATAGACTACACAAATGTCAAGAAGGTTCTTGATGATGTTCTCCCCGGCTACGCCAAATCTGGAGGCACCTTCACCAGGCCTATTCGTAAGTACGGCAAGCACGTGTTCTCCCACAATACGACGTTCTGCTGCGTCAAGCAGCCGCCTGGCGGTCAGAAGGGTGCCTACTACGCCATCCATCACATGCGGGCGATCGTACGGGACCATCATCAACTTCTGCTACCGAGTAAACTCCAAGATTGGGCCACGAGCGTGTCGGCAATCCAGGACGCGGACCTCCGACAAGAATTCTTTCGCATCCAGTCGGAGTTTGCGGAAATCATCCATCAAGATGTCCTTCGTACCTCGGGGCAGTTCTACCTCAGAAATCAACCGTCCAACAGTGACATCGACACAATGCTACAAATGCAGGATGACAACGCCCATTCTTTCAAGACTCCCACGATAGACGGCGGCTTCATCCACGCTCCGGTCCCTTGAGTCGAGTTGTCTAGTTCTGAAACATCGATTGGCTCATGTTGTAATTAAACTTTAATGAACTTGTAGTATGTCTCTTTGGTTTCGAGAGTCGTTCAACTTAGATGTAATCGATGCTATTAATGTCTTGCTTTTCTCTTCCGATCGTTCTGTTGCATACTTATATATTGCTTATGTATTGTCTGTGAATTGGTACTACCGTTTCATTTGGCTAGTGCATAGCGATGCCGACGTATGTCGTGTACAAGGGTAAGGTTCCCGGAGTCTACGATGACTGGGAGGAGTGTCGGAGACAGGTTCACCGATTCTGCGGTAACAGTTACAAAGGGTACACCACTAGGGCCGAGGCCGAATCTAGATACGCCCGCTATCTAGCGGGAGAGGGGAGGGAGCGTTGGAGGAACCGGATGAAGACGAGTTTCATCGTGATGATGCTCATCGTGATGACCGCAGCTCTCTTCTATGTGATGGTAGTTTAGATGATCGATATCGACTTGTAATGCGAAGATAAACTCGCTACTCGCGGTCTCGAGACTTGTAGTATAATGTTCTATCTTTGTTCGGTCTTTTCAATTCGGAGACTAATATGATGAATTGTATTCGGAGACTAATATGATGAATTGTATTCAAAGACTAATCTTCTATTGTATTTGATGAATCTATTGTTGATGTGTGCTGTCTATATTTTGTCAAATTATACATTTTGTAACCTGTGCAAAAAACAGAAAATAAAAAAATAAAAAAAACCTAATATTCATACTAATGGCGCATCACATGACAGTGCGCCATTAGTATGACAGTGCATACTAATGGCGCATCACCGGGTAGTGCGCCATTAGTATGCTGCGGTTACTAATGGCGCATCCAAAGGTGGTGCGCCATTAGTATGCCAAAGCACCTGGGTATACATGCCCCTGGGAGGCATACTAATGGCGCACCCTCGCATATACTAATGGCGCACCAGGTGGTGCGCCATTAGTATACCAGATACTAATGGCGCACCAGGTGATGCGCCATTAGTAAAAATTACTAATGGCGTGCTATCAATGGCGCACCAGTGATGCGCCATTAATGGCCATATTAGGTGCGCCATTAGTAGTGGTATTTCTAGTAGTGTAGTTCAGACTCTGATAAGGAGTTTGCAGCCTCTGGGAAGGTCTTGGAGAGGGTTCCTAGGGTCAAGACCCGCGCTGAAAGGTGAGAATCCGAAGACTATCTGCTGTCGGTTTTAGTAGCCCATTACTAAAAGCACATATGCTCTTGTGTTGTAGCCCGCCGCGAGACCTCCCCATCGACCAGATCTCGGAGGGCACTTCTCTGCCAATCGATCTGGCAGAAAGCAGGGTGCATCGGGGAGGTGTTGTCCCAAAGGACCCCACCTGTTCGAGCACGGGGGGCGATGGCGACATCGACATGGCCGAGGATAATGCTTCGGCCACCGTAGACTAGGAGAAGGAGCTCGGGCAAGCCAGGCCCTTTCGAAAGACGGTTTCGGGGCCCTCGCGGCCTTCCGAAGTGTCAAGGCCACCTCCCACCGAAGGGGGAGCCGGGGCCCCGCCACCGGTATCGAACATTGGGGAATGGGTCATGGTAGAGTGTCCGGACATGATGGAGGAGGCTGTGAACAACTCCTCCATAGTCGCGGAACACTGCCCCGTGATGGGTGCGGTTTTGCAAAGCGTTCGGTCTGTTAACAGCAGACTGAAAGAAGCTTTTGGTAGCCTCCTAACAGGCTTTCAGGTAAACAAAGTAATGCTTTCTTTGTAAACAAAATTTGAGCAGTCCTTGTATGTAGCAACCCCTGAGACTCCAGCAGGTTTTAAAAACACCTGGCAGAGGATCGAAAATCGTGAGAGTAGTGGCCTAGATGTCATGTTTGTTTTATTTTGCAAGCTTCGACGTTGGCGGTTGCTACCAATGCCGCAGAGCTGGTCAAGATAAATCAGAAACTGAAGAGTTCCGATGAGGAGCTCGATCTCGTCAACAAGTGGTTTGACGAAGCACAAGGTTAGTCTGTTCGAAACATAGTCCTTTGCATGTTTCATGTTAAGTGGGGTATTCAGGATTATCCCTAAGCAATAAATGATTGCAGCTATCGCCACGAAGGTCGAGGGCCTCAAGGCTGAGCTACGGAAGGCCAAGGCAGAAGAAGCGGAACAGAAGGCGGCGACCGAATGTGTTGGGAAACGTTGCATGGAAAACCAAAAAATTCTACGCATACGCAATGATCTATCCATGGAGATGCATAGCAACGAGGGGGAGAGTGTGTCTACGTACCCTCGTAGACCGTAAGCGGAAGTGTTTCACAACACGGTTGATGTAGTCGAACTTTCTTCGCGCTCCACCGATCGAGTACCGAACGTACGGCACCTCCAAGTTCTGCACACGTTCAGCTCAGTGATGTCCCTCGTCTTCTTGATCCAGCAAGATGTCGAGGGAGTAGATGAGTTCCGTCAACACGACGGCGTGGTGATGTCGATGGTGAAGTGACCTTGCAGGGCTTCGCCTAAGCACCGTGAGAATATGACCAGCGGTGTAAACTGTGGAGGGGGGTGCCACACACAGCTACGCAATTGTCTGGGGTGTACTAGGGACGCCCCCCACATATATATATAGGTGGGTGCTACGTCTTGAGCTTGCGTTGGTTTTCCTCGAAGAGGAGAGGGTGATGCAACAATAGTAGCGTAAGTATTTCCCTTAGTTTTTGAGAACCAAGGTATCAATCCAGTAGGAGGCTCCTCAAAAGTCCCACGCACCTACACAAACAAACAAAGAACTCGCAACCAACGCAATAAAGGGCTTGTCAATCCCTTCACGGCCACTTGCGAAAGTGAGATCTAATAAAGATAGTATGATAAGATAAATATATTTTTGGTATTTTATAATATAGATGCAAAAAGTAAAGATGCAAATAAAAGTAGATTGGAAGCAAATATGATAAGAGATAAACCCGAGGGCCATATGTTTCACTAGTGGCTTCTCTCAAGATAGCATAAGTATTACGGTGGGTGAACAAATTACTGTCGAGCAATTGATAAAAAAGCGAATAATTATGAGATTATCTAGGCATGATCATGTATATAGGCATCACGTCCGTGACAAGTAGACCGACTCCTGCCTGCATCTACTACTATTACTCCACACATCGACCGACTCCTGCCTGCATCTAGAGTATTAAGTTCATAAGAACAGAGTAACGCATTAAGCAAGATGACATGATGTAGAGGGATAAACTCAAGTAATATGATATAAACCCCATCTTGTTATCCTCGATGGCAACAATACAATACGTGCCTTGCTACCCTTTCTGTCACTGGGTAAGGACACCGCAAGATTGAACCCAAAGCTAAGAACTTCTCCCATGGCAAGAAAGATCAATCTAGTAGGCCAAACCAAACTGATAATTCGAAGAGACTTGCAAAGATAACGCAATCATACATAAAAGAATTCAGAGAAGATTCAAATATTATTCATAGATAAACTTCATCGGATCTCGACAAACACACCGCAAAAAGAGTTTACATCGAATAGATCTCCACAAGAGAGGGGGAGAACATTGTATTGAGATCCAAAAAGAGAGAAGAAGCCATCTAGCTAATAACTATGGACCCGTAGGTCTGTGGTAAACTACTCACAACTCATCGGAGGGGCAAGGGTGTTGATGTATAAGCCCTTCGTGGTCGATTCCCCCTCCGGCGAGTGCCGACGAAGGCTCCAAGATGAGATCTCGCGGATACAGAAGGTTACAGTGGTGGAAATTGTGTTTCGTCTGCCCCCTGGATGTTTTCGTGGTACGCAGGCTTATATATGAGGAAGAAGTACGTCGGTGGACGCCCGAAGGGCCCACGAGATAGGGGGGGACGCCCTATAGGGGGGGCGCCCTCCTATCTCGTGGGAGCCTCGGCTGCTTCTTGACTTGCACTCCAAGTCCTCTGGATCATGTTCGTTCCAAAAATCACGCTCCCGAAGGTTTCATTCCGTTTGGACTCCGTTTGATATTCCTTTTCTTCGAGATACTGAAATAGGCAAAAGAAACAGCAATATGGGCTAGGCTCCGGTTAGTAGGTTAGTCCCAAAAATGATATAAATGTGTAAAATAAAGCCCATAAACATCCAAAAGGGGTAATATAGTAGCATGGAACAATCAAAAATTATAGATACATTGGAGACGTATCAAGCACCCCCAAGCTTAATTCCTGCTCGTCCTCGAGTAGGTAAATGATAAAAAGAGAATTTTCGATGTGGAATGCTACCTAGCATAATTCTCAATGTAATTTTCTTTATTGTGGCATGAATGTTCAGATCCAAATGATTCAAAATAAAAGTTCATATTGATAAAAGAAATAATAACACTTCAAGCATACTAATCAAAGTAATCATGTCTTCTCAAAATAACATGGCAAAAGAAAGTTCATCCCTACAAAATCATATAGTTAGGCTATGCTTCATTTTCGTCACAAAGATGTTTCCAACTTCTATACCCCCGATGACAAGCCAAGCAATTGTTTCATACTTAAATAATCTCAAACTTTTTCAACCTTCACGCAATACATGAGCGTGAGCCATGGATATAGCACTATGGGTGGAATAGAATATGATGATGGGGATTGTGTGGAGAAGACAAAAAAGGAGAAAGTCTCACATTGACGAGGATAATCAACGGGCTATGGAGATGCCCATCAATTGATGTCAACATGAGGAGTAGGGATTGCCATGCAACGGATGCACTAGAGCTATAAATGAATGCTCAACAAAAGAAAACTAGTGGGTGTGCATCCAACTTGCTTGCTCACGAAGACCTAGGGCATTTGAGGAAGCCCATCGTAGGAATATACAAGCCAAGTACTATAATGAAAAATTCCCACTAGTATGAAAAAAACAACTTATGAGACTCACTATATGAAAAACATGATGCTACTTTGAAGCACAAGTGTGGAAGAAGAGATAGTAACATTACCCTTTTTATTTATTTTCTTTTTTCTTTTTTTCTTTCTTTTTTTCCTTTTCTTTTTTTGGGCCTTTCTTTTTTTTCTTTTGGACTTTCTTCTTTTTTCTTTTCTTTGGGCAATGCTCTAATAATGATGATCGTCACACTTCTATTGATTACAACATATGAATTACAACTCGAAACTAGAACAAGATATGACTCTATATGAATGCCTCCGGCGGTGTACCGGGATCGTGCAATGAATCAAGAGTGGCATGTATGAAAAATAATGCATGGTGGCTTTGCCACAAATACGATGTCAACTACATGATCATGCAATGGCAATATGACAAAAGTAATGTATGTCATGATGATGATGAACGGAACGGTGGAAAGTTGCATGGCAATATATCTCGGAATGACTATGGAAATGCCATAATAGGTAGGTATGGTGGCTGTTTCGAGGAAGATATAAGGAGGTTTATGTGTGATAGAGCGTATCGTATCACAGGGTTTGGATGCACCGACGAAGTTTGCACCAACTCTCAAGGTGAGAAAGGGCAATGCACGGTACCGAAGAGGCTAGCAATGGCGGAAAGGTAAAAGTGCGTATAATCCATGGACTCAACATTAGTCAAAAGAACTCATATACTTATTGCAAAAATTTAGAAGTCATCAAAAATCAAGCACTATGCGCATGCTCCTAGGGGGATAGATTGGTAGGAAAAGACCATCGCTCCTCCCCGACCGCCACTCATAAGGATGCACAAGCCAGGTACACTTCATGTTTCAAATTTGTTACACAACTTTAACCATATGTGCGTGCTACGGGACTTGCTAACTTCAACACAAGCATTCTTTAAATTCATAATCACCCAACTAGCATGACTTTAATATCACTACCTCCATATCTCAAAACAATTATCAAGTATCAAATTGATCATAGCATCCAATTCACTTCCTATGATAGTTTTTATTACACCCAACTTGGATGCCTACCATTCTAGGACCAACTTTATAACCATAGCAAATACCATGCTGTTCTAAAAGACTCTCAAAATAATATAAGTGAAGCATGAGAGACTAGCAATTTCTATAAAAATAAGTCACCACCGTGCTCTAAAAGATATAAGTGAAGCACTAGAGCAAAAACTATCAAGCTCAAAAGATATAAGTGAAGCACATAGAGTATTCTAGCAAATTCTAATCAAATAGGCTTCTCCCAAAAGGTGTGTACAGAAAGGATGGTTGTGGTAAACTAAAAAGCAAAGACTAATATAATACATGACGCTCCAAGCAAAACACATATCATGTGGCGAATAAAAATATAGCTCCAAGTAAAGTTACCAATGAACGAAGACGAAAGAAGGGATGCCTTCCCGGGGCATCCCCAAGCTTAGGCTTTTGGATATACTTCAATATCTTGGGGTGCCTTGGGCATCCCCAAGCTTAGGCTCTTGCCACTCCTTATTCCATAGTCCATAAAAGCTTTACCCAAAACTTGAAAACTTCACAACACAAAACTCAACAGGAAATCTTATAAGCTCCGTTAGTGAAAGAAAACAAAACCACCACATAAGGTACTGTAATGAACTCATTCTTTATTTATTTTGGTGTTAAACCTACTGTATTCCAAGTTCTCTATGGTTTATAAACTATTTTACTAGCCATAGATGCATCAAAATAAGCAAACAACACACGAAAAACAGAATCTGTCAAAAACAGAATAGTCTGTAGCAATCTGTAACTAACGCAAACTTCTGGAACTCTAAAAATCCTACCAAAATAGGAAGTCCTGTACAATTTGTTTATTGATCATCATCAAAAAGAATCAATGCAAAATCACGTTCCTGTGATTTAGCAAAATTATATTCATGCGCGCAAAGTTTCTGTTTTTCAGCAGAATCAAATCAACTATCATCATAGGTTATCCTATAGGTTCTATTTGGCACAAACACTAATTAAAAGATAAAAACACATCTAAACAGAAGGTAGATGCAAGATTTATTACTAAACAGGAGCAAAAACAAAAAACATAAAGAAAATTGGGTTGTCTCCCAACTAGCGCTATCGTTTAACGCCCCTAGCTAGGCATAAAAGCGAAGATAGATCTAACGGGTGCCATCTTTGGCACTAAATTCATAAGTAGCCCGCATGATAGATTCATAAGGTAATTTGACTTTATTTCTTGGAAAGTGCTCCATGCCTTTCTTTAATGGAAATTGGAATCTAATATTCACTTCCTTCATATCAATAATCGCGCCAATCGTTCTAAGGAAAGGTCTACCAAGAATAATAGGGCAAGAAAGATTGCAATCTATATCAAGAACGATAAAATCTATGGGCACCAAATTTCTATTTGCAACAATAAGAACATCATTGGTCCTTCCCATTGGCTTTTTAATGGCGGAATCCGCAAGGTGCAAATTTAAAGAGCAATCATCAAGATCATGGAAACCTAGAATATCACATAAAGTTTTTAGAATCGTGGAAACACTAGCACCCAAATCACACAAAGCAAAATACTCATGATCTTTAATTCTAATCTTTATAGTGGGTTCCCACTCATCATTAAGTTTTCTAGGTATAGAAACTTCCAAATTAAGTTTTTCATCATAAGATTGCATCAATGCATTAACAATATGTTTGGTAAAAGCTTGGTTTTGACTAGAAGCATGAGGAGAATTAACAACGGATTGCAACAAGGAAATACAACCTTTTAAAGAGCAATTATCATAATCAAATTTCTTGAAATCCGAGATAGTAGGTTCATATTATTAGAAGTTGAAGATTCTCCAATCTCACTTTTACCAAATTTAACATTAAGATCTAAAGACTCCGAATTTTTGGGATGCCTTCTAGGCAAAGTTGATTCACCATCACTCCCATAATCATCAAAATTCATATTGCAAAACATAGATCTAATCGGAGACGCATCAATAATTTTAAGATCCTCATCATTATTTTCATGTAATTTTTCTGGTTTAGCGGTCATCTTATTGACTAAGGTGGCTTGTTTGTCAGAAATTTTGGCTATGGCATTTTCAAGCCGGGTAATTTGAGCGTTAACACCATAGAATTCTTTATTCATATCATCAAGCTCTTTGTTCATAAACCCCAAAAAACTTTTTTGTTCCTTAAGCTCTTTTCTAAAGAAATTATTATGCTCAAATTGCAAATTCATAAAGCTTCTAATATTTGATTCAATCTCATCCATCCTTCTGAGAAGGTGGCCAGGACCCTTAGGCACTGCCATAAGGTCAAACAAGCAATCAAGCACACAAAAGAAGGCAAGCGAAAAGAGAGGAGGAGATTGGGAAAGAGAGGGCGAATAAAACGGCAAGGGTGAAGTGGGGGAGAGGAAAACGAGAGGCAAATGGCAAATAATGTAAATGCGAGGGAGATGGATTTGTGATGGGTACTTGGTATGTCTTGACTTGAGCGAAGACCTCCCCGGCAACGGCGCTAGAAATACTTCTTGCTACCTCTTGAGCACTGTGTTAGTTTTCCCTTGAAGAGGAAAGGGTGATGTGGCAAAGTAGCGTAAGTACTTCCAAATTAAGTTTTTCATCAAAAGATTGCATCAAGGCATCAACAATATGTTTGGTAAAAACTTTATTTTGACTATAAGCATGAGGAGAATTAACAACAGATTGCAACAAGGAAATACAACCTTCTAAAGAACAATTATCATAATCAAAATCCTTGAAATCCGAGATAGTGGGTTCAATGCTATTTAAAGTTGTGACCTCTCCAATCCCACTTTTACCAAATTTAGCATCAAGATCTAAAAACTCCGAATTCTTGGGACGCCTTCTAGGTAAAGTTGACTCATCATCAGTCCCATAATTATCAAGATTCATATTGCAAAACATAGATCTAATAGGAGACGCATCAATAACTTTAAGATCCTCATCATTATTTTCATGGAAACTAGAAGAGCACGCCTTTATAAAGCTATCTTTTTTAGCACGCAATCTAGCGGTTCTTTCCTTGCACTCGTAAATGGAAGTTCTCATTACTTTGGGAGACTCATTGATATCATGCTTAGGAGGAGAAGATCTAAGTTTAAGAGAATCAACATCAAGCGAAAGTCTATCAACGTTCCTAGCCAAATCATTAACTTTGAGCAATTTTTCTTCAAGCAAAGCATTAAAATTCTTTTGAGAAATCATAAATTCTTTCACACCATTCTCAAAATCAGAGGGCATCTTATTAAAATTACCATAAGAATTATTGTAGGAATTTCCATAATTATTAGAGGAATTACTAGGGAACGGTCTAGCATTAAAGTTTCCTCTATAAGCATTGTTTCCAAAACTATTCCTACCAACAAAATTCACATCCATAGATTCATTATTATTCTCAATCAAAGAAGACAAAGGCATATCATTGGGATCAAGAGGAGTGTTTTTAGTAGCAAACAATTTCATAAGTTCATCCATCTTTCCACTCAAAACATTGATTTCTTCTATAGCATGCACTTTTTTTTACTAGAAGATCTTTCGGTGTGCCATTGAGAATAATTAGCCATAATATTATCAAGAAGTTTTGTAGCATCTCCTAACGTGATTTCCGTAAACGTGCCTCCCGTGGCCGAATCTAAGAGATTTCTAGAAGCAAAGTTCAAACCGGCATAAAAATTTTGTATGATCATCCATAAATTCAAACCATGAGTAGGGCAATTGCGAAGCACCAATTTCATTCTTTCCCAAGATTGGGCAACATGCTCATGATCAAGTTGTTTGAAATTCATAATATCGTTCCTAAGAGTAATAATCTTAGCGGGAGTAAAATACTTAGAGATAAAAGCATCTTTGCACTTGTTCCAAGAATAATTACTATTTTTAGGCAAAGACGAAAACCAAACTTTAGCACGATCTCTAAGTGAAAACGGAAATAACTTCAATTTGACAATATTGTTATCCGTATCTTTCTTCTTTTGCATATCACACAAATCAACAAAGTTGTTTAGATGAGTAGCGGCATCTTCACTAGGAAGGCCGGCGAATTGATCTTTCATAACAAGATTCAACAAAGCAGTATTGATTTCACAAGACTCAGCATCATTAAGAGGAGCAATCGGAGTACTAAGGAAATCATTATTATTGGTATTCGAGAAATCACACAATTAGGTATTATCTTGCGCCATGGCAACAAGTAATCCAACACACAAGCAAACAGAAAAAGGCAAGCGAAAAGAGAGGAGGAGATTGGGAAAGAGAGGGCGAATAAAACGGCAAGGGTGAAGTGGAGGAGAGGAAAACGAGAGGCAAATGGCAAATAATGTAAATGCGAGGGAGATGGGTTTGTGATGGGTACTTGGTATGTCTTGACTTGAGCGAAGACCTCCCCGGCAACGGCACCAAAAATCCTTCTTGCTACGTCTTGAGCTTGCGTTGGTTTTCCTCCAAGAGGAGAGGGTGATGCAGCAATAGTAGCGTAAGTATTTCCCTTAGTTTTTGAGAACCAAGGTATCAATCCAGTAGGAGGCTCCTCAAAAGTCCCACGCACCTACACAAACAAACAAAGAACTCGCAACCAACGCAATAAAGGGCTTGTCAATCCCTTCATGGCCACTTGCGAAAGTGAGATCTAATAAAGATAGTATGATAAGATAAATATATTTTTGGTATTTTATAATATAGATGCAAAAAGTAAAGATGCAAATAAAAGTAGATTGGAAGCAAATATGATAAGAGATAAACCCGGGGCCATAGGTTTCACTAGTGGCTTCTCTCAAGATAGCATAAGTATTACGGTGGGTGAACAAATTACTGTCGAGCAATTGATAAAAAAGCGAATAATTATGAGATTATCTAGGCATGATATGTATATAGGCATCACGTCCATGACAAGTAGACCGACTCTTGCCTGCATCTACTACTATTACTCCACACATCGACCGACTCCTGCCTGCATCTAGAGTATTATGTTCATAAGAACAGAGTAACGCATTAAGCAAGATGACATGATGTAGAGGGATAAACTCTAGCAATATGATATAAACCCCATCTTGTTATCCTCGATGGCAACAATACAATACGTGCCTTGCAACCCTTTCTGTCACTGGGTAAGGACACCGCAAGATTGAACCCAAAGCTAAGCACTTCTCCCATGGCAAGAAAGATCAATCTAGTAGGCCAAACCAAACTAATAATTCGAAGAGACTTGCAAAGATAAAGCAATCATACATAAAAGAATTCAGAGAAGATTCAAATATTATTCATAGATAAACTTGATCATAAACCCACAATTCATTGGATCTCGACAAACACACCGCAAAAAGTGTTTACATCGAATAGATCTCCACAAGAGAGGGGGAGAACAATGTATTGAGATCCAAAAAGAGAGAAGAAGCCATCTAGCTAATAACTATGGACCCGTAGGTCTATTGTAAACTACTCACAACTCATCGGAGGGGCAAGGGTGTTGATGTAGAAGCCCTCCGTGGTTGATTCCCCCTCCGATAGAGTGCCGGCGAAGGCTCCAAGATGGATCTCGCGGATACAGAAGGTTACGGTGGTGGAAATTGTGTTTCGCCTGCCCCCTGGATGTTTTCGGGGTACGTAGGCTTATATAGGAGGAAGAAGTACGTCGGTGGACGCCCAAAGGGCCCACGAGACAGGGGGGCGCGCCCTATCGGGGGGAGGGGGGGGCGCCCTCCTGAACGCCCCGGTTTCGTTGCGCCAGGTGTCTGCCAGTTATTCGCCGTCGTTGCCATGTCATTTGCTTGCGTGTTGCATTTTGGCATGTCATCATGTGCATTTCATTTTGCATACGTGTTCGTCTCATGCATCCGAGCATTTTCCCCGTTGTCCGTTTTGCAATCCGGCACTCCTATGTCCTCCGGTGTTCCCCTTTTGTCTCTCGTTGTGAGTGGGTTTTAAACTTTCTCGGAATGGCCCGAGGTTTGCCAAGCGGCCTTGGTATAGCACCGGTAGACCGCCTGTCAAGTTTCGTGCCATTTGGAGTCGTTTGGTACTCCAACGGTTAACTTGGTAACCGTAAAGCCCTCTTTTGTTGCAGCCCAACACCCCTTCCAAAGTGGCCCAAAAACCCAGCAAACTCCCCTCCATGCTCTCGGTCGTAAGATCACGATCGTGTGGGAAAAAACCGCACCCTATTTTGATTCTCCTAGCTCCCTCTACCTATAAATATGTGCATCTCGCCCGAAATCCCTGTCCAAACCCTAGCCATCTTCATCCTCGCGCCGCCGGACACGTCCACCCCGCGCCCGGACATGTCCGCCCGCCATCCCCGACGAATCCGACGCCGCCACGTCGCCAACCTCGCCGCTGGTCAGCGCCTCCCACCGCGCGGGCCCGCCGAGCCCAGATCCGGCCCGCGCGAGCCCGCGCCGCCGCC
>NC_041389.1:140539177-140553070 GCF_002162155.2 Triticum dicoccoides
GCCATCTGCGCTCTCCTCCGTCGCCCCCGTGCCGAGTCCCGCCGCCTAGCTCGCCAGATCCGGCCACCGGAGCCGCCGCGACCTCCTCCCTCGCCGGATCTGGGCGGGTGGATGAGATCCACCCATCCCCCGATCCAAACAGGGCCCCCCCGCGTCCCGGTTCCCTTTGTCCCGGATCTCTCTATCCACCGTTGACTTTCTCCGGGGTGAGATTTTCACCAAGTCCCGAAATATTTTGCATAATCATGCCATGTTCATCGCATCATAACTTGCTGCATACTGCTCCGTTTCGTGCGTGTAATATATTAACTTGTTCGCCTCAACGAGTACTTTATTTCGTTCCATTGCATCATTTTCATTTGAGCTCGTCTTGATGCCCGAAATGCTGTTGGAAGAGTGTTATGTGATGTTAATCTGCTGAAACTGTTATAACATGCTCATTTGTCATTTTTGCCATGTTTGATGTGTGCATCCTATGAGGTTGATGTCTACATGTCTTTTGATCTATGCTATCCCATCTTTCCAGAGGTGCCATCCATGTATTTTTGTGAGTTGTGTGCTGAGTGCATCGAGCTTGTTAAGTATGGTACTTGCTGTTGCTGTTTTCCTGACAGATTCTGTTATGTTTTGATGCTATGTAAACCTGCTTCCACAAGTCATTCCATGCATAATCTGGAGATGTTCACTAAGGATGTTTTGTTATACATGTCTTGCTCTATCCATTCATGCCCCTGGTTGCATTTATATCCTGCTGTAGCATGTTGTAATCTTGCTCCAAACTTGCTAAATAATGTTGCTGTCAGCCTGTTAACATTAAGTCAGTTTTGGCCATGTGCTTTTCTAGTAATCCATGCACCCTATGAACTTGCTCTTGCCATGCTTAGCTTCATAAACATGCCTTCTTACTGTTGGTTGCCTTGCCATGCCATGTATTGCTCTGTGGTGAGTGGTTCAAGCTCACCAACATGCCTACTTATTGTTGTTCCTGCCATGTATGCATCTGTCATATAACTTGCCATGTTTACATGGGTGCCATCATATCTTCTGATCCTTTTTGGCTTATGTTCAGTAAGGGACTTTTGTTCTATGCATATAGTAGATTCATGCCATGCCTTTATTTGCCATGTTAAGTTCCTATAACATGTTGTTTGCTTGCTCTAAACATTGCAACCTGATGTTATTTCTGCTAAGCCTGAAGCTGTTATTATTTGCAATCTTACCATGTCCTTTTGAGCATGTTCTAGTGATTTCTGGAGATAGCTCAGTGTTCATGTTTTGTTATGCTTTACCAGTACTTCATGACCATGCCTTTTGTTATTACGTTGAGATGCTGTAGCATGTTGTTTTGGTGCTTGCAATATGCCTAGTTGCTGTTTTGGACAGATTGTTGTAATGACTTGTATAGAGTGTATGTGTTGAACCGTTGCTCCGTTTTGAGTGTGCTCTATATGAAACTTGCTTGATTTTGCATGTAGCTTCATATTATCATGTTGCATCCTTGTTTTGAGGTGTTTGCTTGATGTTTGGATGCATTTAGCATCAATGCCATGCTTAATTTGTTTTGCTCATATCTTCTAGGCCGTAGCTCCGAATTAAGTGAACTTTATATGTAACTTGACTAGAATTTCGTGTAGATCATCTTGGTGCATCTTAACTTGCTGTTTAACCACTTGAATATAAGGTTTATTCAGATCTGGACCAATTTCGAAACTTGCACATGAGGACTTACCGGAATTGTTATATGTTGTTCCCGGCCTCATTTAAACTTGCCTTGATGTGTTGTTCTTGTTTGCATCATCTCTTGCCATGAGTAGCTCCATGTAGCTTTGTCATGCATCATGATTGTTGTGCATCATGTCTTGTTCATGTGTGGTGTGTTTACTATGTTGTGTGCTTTTTCTCGATAGTTCCCATTTCGTTGCGATCGTGAGGATTCGTTCGTCTACGCTTGGTTCATCTTCGTGGCTTCATCTTCTTCATGGACTCGTTCTTATTCCTAGCAGGATTTCAGGCAAGATGACCGTTACCCTGGATCTCACTACTATCATTGCTATGCTAGTTGCTTCGTTCTATCGCTTTGCTGCGCGTCCTATAACTTGTTCTTCAAGCCTCCCCAAATTGCCATGAACCTCTAACCTTTGACACCCTTCCTAGCAAACCATTGCTTGCCTATGTTACCGCTTTGCTCAGCCCCTCTTATAGTGTTGTTAGTTGCAGGTGAAGTTGAAGATTGCTCCATGGTGGACAGGGTTATGTTGGGATATCACAATATCTCTTATATTATTAATGCATCTATATATTTGGTAAAGGGTGGAAGGCTCGGTCTTATGCCTGGTGTTTTGTTCCACTCTTGCCGCCCTAGTTTCCGTCATACCGGTGTTATGTTCCCGGATTTTGCGTTCCTAACACGGCCGGGTGATTTATGGGACCCCCTTGACAGTTCGCTTTGAATAAGACTCCTCCAGCAAGGCCCAACATTGGTTTTACCATTTGCCTCACCTATTACCTTTTTCCCTTGGGAGTCGCACATCCCAAGGGTCATCTTTATTTTAGCCCCCTCGGGCCAATGCTTGTCTAAGTGTTGGTCCAAACTAGAGCCACTTGCAGCGCCACCTCGGGGAAACTTGAGGGCTGGTTCTAGTTGTACGTACTGCTCATCCGGTCATGGCCTGATACGAGATACGCGCGGCTACTATCAGGATGTCGGCACGCTGGGAGGTCTTGCTGGTCTTGTTTTATCATTGTCGAAATGTCTTGTAAACCGGGATTCCGAGACTGATCGGGTCTTCCTGGGAGAAGGAATATCCTTCGTTGATCGCGAGAGCTTATCATGGGCTAAGTTGGGACACCCCTCCAGGGTTATGATCTTTCGAAAGCCGTGCCCGCGGTTATGTGGCAGATGGGAATTTGTTCATGTCCGGTTGTAGATAACTTGACGCCAGATCCGAACTAAAACGCATCAACCGCGTGTGTAGCCGTGATGGTCTCTTCTCGGCGGAGTCCGGGAAGTGAACATGGTCTTTGGGTTATGTTTGACGTAAGTAGGAGTTCAGGATCACCTCTTGATCATTTCTAGCTTCACGACCGTTCCTTTGTTTCTCTTCTCGCTCTCATTTGCGTATGTTAGCCACCATATATGCTTAGCCGCTGCTGCAACCTCACCACCTTACCCCTTCCTTTCCCATTAAGCTTTGCTAGTCTTGATACCCATGGTAATGGGATTGCTGAGTCCTCGTGGCTCACAGATTACTACACCAACAATTGCAGGTACAAGTTATGCGATGATCATGACGCGAGAGCGATGTTGCTTGTTTTGGAGTTCTTCTTCTGCTTCTTCGATCAGGGGATAGGTTCTAGGTCGGCAGCCTGGGCTAGCAGGGTGGATATTGTCTGAGTTTCTGTTTATGATTCATCCGTAGTCGGATGTTGTTCTTGTATGTTGTATTGTTGTATTCATGTGACATTGTATGTATTGGTTGTATCCCCACTATTATGTAATGTTGATGTAATGATATCCACCTTGCAAAAGCGTCTTCAAGATGTGCTTCTATCCTTGGTGGGACCTTCGAGTTCCTTTAGGATAGGGTCGCATCTTGGGCGTGACAAGTTGGTATCAGAGCCTCGACCGACCTTAGGAGCCCCCTTGATTGATCGTGTAGTTTGGCCGTTGTTGAGTCTAGAAGAAAACTATTTTGAGTCTAGTTATATTGGAGAGTAGGAATTCTTTTTACTCCTCAGCCCCTTCGTCGCTCTGGTGAGGAATCTTGACGTAGGTATTTTGAATTACTCCTCTTCCCATTCAAATTTTTCTTTAGGATCACGCAGTTGGTTTTTTGATCGTTTGTTCCTCAGCTCCTTTTATCCGGTGCATTTCTCGTCAAGTTGACTCGAGCATCTTCATCTTTGCCAAGTTCAATCCTCAGTTGTTTTCTTTTTCCCACCCGCCCACCCTTTTTCTTCTTGAAACCGGAGCCTGTAATCGAGTATCCATCATACTCGTGTGAAGTCTTTGCCTTCTTTCCTCAATGATTTCAACCGGTGTTTCCTCTTGAAGTTATTCGTCGATTCCCCCTTCCAGTTGCCTGTGTTTTTTCCCGCCTTCCCACCCCTTTTCTTCCCGGAGTCTGAGCATCTATTCGAGAAGCTATTTCATTCGCTCGGAGCCTCTTCAGTCTTCCCTCAATTATTTCAACCGGTGAAGTCTCGTCTCGTTTGACATTCTTCATCTCTTTTCTTTCCGGTGGATTTCAACTCAATTTTCTCGGTTCGATAATATTCTTTTCCTCGGATCAAGTGTTCTCCTTGCTCATTTGCCTCTCGCCAGATTATCCTTCCGGAGTGTTCAAGACATCTCAGGAGATTTGTCTATGTTTGAATTAATTCGAGGTTGTCACCTCATTCAAATATTTCAATTGTTCCGGTGCATCATCTATCTTTTCAACAATCCTTTCCAACGGTATTTTCTTCAGTGGGCCCTAACCCACAGGTCTTTTCCCAGGATCTTACCTGACTCTTCTAATTTCCCCGGAGTTATTCTCAATTCTTTTCAAGGGTGACGTAAGAATGGATTTCATCAGTCAGATGCCTTTCCAAGATCGATTTCAAATCATTTCATCGTCGGCTCAACCTTTTTGCTTTTCTTTCTCCCGGAGTACATCAACAATTTTGATGGTGTCTCGTTGCCATTCTCAACATTTGAAGACCGAAGAAGAGTTTTTCCTCTAAATCTTGTCCGTTCCCCAGAGATTCGCGGTGCTAGCTTGATGTTCTCCTATCAAATTGTTTCAAGTCATGCAAATTCTTTTCATCCATCCGGAGCATTTCAGGAGTTGCTTTCTCTCTCGATCATCCGGAGGCCATCTTTTTGGAAGATTTCTTTGTTCTAAGTTTTCAGATTCGTTCTCTAATTATTCTATATCCGTGCCCTTTCGTTCGTCTCAATATTCTTTCGGTGCTTCGTTCAAGTATTCTTCAATCAGTTCGCGATCTCTTTGTTCTTTTGCATCTAAAATCCCCTCAAGCATATTTGTTCTTCTAATTCTTCCCGGTGATTAAGTCTCTTTCATCAGTCATTTTCGAATTCTCACGATGGTTCTTTCAGATTCTTTTCCTTGTTTATCATATTAATCCATTCGTTCGTTTCAACCTACCGGTGATTCATGAAGACCTTCTCAAGTTTGCGATATGTCACTTCTCAATTCCTCTTCAAGAAGAATAAGTAGTATGCAAAATCCATTGCTTGTCATCAATTTAATTTGATGAAGGATAAGCATACAATAAATCTTATTTTTATTTCATCCAAGTGATTAATCCCTTCCTTCAGAGTTTGTTCTTGAGGAATAAATTCTAGTTCCAAGTGTTTTCATCTTTTCTTTTCTGGAGTTCAATTTTCTCGGTCATCTCGTCAGAACCTCCATCTAAATCACTGCAAGGCTCATCTTATTCTTTCATCCTTCAATTCTATCTCATTGTCTTTTGTTTACCGGAGTTCTTCATGGTGGTTCTTCATGATTTAATTCATTCTTCAAGTGTTCATCAAGATTCTTGTCGGCGGAGTTCAAGTATCTTCTTTTCTCGCATCTCGAAGTGCAATTAATTCTCCGTATTCTTCGGAAGTGGAGTTTTGCATTTCTTCGTTCTTCTAAGCTATCCAATCATTCCCGTTTGTGGCCGGTTATCACCTTATGATTTTGAGATGTTACCTATAAGACCACAACAAGCTTATTCTTTTCGTTGTTGATTTTCTCAACAACTCTGGTCAATCCTTTCTTCTGAGGTTGCTTTCTATTTCATTCATGGCACAAGTTGTCATTTTCTTCTCCATTCTTTTCATTCAACTCCTTCAATTCTTTCCGGAGGTTTTGTGTCATGTCTTCATCAAGTGTCATTCCATCCTCTCAAGTTCATGTTCTATTCTTTCCATGTTCAGCCAGAGTGCCGCCTAATCCTTTCAGTTTTATTCATTTCTTATCTCGTTCTAACCGGAGTTGTTTCTTAGTCTATCTGATTCCATGAGCTTTCGATTCTCGTCATTCTCATCGTTCCTCTCTAATCCTGGAGTGCTCTCGATTCTTTGCTTCTTCTCTTGAGTTCTTGTTTCACCTCATCCATTTTCCCTTCCGTCTCGGTCCTAAGATCTCGGGACGAGATCTCTTGTTAGTGGAGGAGTGTTGTAACGCCCCGGTTTCGTTGCGCCAGGTGTCTGCCAGTTATTCACTGTCGTTGCCATGTCATTTGCTTGCGTGTTGCATTTTGCCTTGTCATCATGTGCATTTCATTTTGCCCACGTGTTCGTCTCATGCATCCGAGCATTTTCCCCATTGTCCGTTTTGCAATCCGGCACTCCTATGTCCTCCGGCATTCCCCTTTTGTCTCTTGTTGTGAGTGGGTGTTAAACTTTCTCAGAATGTCCCGAGGTTTGCCAAGTGGCCTTGGTATAGCACCGGTAGACCGCCTGTCAAGTTTCGTGCCATTTGGAGTTCGTTTGGTACTCCAACGGTTAACCTGGTAACCGTAAAGCCCTCTTTTGTTGCAGCCCAACACCCCTTCCAAAGTGGCCCAAAACCCAGCGAACTCCCCTCCATGCTCTCGGTTGTTCGATCACGATCGTGTGGGCAAAAACCGCACCCCATTTGGACTCTCCTAGCTCCCTCTACCTATAAATATGTGCATCTCGCCCGAAATCCCTGTCCAAACCCTAGCCATCTTCATCCTCGCGCCGCCGGACACGTCCACCCCGCGCCCGGACATGTCCGCCCGCCATCCCCAATGAATCCGACGCCGCCACGTCGCCAACCCCGCCGCTGGTCAGCACTTCCCACCGCGTGGGCCTGCCGAGCCCAAATCTGGCCCGCGCGAGCCCGCGCCGCCGCCGCCGCTCGGCCCGCGCCCCGTGCTGAGACCCGTCGCCGCCGCCCTTCGTCGCGCCGCCGCCTCCCGTCGACGGCCGCCGCCCGTCCCCGCCGCGGCACGCCGCCGCCGACCTCCCCCGCCGGCGCCATGCCTCGGGCCCGCCACCGCAAGCCGCCGACAGCCGCGCCGCTCTCCCACGCCGGCGACCGAGCGCCGCCTGCGCTCTCCTCCGTCACCCCCGCGCCGAGTCCCGCCGCCTAGCTCACCGGATCCGGCCACCGGAGCCGCCGCGACCTCCTCCCTCGCCGGTTCTGGGCGGGTGGATGAGATCCACCCGTCCCCCGATCCAAACAGCACCCCCCGCGTCCCGGCTCCCTTCGTCCCGGATCTCTCTGTCTACCGTTGACTTTCTCCGGGGTGAGATTTTCACTAACTCCCGAAATATTTTGCATAATCATGCCATGTTCATCACATCATAACTTGCTGCATACTGCTCCGTTTCGTGTGTGTAATATGTCAAATTGTTCGCCTCGACGAGTACTTTATTTCGTTCCATTGCATCATTTTCATTTGAGCTCATCTTGATGCCCGAAATACTGTTGGAAGAGTGCTATGTGATGTTAATCTGCTGAAACTGTTATAACATGCTCATTTGTCATTTTTGCCATGTTTGATGTGTGCATCCTATGAGGTTGATGTCTACATGTGTTTTGATCTATGCTATGCCATCTTTCCAGAGGTGCCATCCATGTATTTTTGTGAGTTGTGTGCTGAGTGCATCGAGCTTGTTAAGTATGGTACTTGCTGTTGCTGTTTTCCTGACAGATTCTGTTATGTTTTGATGCTATGTAAACCTGCTTCCACAAGTCATTCCATGCATAATCTGGAGATGTTCACTAAGGATGTTTTGTTATACATGTCTTGCTCTATCCATTCATGCCCCTGGTTGCATTTATATCCTGCTGTAGCATGTTGTAATCTTGCTCCAAACTTGCTAAATAATGTTGCTGTCAGCCTGTTAACATTAAGTCAGTTTTGGCCATGTGCTTTTCTAGTAATCCATGCACCCTATGAACTTGCTCTTGCCATGCTTAGCTTCATAAACATGCCTTCTTACTGTTGGTTGCCTTGCCATGCCATGTATTGCTCTGTGGTGAGTGGTTCAAGCTCACCAACATGCCTACTTATTGTTGTTCCTGCCATGTATGCATCTGTCATATAACTTGCCATGTTTACATGGGTGCCATCATATCTTCTGATCCTTTTTGGCTTATGTTCAGTAAGGGACTTTTGTTCTATGAATATAGTAGATTCATTCCATGCCTTTATTTGCCATGTTAAGTTCCTATAACATGTTGTTTGCTTGCTCTAAACATTGCAACCTGATGTTATTTCTGCTAAGCCTGAAGCTGTTATTATTTGCAATCTTACCATGTCCTTTTGAGCATGTTCTAGTGATTTCTGGAGATAGCTCAGTGTTCATGTTTTGTTATGCTTTACCAGTACTTCATGCCCATGCCTTTTTTATTACGTTGAGATGTTGTAGCATGTTGTTTTGGTGCTTGCAATATGCCTAGTTGCTGTTTTGGACAGATTGTTGTTATGACTTGTATAGTGTATGTGTTGAAGCGTTGCTCCGTTTTGAGTGTGCTCTATATGAAACTTGCTTGATTTTGCATGTAGCTTCATATTATCATGTTGCATCCTTGTTTTGAGGTGTTTGCTTGATGTTTGGATGCATTTAGCATCAATGCCATGCTTAATTTGTTTTGCTCATATCTTCTAGGCCGTAGCTCCGAATTAAGTGAACTTTATATGTAACTTGACTAGAATTTCGTGTAGATCATCTTGGTGCATCTTAACTTGCTGTTTAACCACTTGAATATAAGGTTTATTCAGATCTGGACCAATTTCGAAACTTGCACATGAGGACTTACCGGAATTGTTATATGTTGTTCCCGGCCTCATTTAAACTTGCCTTGATGTGTTGTTCTTGTTTGCATCATCTCTTGCCATGAGTAGCTCCATGTAGCTTTGTCATGCATCATGATTGTTGTGCATCATGTCTTGTTCATGTGTGGTGTGTTTACTATGTTGTGTGCTTTTTCTCGATAGTTCCCATTTCGTTGCGATCGTGAGGATTCGTTCGTCTACGCTTGGTTCATCTTCGTGGCTTCATCTTCTTCATGGACTCGTTCTTATTCCTAGCGGGATTTCAGGCAAGATGACCGTTACCCTGGATCTCACTACTATCATTGCTATGCTAGTTGCTTCGTTCTATCGCTTTGCTGCGCGTCCTATAACTTGTTCTTCAAGCCTCCCCAAATTGCCATGAACCTCTAACCTTTGACACCCTTCCTAGCAAACCATTGCTTGCCTATGTTACCACTATGCTCAGCCCCTCTTATAGTGTTGTTAGTTGCAGGTGAAGTTGAAGATTGCTCCATGGTGGACAGGGTTATGTTGGGATATCACAATATCTCTTATATTATTAATGCATCTATATATTTGGTAAAGGGTGGAAGGCTCGGTCTTATGCCTGGTGTTTTGTTCCACTCTTGCCGCCCTAGTTTCCGTCATACCGGTGTTATGTTCCCGGATTTTGCGTTCCTAACGCGGCCGGGTGATTTATGGGACCCCCTTGACAGTTCGCTTTGAATAAGACTCCTCCAGCAAGGCCCAACATTGGTTTTACCATTTGCCTCACCTATTACCTTTTTCCCTTGGGAGTCGCACATCCCAAGGGTCATCTTTATTTTAGCCCCCCCGGGCCAATGCTTGTCTAAGTGTTGGTCCAAACTAGAGCCACTTGCAGCGCCACCTCGGGGAAACTTGAGGGCTGGTTCTAGTTGTACGTACTGCTCATCCGGTCGTGGCCTGAGACGAGATACGCGCGGCTACTATCAGGATGTCGGCACGCTGGGAGGTCTTGCTGGTCTTGTTTTATCATTGTCGAAATGTCTTGTAAACCGGGATTCCGAGACTGATCGGGTCTTCCTGGGAGAAGGAATATCCTTCGTTGATCGCGAGAGCTTATCATGGGCTAAGTTGGGACACCCCTCCAGGGTTATGATCTTTCGAAAGCCGTGCTCGCGGTTATGTGGCAGATGGGAATTTGTTCATGTCCGGTTGTAGATAACTTGACACCAGATCCGAATTAAAACGCATCAACCGCGTGTGTAGCCGTGATGGTCTCTTCTCGGCGGAGTCCGGGAAGTGAACATGGTCTTTGGGTTATGTTTGACGTAAGTAGGAGTTCAGGATCACCTCTTGATCATTTCTAGCTTCACGACCGTTCCTTTGTTTCTCTTCTCGCTCTCATTTGCGTACGTTAGCCACCATATATGCTTAGCCGCTGCTGCAACCTCACCACCTTACCCCTTCCTTTCCCATTAAGCTTTGCTAGTCTTGATACCCATGGTAATGGGATTGCTGAGTCCTCGTGGCTCACAGATTACTACACCAACAATTATAGGTACAAGTTATGCGATGATCATGACGCGAGAGCGATGTTGCTTGTTTTGGAGTTCTTCTTCTGCTTCTTCGATCAGGGGATAGGTTCCAGGTCGGCAGCCTGGGCTAGCAGGGTGGATATTGTCTGAGTTTCTGTTTATGATTCATCCGTAGTCGGATGTTGTTCTTGTATGTTGTATTGTTGTATTCATGTGACATTGTATGTATTGTTTGTATCCCCACTATTATGTAATGTTGATGTAATGATATCCACCTTGCAAAAGCGTCTTCAAGATGTGCTTCTATCCTTGGTGGGACCTTTGAGTTCCTTTAGGATAGGGTCGCATCTTGGGCGTGACAAGTTGGTATCAGAGCCTCGACCGACCTTAGGAGCCCCCTTGATTGATCGTGTAGTTTGGCCGTTGTTGAGTCTAGAAGAAAACTATTTTGAGTCTAGTTATATCGGAGAGTAGGAATTCTTTTTACTCCTCAGCCCCTTCGTCGCTCTGGTGAGGAATCTTGACGTAGGTATTTTGAATTACTCCTCTTCCCATTCAAATTTTTCTTTAGGATCACGCAGTTGGTTTTTTGATCGTTTGTTCCTCAGCTCCTTTTATCCGGTGCATTTCTCGTCAAGTTGACTCGAGCCTCTTCATCTTTGCCAAGTTCAATCCTCAGTTGTTTTCTTTTTCCCACCCGCCCACCCTTTTTCTTCTTGGAACCGGAGCCTGTAATCGAGTATCCATCATACTCGTGTGAAGTCTTTGCCTTCTTTCCTCAATGATTTCAACCGGTGTTTCCTCTTGAAGTTATTCGTCGATTCCCCCTTCCAGTTGCCTGTGTTTTTTCCCGCGTTCCCACCCCTTTTCTTCCCGGAGTCTGAGCATCTATTCGAGAAGCTATTTCATTCGCTCGGAGCCTCTTCAGTCTTCCCTCAATTATTTCAACCGGTGAAGTCTCGTCTCGTTTGACATTCTTCATCTCTTTTCTTTCCGGTGGATTTCAACTCAATTTTCTCGGTTCGATAATATTCTTTTCCTCGGATCAAGTGTACTCCTTGCTCATTTGCCTCTCGCCAGATTATCCTTCCGGAGTGTTCAAGACATCTCAGGAGATTTGTCTATGTTTGAATTAATTCGAGGTTGTCACCTCATTCAAATATTTCAATTGTTCCGGTGCATCATCTATCTTTTCAACAATCCTTTCCAACGGTATTTTCTTCAGTGGGCCCTAACCCACAGGTCTTTTCCCAGGATCTTACCTGACTCTTCTAATTTCCCCGGAGTTATTCTCAATTCTTTTCAAGGGTGACGTAAGAATGAATTTCATCAGTCAGATGCCTTTCCAAGATCGATTTCAAATCATTTCATCGTCGGCTCAACCTTTTTGCTTTTCTTTCTCCCGGAGTACATCAACAATTTTGATGGTGTCTCGTCGCCATTCTCAACATTTGAAGACCGAAAAAGAGTTTTTCCTCTAAATCTTGTCCGTTCCCCAGAGATTCGCGGTGCTAGCTTGATGTTATCCTATCAAATTGTTTCAAGTCATGCAAATTCTTTTCATCCATCCGGAGCATTTCAGGAGTTGCTTTCTCTCTCGATCATCCGGAGGCCATCTTTTTGGAAGATTTCTTTGTTCTAAGTTTTCAGATTCGTTCTCCAATTATTCTATATCCGTGCCCTTTCGTTCGTCTCAATATTCTTTCGGTGCTTCGTTCAAGTATTCTTCAATCAGTTCGCGATCTCTTTGTTCTTTTGCATCTAAAATCCCCTCAAGCATATTTGTTCTTCTAATTCTTCCCGGTGATTAAGTCTCTTTCATCAGTCATTTTCGAATTCTCACGGTGGTTCTTTCAGATTCTTTTCCTTGTTTATCATATTAATCCATTCGTTCGTTTCAACCTACCGGTGATTCATGAAGACCTTCTCAAGTTTGCGATATGTCACTTCTCAATTCCTTTTCAAGAAGAATAAGTAGTATGCAAAATCCATTGCTTGTCATCAATTTAATTTGATGAAGGATAAGCATACAATAAATCTTATTTTTATTTCATCCAAGTGATTAATCCCTTCCTTCAGAGTTTGTTCTTGAGGAATAAATTCTAGTTCCAAGTGTTTTCATCTTTTCTTTTCTGGAGTTCAATTTTCTCGGTCATCTCGTCAGAACCTCCATCTAAATCACTGCAAGGCTCATCTTATTCTTTCATCCTTCAATTCTATCTCATTGTCTTTTGTTTACTGGAGTTCTTCATGGTGGTTCTTCATGATTTAATTCATTCTTCAAGTGTTCATCAAGATTCTTGTCGGCGGAGTTCAAGTATCTTCTTTTCTCGCATCTCGAAGTGCAATTAATTCTCCGTATTCTTCGGAAGTGGAGTTTTGCATTTCTTCGTTCTTCTAAGCTATCCAATCATTCCCGTTTGTGGCCGGTTATCACCTTATGATTTTGAGATGTTACCTATAAGACCACAACAAGCTTATTCTTTTTGTTGTTGATTTTCTCAACAACTCTGGTCAATCCTTTCTTCTGAGGTTGCTTTCTATTTCATTCATGGCACAAGTTGTCATTTTCTTCTACATTCTTTTCATTCAACTCCTTCAATTCTTTCCGGAGGTTTTGTGTCATGTCTTCATCAAGTGTCATTCCATCCTCTCAAGTTCATGTTCTATTCTTTCCATGTTCAGCCAGAGTGCCGCCTAATCCTTTCAGTTTTATTCATTTCTTATCTCGTTCTAACCGGAGTTGTTTCTTAGTCTATCTGATTCCATGAGCTTTCGATTCTCGTCATTCTCATCGTTCCTCTCTAATCCTGGAGTGCTCTCGATTCTTTGCTTCTTCTCTTGAGTTCTTGTTTCACCTCATCCATTTTCCCTTCCGTCTCGGTCCTAAGATCTCGGGACGAGATCTCTTGTTAGTGGAGGAGTGTTGTAACGCCCCGGTTTCGTTGCGCCAGGTGTCTGCCAGTTATTCGCTGTCGTTGCCATGTCATTTGCTTGCGTGTTCCATTTTGCCTTGTCATCATGTGCATTTCATTTTGCATACGTGTTCGTCTCATCCATCCGAGCATTTTCCCCATTGTCCGTTTTGCAATCCGGCACTCCTATGTCCTCCGGCATTCCCCTTTTGTCTCTTGTTGTGAGTGGGTGTTAAACTTTCTCGGAATGTCCCGAGGGTTGCCAAGTGGCCTTGGTATAGCACCGGTAGACCGCCTGTCAAGTTTCGTGCCATTTGGAGTTCGTTTGGTACTCCAACGGTTAACCTGGTAACCGTAAAGCCCTCTTTTGTTGCAGCCCAACACCCCTTCCAAAGTGGCCCAAAACCCAGCAAACTCCCCTCCATGCTCTCGGTCGTTCGATCACGATCGTGTGGGAAAAAACCGCACCCCATTTGGACTCTCCTAGCTCCCTCTACCTATAAATATGTGCATCTCGCCCGAAATCCCTGTCCAAACCCTAGCCATCTTCATCCTCGCGCCGCCGGACACGTCCACCCCGCGCCCGGACATGTCCGCCCGCCATCCCCGATGAATCCGACGCCGCCACGTCGCCAACCCCGCCGCCGGTCAGCACTTCCCACCGCGCGGGCCCG
>NC_041389.1:140553467-140577801 GCF_002162155.2 Triticum dicoccoides
GACAGCCGCGCCGCTCTCCCACGCCGGCGACCGAGCGCCGCCTGCGCTCTCCTCCGTCGCCCCCGCGCCGAGTCCCGCCGCCTAGCTCGCCGGATCCGGCCACCGGAGCCGCCGCGACCTCCTCCCTCGCAGGTTCTGGGCGGGTGGATGAGATCCACCCGTCCCCCGATCCAAACAGCGCCCCCCGCGTCCCGGTTCCCTTCGTCCCGGATCTCTCTGTCTACCGTTGACTTTCTCCGGGGTGAGATTTTCACTAACTCCCGAAATATTTTGCATAATCATGCCATGTTCATCACATCATAACTTGCTGCATACTGCTCCGTTTCGTGTGTGTAATATGTCAAATTGTTCGCCTCGACGAGTAATTTATTTCATTCCATTGCATCATTTTCATTTGAGCTCATCTTGATGCCCGAAATACTGTTGGAAGAGTGCTATGTGATGTTAATCTGCTGAAACTGTTATAACATGCTCATTTGTCATTTTTGCCATGTTTGATGTGTGCATCCTATGAGGTTGATGTCTACATGTGTTTTGATCTATGCTATGCCATCTTTCCAGAGGTGCCATCCATGTATTTTTGTGAGTTGTGTGCTGAGTGCATCGAGCTTGTTAAGTATGGTACTTGCTGTTGCTGTTTTCCTGACAGATTCTGTTATGTTTTGATGCTATGTAAACCTGCTTCCACAAGTCATTCCATGCATAATCTGGAGATGTTCACTAAGGATGTTTTGTTATACATGTCTTGCTCTATCCATTCATGCCCCTGGTTGCATTTATATCCTGCTGTAGCATGTTGTAATCTTGCTCCAAACTTGCTAAATAATGTTGCTGTCAGCCTGTTAACATTAAGTCAGTTTTGGCCATGTGCTTTTCTAGTAATCCATGCACCCTATGAACTTTCTCTTGCCATGCTTAGCTTCATAAACATGCCTTCTTACTATTGGTTGCCTTGCCATGCCATGTATTGCTCTGTGGTGAGTGGTTCAAGCTCACCAACATGCCTACTTATTGTTGTTCCTGCCATGTATGCATCTGTCATATAACTTGCCATGTTTACATGGGTGCCATCATATCTTCTGATCCTTTTTGGCTTATGTTCAGTAAGGGACTTTTGTTCTATGCATATAGTAGATTCATGCCATGCCTTTATTTGCCATGTTAAGTTCCTATAACATGTTGTTTGCTTGCTCTAAACATTGCAACCTGATGTTATTTCTGCTAAGCCTGAAGCTGTTATTATTTGCAATCTTACCATGTCCTTTTGAGCATGTTCTAGTGATTTCTGGAGATAGCTCAGTGTTCATGTTTTGTTATGCTTTACCAGTACTTCATGCCCATGCCTTTTTTATTACGTTGAGATGCTGTAGCATGTTGTTTTGGTGCTTGCAATATGCCTAGTTGCTGCTTTGGACAGATTGTTGTTATGACTTGTATAGTGTATGTGTTGAAGCGTTGCTCCGTCTTGAGTGTGCTCTATATGAAACTTGCTTGATTTTGCATGTAGCTTCATATTATCATGTTGCATCCTTGTTTTGAGGTGTTTGCTTGATGTTTGGATGCATTTAGCATCAATGCCATGCTTAATTTGTTTTGCTCATATCTTCTAGGCCGTAGCTCCGAATTAAGTGAATTTATATGTAACTTGACTAGAATTTCGTGTAGATCATCTTGGTGCATCTTAACTTGCTGTTTAACCACTTTAATATAAGGTTTATTCAGATCTGGACCAATTTCAAAACTTGCACATGAGGACTTACCGGAATTGTTATATGTTGTTCCCGGCCTCATTTAAACTTGCCTTGATGTGTTGTTCTTGTTTGCATCATCTCTTGCCATGAGTAGCTCCATGTAGCTTTGTCATGCATCATGATTGTTGTGCATCATGTCTTGTTCATGTGTGGTGTGTTTACTATGTTGTGTGCTTCTTCTCGATAGTTCCCGTTTCGTTGCGATCGGAGGATTCGTTCGTCTATGCTTGGTTCGTCTTCGTGGCTTCATCTTCTTCATGGACTCGTTCTTCTTCCTAGCAGGATTTCAGGCAAGATGACCGTTACCCTAGATATCACTACTATCATTGCTATGCTAGTTGCTTCGTTCTATCGCTTTGCTGCGCGTCCTATAACTTGTTCTTCAAGCCTCCCCAAATTGCCATGAACCTCTAACCTTTGACACCCTTCCTAGCAAACCATTGCCTGGCTATGTTACCGCTTTGCTCAACCCCTCTTATAGCGTTGTTAGTTGCAGGTGAAGTTGAAGATTGCTCCATGGTGGACAGGGTTATGTTGGGATATCACAATATCTCTTATATTATTAATGCATCTATATATTTGGTAAAGGGTGGAAGGCTCGGCCTTATGCCTGGTGTTTTGTTCCACTCTTGCTGCCCTAGTTTCCGTCATACCGGTGTTATGTTCCCGGATTTTGCGTTCCTAACGCGGTCGGGTGATTTATGGGACCCCCTTGACAGTTCGCTTTGAATAAGACTCCTCCAGCAAGGCCCAACATTGGTTTTACCATTTGCCTCACCTATTACCCTTTTCCCTTGGGAGTCGCACATCCCAAGGGTCATCTTTATTTTAGCCCCCCCGGGCCAATGTTTGTCTAAGTGTTGGTCCAAACTAGAGCCACTTGCAGCGCCACCTCGGGGAAACTTGAGGGCTGGTTCTAGTTGTACGTACTGCTCATCCGGTCTTGGCCTGAGACGAGATACGCGCGGCTACTATCAGGATGTCGGCACGCTGGGAGGTCTTGCTGGTCTTGTTTTACCATTGTCGAAATGTCTTGTAAACCGGGATTCCGAGACTGATCGGGTCTTCCTGGGAGAAGGAATATCCTTCGTTGATCGCGAGAGCTTATCATGGGCTAAGTTGGGACACCCCTGCAGGGTTATGATCTTTCGAAAGCCGTGCCCGCGGTTATGTGGCAGATGGGAATTTGTTAATGTCCGGTTGTAGATAACTTGACACCAGATCCGAATTAAAACGCATCAACCGCGTGTGTAGCCGTGATGGTCTCTTATCGGCGGAGTCGGGGAAGTGAACACAATCTTTGGGTTATGTTTGACGTAAGTAGGAGTTCAGGATCACCTCTTGATCATTGCTCGCTTCATGACCGTTCCTTTGTTTCTCTTCTCGCTCTCATTTGCGTATGTTAGCCACCATATATGCTTAGCCGCTGCTGCAACCTCACCACCTTACCCCGTCCTTTCCCATTAAGCTTTGCTAGTCTTGATACCCATGGTAATGGGATTGCTGAGTCCTCGTGGCTCACAGATTACTACACCAACAGTTGGAGGTACAGGTTATGCGATGATCATGACGCGAGAGCGATGCTGCTTGTTTTGGAGTTCTTCTTATGCTTCTTCGATCAGGGGATAGGTTCCAGGTCGGCAGCCTGGGCTAGCAGGGTAGATATTGTTTGAGTTTCTGTTTATGATTCATCCGTAGTCGGATGTTGTTCTTGTATGTTGTATTGTTGTATTCATGTGACATTGTATGTATTGGTTGTATCCCCACTATTATGTAATGTTGATGTAATGATATCCACCTTGCAAAAGCGTCTTCAAGATGCGCTTCTATCCTTGGTGGGAACTTCGAGTTCCTTTAGGATAGGGTCGCATCTTGGGCGTGACACCTCCTATCTTGTGGGAGCCTTGGCTGCTTCTTGACTTGCACTCCAAGTCCTATGGATTACGTTCGTTCCAAAAATCACGCTCCCGAAGGTTTCTTTCCGTTTGGACTCTGTTTGATATTCCTTTTCTTCGAAATACTGAAATAGGCAAAAAAAACAGCAATATGGGCTGGGCCTACGGTTAGTAGGTTAGTCCCAAAAATGATATAAATGTGTAAAATAAAGCCCATAAACATCCAAAAGGGGTAATATAATAGCATGGAACAATCAAAAATTATAGATACATTGGAGACGTATCAGTGGGAGGGGGAGGGGAGAGGCCAGGAAGCGCCCCAAGTAGGACCGAATCCTACTTGGGTTCCTCCTTGGCCGCGTGCCCCCCTACCATAAGTGTCGGAGGAGTAAGAAAAGAGGAGGGGGAGAAAGGGGAGGGGGAGGCCGAATCCCCTCTTTCCTTCTCCCCTTGGTTCGGCCCATATGGGGGGCGCACCAGCCCCTCGTGGCTGGTGCGTTTCCCCTCTTGGCCCATAAGGCCCATATCTTTTGCCGGGGGTGCCCGGAACCCCTTCCAGTGACCCGATATGTACCCGGTACCCTCCGGAACACTTCAGGTGTCCGAATACTATCGTCCTATATATCAATATTTACCTGTCAACCATTTCAAGACTCCTCGTCATGTCCATGATCTCATCCAGGACTCCAAACAATATTCGGTCACTAAATCACATAACTCATATATGACAATATCGTCATTGAATGTTAAGCGTGCGGACCCTACGGGTTCGAGAACTATGTAGACATGACTGAGACACCTCTCCGGTCCATAACCAATAGCAGAACCTGGATGCTCATATTGGCTCCTACATATTCTACGAAGATCTTTATCGGTCGAACCGTTATGACAACATACGTAATTCACTTTGTCTATCGGTATGTTACTTGCCCCGAGATTCGATCGTCGATATCTTCATACCTAGTTCAATATCATTACCGGCAAGTCTCTTTACTCGTTCCGTAATACATCACCTTGTGAATAACTCCTTAGTCGTTTGCTTGCAAGCTTATGATGTGTATTACCGAGAGGACCCAGAGATACCTCTCCAATACTCGGAGTGACAAATCCTAATCTCGATCTATGCCAATTGAACAAACACCTTCGGAGATACCTTTAGAGCATATTTACAATCACCCAGTTATGTTGTGACGTTTGATAGCACATAAGGCATTCCTCCGCTATACGGGAGTTGCACAATCTCATAGTCGAAGGAATATGTATTTGACATGAAGAAAGCAATAGCAATAAAACCGAACGGTCATTATGTTAAGCTAATGGATGGGTCTTGTCCATCACATCATTCTCCTAATGATGTGATCTAGTTATCAAATGACAACTCATGTCCATGGTTAGGAAACCTTAACCATCTTTGATCAACGAGCTAGTTAAGTAGAGGCTCACTAGGGACATGGTGTTTGTTTATATATTCACACATGTATTTAGGTTTTCGATCAATACAATTCTAGCATGAATAATAAACCTTTATCATGAGTAAGGAAATATAAAATAACAACTTTATTGTTGCCTCTAGGGCATCTTTCCTTCAGTCTCCCACTTGCACTAGAGTCAATAATCTAGATTACATTGTAATGAAGCTAACACCCATGGAGTCTTGGTGCTGATCATATTTTGCTCGTGGAAGAGGCTTAGTCAACGGGTCTGCTACACTCAGATCCGTATGTATTTTGCAAATTTCTATGTATCCCTCCTTGACTTGATCACGGATGGAGTTGAAGCATCTCTTGATGTGTTTGGTTCTTTTGTGAAATCTGGATTCTTTGCCAAGGCAATTGCTCCAGTATTGTCACAAAAGATTTTCATTGGAACCGATGCACTAGGTATTACACCTAGATCAGATATGAACTCCTTCATCCAGACTCCTTCATTTGCTGCTTCCGATGCAGCTATGTACTCCGCTTCACACGTAGATCCCGCCACGGCGCTCTGCTTGGAACTGCACCAACTTACAGCTCCACCATTCAATACAAATATGTATCCGGTTTGTGACTTAGAGTCATCCAAATTAGTGTCAAAGCTAGCATCGATGTAACCATTTACGACAAGCTCTTTGTCACCTCCATAAACGAGAAACATATCCTTGGTCATTTTCAGGCACTTCAGGATGTTCTTGAGCGCTGTCCAATGATCCACTCCTGGATTACTTTGGTACCTCCCCGCCTGACAAATTTTCTCTCTATCTTCTACAGTGGTCGGGCTTTGAGTCTGACTCAACTTCACACCTTGTAACACAGGCATGAACCCTTTATTTGACTGATCCATTTTGAACTTCTTCAAAACTTTCTCAAGGTATGTGCTTTGTGAAAGTCCTATTAAGTGTCTTGATCTATCTCTATAGATATGCAGCTTCACCGAGGTCTTTCATTGAAAAACTCTTATTCAAGTATCCTTTTATGCCATTGATACGTCCATTTTGCATCATGTTTACCTACTGTTATTTATGATGTTTGTATGCATAATAATGCTTTTTGGAGTAATTCTAATGCCTTTTCTCTCATAATTTGCAACGATCACACAAAGAGGGGGAATTCCGGCAGCTGGAAATCTGGACCTGGAAAAGCTACGTCAGGCTACCTATTCTGCACAACTCCAAATGAGCTGAAACTTCACGAGAAATTTTATGGAATAAATAAGAAATAATGGAGCAAATAACTACCGGAGGCGAGGTCACCTGGTGAGCACAAGACACCAGGGCGCACCAGGGCCCCCAGGCGCGCCCTGGTGGGTTGTGCTCAGCCCAGCCCACCTCCAGTGCCCCTCTATTGGTATTTAAGTCATTTTGGCCTAGAAAAAAATAAGGAGAGGACTTTCGGGACGAAGCGCCGCCGTCTCGAGGCGGAACTTGGGCAGGAGCACTTTTGCCCTCCTGTGGAGCGATTCCGCCGGGGGAACTTTCCTTCCGGAGGGGGAAATCATCGTCATCATCATCACCAACAACTCTCCCATCTTGGGGAGGGCAATCTCCATTAACATATTCAACATCACCATCTTCTCTCAAACCCTAGTTCATCTCTTGTGTTTAATCTTTGTACCGGAACTATAGATTGGTGCTTGTGGGTGACTAGTAGTGTTGATTACATCTTGTAGTTGAATACTATATGGTTTATTTGGTGGAAGATTGTATGTTCAGATCCATTATTCTATTTAATACCCCGTTGATCTTGAGCATGATTATCATTTGTGAGTATTAACTTTTGTCCTTGAGGTCATGGGAGAAATCTTGTTGCAAGTAATCATGTGAATTTTATATGTGTTTGATATTTTGATAGTATGTATGTTGTGATTCCCTTAGTGGTGTCATGTGAACGTCGACTACATGACACCTCACCATATTTGGGCCTAAGGGAATGCATTGTGGAGTAGTTATTAGATGATGGGTTGCCAGAGTGACAGAAGCTTAAACCCTAGTTTATGCGCTATTATGTAAGGGGCTGATTTGGATCCAAAAGTTTAATGCTATGGTTAGAATTTATTCTTAATACTTTTCTCGTAGTTGCGGAGGCTTGCGAGGGGGTTAATCATAAGTAGGAGGTTTGTTCAAGTAAGAACAACACCTAAACACCGGTCCACCTACATATCAATTTATCAAAGTAGCAAACACAAATCAAACCAACATGACGAAGGTGACTAGATGAAATTCCCGCGTACCCTCAAGAACACTTTGCTTATCATCAGAGACCATTTTGGCATGTCCTTTGCCTCAAAAGGATTGGGATACCTTGCTGCACTTTTATTGCTGTTACCGTTACTTGCTCATTACAAATTACCTTGCTATCAAACTACTCGTTACTTATAATTTCAATGCTTGCAGACATTACCTTGCTGAAAACCGCTTGTCATTTCCTTCTGCTCCTCGTTGGGTTCGTGATACGTCTCTAAGGTATCTATAATTTTTGATTGTTCCATGCTATTATATTATCTGTTTTGGATGTTTAATGGGCTTTAATATGCTCTTTTATATTATTTTTGGGACTAACCTATTAACCGAGGCCCAGTGCCAGTTTCTGTTTTTTTGCCTATTTTAGAGTTTTGCAGAAAAGGAATAATCAAACGGAGTCCAAACGGAATGAAACCTTCACGAGGATCTTTCTTGGACCAAAAGCAATCCAAAAGACTTGGAGTTGAAGTCTGGGACTCTATGAGGAGGCCACGAGGCAGGAGGGCGCGCTGAGGGGGGTAGGCGCGCTTCCCACCCTCGTGGGCCCCTCGTAGCTCCACCGACATACTTCTTTCACCTATATATACTCTTATACCCTAGAAACATCAGGGAGAGCCATGAAACCACTTTTCCATCGCCGCAACCTTCTGTACCCGTGAGATCCCATCTTGGGGCCTTTTCCGGCGATCTGCCGGAGGGGGAATCGATCATGGAGGGCTTCTACATCAACATCATTGCCTCTCGGATGAAGAGTGAGTAGTTTACCACAGATCTTCGGGTCCATAGTTATTAGCTAGATGGCTTCTTCTCTCTCTTTGATTCTCAATACAAAGTTCTCCTCGATGTTCTTGGAGATCTATTCGATGTAATACTCTTTTACGGTGTGTTTGCCGAGATCCGATGAATTGTGGATTTATGAACTTAATTATCTATGAATATTATTTGGTTCTTCTCTGAATTCTTATATGCATGATTTGATATCTTTGCAAGTCTCTTCGTATTATCGGTTTAGTTTGGCCTACTAGATTGATCTTTCTTGCAATAGGAGAAGTGCTTAGCTTTGGGTTCAATCTTGCAGTGTCCTTTCCCAGTGACAATAGGGGCTGCAAGGCACGTATTGTATTGTTGCCATCGAGGATAAAAAGATGGGGTTTATATCATATTGCTTGAGTTTATCCCTCTACATCATGTCATCTTGCTTAATGCGTTACTCCATTCTTATGAACTTAATACTCTAGATGCATGTTGGATAGCGGTTGATGTGTGGAGTAATAGTAGTAGATGCAGAATCGTTTTGGTCTATTTGACACAGATGTGATGCCTATGTTCATGATCATTGCCTTAGATATCTTCATAATTATGCACTCTTCTATCAATTGCTCGGCAATAATTTGTTCACCCACCGTAATACATGCTATCTTGAGAGAATCCACTAGTGAAACCTATGCCCCCCGGGTCTCTTTTCTATTATATTACATCTCTTTTGTTTACATCGCATCTCGTTTACTAGTTTGCAATCTTTACTTTCCAATCTATAGAATAAAAATACCAAAAATATTTACTTTACTATCTCTATCAGATCTCACTTTTGCATGTGACCATGAAGGGATTGACAACCCCTTTATCGCGTTGGTTACAAGGTTCTTGATTGTTTGTGCAGGTACTAGGTGACTTGTGTGTTGTCTCCTACTGGATTGATACCTTGGTTCTCAAAACTGAGGGAAATACTTACACTACTTTGTTGCATCACCCTTTCCTCTTCAAGGGAAAACCAATGCATGCTCAAGAGGTAGCAAGAAGGATTTCTGGCACCGTTGCTAGGGAGAATGGGAGATCCACGCCAAGTCAAGACATACCAAGTGCCCATTGAGGGAGTCCTGGACTAGGGGGTGTCCGGATAGCCGAACTATCATCATCGGCCAGACTCCAAGACTATGAAGATACAAGATTGAAGACTTCGTCCCATGTCCGGATGGGACTTTCCTTGGCGTGGAAGGCAAGCTTGGCAATACGGATATGTAGATCTCCTACCATTGTAACCGAATCTGTGTAACCCTAGCCCTCTCCGATGTCTATATAAACCGGAGTTTTAGTCCGTAGGACACAACAACAATCATACCATAGGCTAGCTTCTATGGTTTAGCCTCCTTGATCTCGTGGTAGATCCACTCTTGTACTACCCATATCATCAATATCAATCAAGCAGGAGTAGGGTTTTACCTCCATCGAGAGGGCCCGAACCTGGGTAAAAACATCGTGTCCCTTGTCTCCTGTTACCATCCTCCTAGACGCACAGTTCGGGACCCCATACCCGAGATCCGCCGGTTTTGACACCGACATTGGTGCTTTCATTGAGAGTTCCTCTGTGCCGTCGCATATAGGCCCGATGGCTCGTTCGATCATCAACAACGACGCGGTCCAGGGTGAGATTTTTCTCCCCGGACATATCTTCGTATTCGGCGGCTTTGCACTGCGGGCCAATTTGCTTGGCCATCTGGAGCAGATTGAAAGCTACGCCCCTGGCCACCAGGTCAGATTCGGAAGTTTGAACTTCACGGCTGACATCCGCGGAGACTTGATCTTCGACGGATTCGAGCCACAGCCGAGCGCGCCGCACTGTCTCGATGGGCATGGTTTAGCTCTGCAGCCGGACAGTGTCCTGGAGGCCGCACACGAGTTCGCTCCGACCTTAATTCGGAGCCGGCTGTGCAGACCGAGGATGGGTGGCTAGACACCACCTCGGGGGCTGCTACATCTACGGCGATGGAGCCGAATACCGACCTTGTGCTTGTGAAGCTCGTGACTCCGAGATGCCGGACTCCTGGCCGGACTCCGAACCTCCTGTGCCCCTACCAATCGAACCCGATTAGGCGACGATCATGGAGTTCACCGCCGCGGACATCTTTCAGCACTCGCCCTTCGGCGATATCCTGAATTCGCTAAAGTATCTCTCGTTATCAGGAGAGCCCTGGCCGAGTCACGGTCAGGACGGTTGGGATGCAGACGACGAAGAAATTCAAAGCCCACCCACCACCTACTTTGTAGCCACTGTCGACGATCTAACCGACATGCTAGGCTACGACTCCAAAGACATCAACAGTATGGACGACGATGCCGGAGACGACCAAGAACCAGCGCCTACTGGGCACTGGAAAGCCACCTCGTCATATGACATATACATGGTGGACACCCCAAAGGATGGGAATGGCGATGGCACAACGGAGGAGGATCCTTCCAAGAAACAGCCTAAACGCCGGCGTCAGCGGCGCCGCTCTAAATCCCGCCACAGCAAGAATGGAGATTCCGGCACCGGAGACAATAACACCCCGGACAGTGCCGAAGACAACCCCCTCCAGCAAGATTCATCACAGGAGGACGAAGAAGCCATCCCTCATGAGAGAGCGGCAGACAAAGAGGTAGATGATGATAATTACATGCCTCCCTCGGGAGACGAGGCAAGCCTTGACGACGACGAATTCGTCGTGCCTGAGGATCCCGTCGAACAAGAGCGTTTTAAACGCAGGCTTATGGCCACGACAAATAGCCTCAAGAAAAGTAGCAACAGCTTAGAGCTGATCAAAATCTGCTAGCCGACAGATGGACCGAAGTCCTTGCGGCCGAAGAGCATGAACTCGAACGCCCCTCCAAAAGCTACCCCAAACGCAAGCTGCTCCCCCGATTAGAGGAGGAAGCATATAAACCCACATCACCAGCGCACAATACGGCTGACCGACCACCTCGTGGCCGTGACAGAGAGGCCTCTAGGCCCTCCACTAGAACCGTACCCCGGCATCGCTCGAAAAGTACGAAGCCACGAGAGAATGCGCCGGACTTGCGAGACATATTGGAGGATAAGGCAAGACAATCAAGATCGATCTACGGATCGCATGGGCGCCCGGACGACCGTCGCACCGGATACAGCAACTCCGGTAGGGCCGAACACAGTAGACAAAGCTCGCTTGAGCTACATCGTGATATAGCCCAATATAGAGGCGCCGCACACCCACTATGCTTCACAGATGAAGTAATGGATCATCAAATCCCCGAAGGGTTCAAACCCGTGAACATCGAATCCTACGATGGCACAACAGACCCCGCGGTTTGGATCGAAGACTATCTCCTTCACATCCACATGGCCCGCGGTGATGATCTTCACGCCATCAAATACCTCCCACTCAAGCTTAAAGGACCAGCTCAGCATTGGCTTAACAGCTTGCCAGCAGAATCAATTTGGTGTTGGGAGGACCTGGAAGCCGCATTACTTGGTAACTTCCAGGGCACATATGTGCGACCACTAGACGCTGATGACCTAAGCCACATAATTCAGCAGCCATATGAATCGGCCAGACAATTCTGGACACGGTTCTCAACAAAGAAAAATCAAATCGTTGACTGTCCGGATGTAGAGGCTCTCGCAGCCTTCAAACACAACATCCGCGACGAGTGGCTTGCCCGGCACCTGGGACAGGAAAAGCCGAAATCCATGGCAGCCCTCACATCACTGATGACCCGCTTCTGCGCGGGAGAGGACAGCTGGCTAGCCCGCAGTAACAACCTCAGCAAAAATTCTGGCAGTCCGGATACACCGCAATGGCAGGTCGCGTCGCAACAAGAACAAACGCCGCGTTAACGGCGATAACACTGAGGATACGGCAGTCAACGCCGGATTCAGAGGCTCCAAAACCGGTCAGCGGAAAAAGCCATTCAAAAGAACTACTCCGGGCCCGTCCAATTTGGACCGAGTACTCGACTGCTCTTGCCAGATACACGGCATCCCCGAAAAGCCAACTAATCACACCAACAGGGATTGTTGGGTATTCAAGCAGGCAGGCAAATTAATTGCTGAAAACAATGACAAGGGGCTGCATAGCAATGACGAGGAAGAGACCCGGCCGCCGAACAATAGAGGATAGAAAGGTTCCCCCCCACAAGTGCGGACGGTAAACATGATATACGCAACCCACATACCCAAAAGGGAGCAAAAGCGTGCACTCAGGGACGTATACGCGATGGAGCCAGTCGCCCCAAAGTTCAATCCATGGTCCTCTTGCCCAATCACTTTTGATCGAAGGGTCCACCCCACCAGCATCCGCCACGGCGGATTCGCCACATTGGTTTTAGACCCAATCGTCGATGGATTTCACCTCACCAGAGTCCTGATGGACGGCGGCAGCAACGTGAACCTGCTTTATCAGGATACAGTGCGCAAGATGGGCATAGACCCCTCAAGGATTAAACCCACAAAGACGACCTTCAAAGGCGTCATACCAGGTGTAGAAGCCAATTGTACAGGCTCAGTTACAGTGGAAGTGGTCTTCGGATCCCCGTATAATTTCTGAAGCGAGGAGTTAATCTTCGACATAGTCTTGTTCCGCAGCGGCTATCATGCTCTGCTCGGACGGACCGCGTTTGCAAAGTTCAACGTGGTGCCGCACTACGCATACCTCAAGCTCAAGATGCCAGGCCCTCAAGGAGTCATCACGGTCAGCGGAAACACGGAACGCTCTCTCCGAACGGAGGAGCATACAGCGGCTCTCGCGGCAGAAGTACAGTGCAGCCTCTTAAGGCAATTCTCGAGTCCGGCCGTTAAGCGACCGGACATGGCTAAACGCGCCCGGAGTAACCTACAACACGACCACCTGGCACGTTCCGAGCACGCGTAGCAATGCGGCCCCAGCCCCAGCCCTTGCAAAATTGCAAGACTGATCCTTCACGTACATCATTACGCTCTGGAGATACCATGGGCATACGGGGAGGGGCACGACCACGACAGGCCCAGAGTGCGGCTCAACCACACCAGGGGCTCCCAAGTGTGTCATCTTTTTCTTTTTCTTTTTTTTTACCCACAGGACTCCGTTCACCAGAAGCCCTGTCCGGCAGTAGACCTGCCAAACTCACGATGCAACAGCCAGGGAAGGAGAAAGGCTACGACGAGTATCCAGGAGGTCTCCATTACGAGCATTAAATCTTTTTTATACACCATTCCGCAGCCTACCCCTGGAGGGGGACATGTTTAATAGTCCCATCCCTTGCTTACCGCACTATTTGTATCGTTCTGCATTCATGGCAGTACTTCCTGAATAAACAATGCATTGCCTTTTTGCTTGTAATTGCATTCCTTTCTCATACATATGTTCATGACATATTGCATCCGTACACTTTGGTACGACCAAATACACCAGGGGCTTAAGTTCCCCATATTATGGTGTGATAAGTCCGAACACTTTCACAAGTGCGGCACCCCGAACTTATAGCATTATATGCATCGGCTCCGAATCATGTCTTGGGTCAATAGTTGGGTTTGCCCGACTCCCATGTTTTGGTACCTTACGTTCCGTTGTATCGGCTCAGGTAGCACTGGGAGAACCACTGCGATTGCGCCTCGGTTGAGATGGGCGAGCGCCTCAGTGGAGAAAGCTAAAACTGACCGTCATGATGAGGCGAGAGCCGGTCGCTGTTCGAGAGGTTTTTTCGAGTCCCTAAAGACTTATGCCACTTAGAGCGAGGAACAGGCTTTGTCCGGTCCAGGCATGGATAGCGCCCCGAATTCGGCCTTCCGAACACTAGGGGCTTCGCCGAAATTTAAAATTATAGAATTCTATGGCTAAGTGAGAGTGTTCAAGCACTATAAGTCCGGTTGCCTTGTTCGTTGTGTTGAACGCCTCCCTAGATGGACCCAAAAATGGGAACAAGAGCGCTCAAGTTTAGCCTGAACATCCCAGCACTCCTGGCATGGGGGCTGAAGCCGACGACTTGCCATCTCTCAGATTTGATAAACGGCCACACAGAAGGTAATATTTTAAATTAACAAGCGTTGCTTAGCGCATACGAACAAAGTTTTCGGCGCACAGGATAACAAAATGCGAGTTTACTCAAATATTACATCTTTGGAGCACTCACCCGCAATAATGCGGGCACCCTTCAGGACACCCTTATAATACATCTCGGGTGTGTGATACTCCTTGCCCGGCGGTGGCGCGTCCGTCACAAGCTTCTCAGCATCCATCTTGTCCCAGTGCACCTTAGCACGGGCAAGGGCCCGACGGGCACCTTCAATGCAGGCGGAGTGCTTGATGACTTCAACCTAGGGACACACATCCACCAGCCGCCGCACCAGGCCGAAGTAGCTCCCAGGCATGGCCTCCTTGGGCCACAGCCGAACTATGAGGCCCTTCATGGCCTGTTCGGCCACCTTGTGGAGCTCGACCAGCTGCTTCAGCTGGTCGCTAAGGGGCACCGGATGTCTGGCCTCAGCATACTGAGACGAGAATACCTTCTCCGTCGAGCTCCCCTCCTCGGCTCTGTAGAAAGCGGCAGCATCGGACACGCTGCGAGGCAGATCTGTGAACGCTCCTGGAGAGCTCCGAATTCGGGTAAGTAATAGGTAATTTACTTTGACGTGCTTGCTTTGCATGAAGAATGCCTTACCCGCCGCTATTTTCTTCACATCCTCGATTTCCTGGAGGGCCTTATGGGCATCGGCCTTAGCGGCCTTGGCACTCTCAAGAGCCGACGCAAGCTCGGACTCTCGAGTCTTCGAGTCACGCTCCAAACTCTCGTGCTTTTCCACGAGAGCCTGGAGCTCTTGCTGTACCTCTGCCACCCGCGCCTCCTGCTTCTCTCGTTTGGTTCGTTCCGCGGCCGCATTCGTTCGGCCGCGGACACCGCCTCCTTCAGGGCGGCCACCTCGTTCGTGGCCCCTGGAGTACCCACGTTATCCTTGTTATTTCTCTTGCAACCAAATCCTTTTCTGTAAGGTACAAATTTAATATGGCGTTACTCACCTTCCTTGTCCTCGAGCTGTTTCTTGGCACGGTCGAGCTCGCTCTCGGACCGCTCGAGGCTCTGCTTCAAGGTATTGACCTCCGTAGTCAGTGCGGCAGAGGTCAGCGCAGCCTGCATTCCCATATTGACATATTTTTTAAGACTCCTGCGTATATCTTTTTAGATCCTCAGTCCGGCTTTTCTTTCCGAACACCGAAACGAGCATTAGGGGCTACTGTCTATGCGGTATTATATTACATATCTTAAAATTCTTACCTCAAAGCCTGTTAGAAGGCTGCTGCAGGCTTCGGTCAGCCCGCTCTTGGTGAGCTGAACCTTCTGAATCACCACACTCATGACAATGCGGTGTTCTTCTTTGATGGAAGCACCATTGAGTGCCTCCAGCAAGTTATCCGGCGCCTCCGGTTGGACGGAGGCCGCCGGTGTCACAGTCTTGCCCTTCTTACGAAGGGGCCGCCCGCCGGACTCCGGAACCACTGCGGGTTTCAGTGCGGAGTCCGGTACAAAGTCCGGGAGGCTGCCCTGCGGCACCTCCTCCTCCTGGTGGGTCCCTTCCCGAGATCCCACCTCGGCGTCGTCAGCATCACGGGGGGTGGAGGCGGTCGGAAGAGAATCCATATCCGACGTACCCAAGGACCCGCTCGACAAAGCAGGAAGATTGTCCTTGGGCGGACTACAGGGTTGTATGCGGCATTAGAAAGACACCATGCGACAAAAAGAAAAATTATCAATCATCTAGGAGTCTGGATGCTTACGATCTCGCCAAGGGCTTGGCCCTTGAGGGCCACTCCCCGTCCCCGTCGCCTACGTTGGCAGAACAGTCCGAGGGAAGGGTCCTTCCCTTCTTGGACCCTTCGGCCTCCCCCGTTGGGGAGGCCTTCCTCTTCTTCTCTCCCCCCGCTGGGGGAGAGGCCTCTTTCTCCTCCTCCTCATCCTCGGGGGAGGAGTCCACCTCGGAGTCATCGGAAGATGAGTTCGATACCACCTGATGCCAGGAACTCCTTCGGGTTCCCGTGGCCTTCTTCTTGGCCTTCTTCTCCGGCACCACGTAAAGTGTCGGGACCAGCAGCCCTGTCAAACGGGCATCCACTGGGTCTTCTGGAAGGAGAGCCGGACAATTAACCTGTCCGGACGTTGTCTGCCAGGCCTGTTAAAGGTATTGGGAGTTTAGATCCCGCACAAGGTCAAAACATGAAAAGCAAGTGTCCCATAAAGGATAACATGGCTTACCTCGCCAGCTGGACGCTGCGAGCTGAATCCGCGATCTTTGGTAGCGGATGCGGGAGCTTCGGCGCCCTTGAACAGCACCCTCCAGGCCTCTTTGTACGTAGTGTCGAAGAGCCCGCTCAAGGTCTGGTGCTGTGCCGGATCGAACTCCCACAAATTGAAGTCCCGTTGCTGGCAGGGGAGAATCCGGCGGACGAGCATAACCTGGATCACGTTGACAAGCTTGAGCTTCTTGTTCACCAGGGTTTGGAGACAGGACTGGAGTCCGGTCAGCTTTTCCGAACTACCCCATAGCAGGCCCTTCTCTTTCCAGGAGGTGAGCTGCATAGGGATGCCAGATCTAAATTCGGGGGCCGCTGCCCATTTAGGGTCGCGCGGCTCGGTGATGTAGAACCACCCCGATTGCCATCCTTTGATGGATCCACGAAGGCGCCCTCGAGCCAGGTGACGTTGGGCATTTTGCCCACCATGGCGCCTCCGGACTCCGCTTGGCTGCCCTTCACAACCTTCGGCTTGACATTGAAGGTCTTTAGCCACAAGCCGAAGTGGGGCTGGATGCAGAGGAAGGCCTCGCACACGACGATAAACGCCGAGATATTGAGGATAAAATTTGGGGCTAGATCGTGGAAATCCAGGCCGTAGTAGAACATGAGACCCCGGACAAAGGGGTGGAGTGGGAAGCCCAGTCCGCGGAGGAAATGGGGAAGGAATACCACCCTCTCATGGGGCCTGGGGGTGGGGATGAGCTGCCCCTCGTCGGGGAGCCGGTGTGCGATGTCGCTGGATAGATATCCAGCGTTGCGCAGCTTCTTGATGTGCCCCTCCGTAACGGAGGAGGCCATCCACTTGCCTCCCGCTCCGAACATGGCTGGAGAAGGTCGAGGTGAGATGTGCGGACTTGGGCGCTGGAGCTCGAGTGCGCGGAGATGGATAAGCAAAGGAGGAAGAAGGCGTAGGTAAAAGAGGTGGATCCTTATCCCCTTATATATGGGCGGACGAAACTATGCGTCCCCACCGGCCTGATAAAACTCGCTTATCTCCCGAGCGCCACAATCAATGGCGTGGTTGGGTTACCCACGTCTGTATTGATGGGAATCCCGGAATAAGGGGAACACAATCTCTGCTTCGACAAGACGTGCCGTGGAAACTGCTTCGCTAAACGCGCTGAGGTGGTATAATAAAAACGATTCGAATAAAAGCTTGGTTGTGGTGTGACGTCACGCCACGAAATACAGCAGATTGAATTTGTGTAAACATTATTCTCTCTACGGTGCTATGTGGAATTTATTTTACAGAGCCGGACACTATCCTGGTGTTCACAATCTTCTATAAATTATTCGGAGGAGGAACCCGCCTTGCAATGCCGAAGACAATATGCGCGCCAGACTCATCGTCATTGAAGCCTGGTTCAGGGGCTATTGAGGGAGTCCTGGACTAGGGGGTGTCCGGATAGCCGAACTATCATCATCGGCCGAACTCCAAGACTATGAAGATACAAGATTGAAGACTCCGTCCTGTGTCCGGATGGGACTTTCCTTGGCGTGGAAGGCAAGCTTGGCAATACGGATATGTAGATCTCCTACCATTGTAACCGACTCTATGTAACCCTAGCCCTCTCCGATGTCTATATACACTGGAGGGTTTTAGTCCGTAGGACACAACAACAATCATACCATAGGCTAGCTTCCAGGGTTTAGCCTCCTTGATCTCGTGGTAGATCCACTCTTGTACTACCCATATCATCAATATCAATCAAGCAGGAGTAGGGTTTTACCTCCATCGAGAGGGCCCGAACCTGGGTAAAAACATCGTGTCCCTTGTCTCCTATTACCATCCTCCTAGACGCACAGTTTGGGACCCCCTACCCGAGATCCGCCGGTTTTGACACCGACACCCATCATAAAACTCTTCTCCCTCGCATTACATTATTTGCCATTCGCCTCTCGTTTTCCTCTCCCCCACTTCTAAAACGACTTTCGAAAACCTTTGCCTTTTCTTCGCCCCTCTTTCGTTCGTTTCTTCTCGCTTGCTTCTTGTGTGGTTGTGTGTTGGATTGATTGTTTGTCACGTTGACTCAAGATAATACTGAATTGTGTGACTTTTCCAATACCAACAACAATGATTTTATTAGCACTCCGATTGCTCCTACTACCGATGCTGAATCTTGTGAAATTAATACTGCTTTGTTGAATCTTGTTATGAAAGATCAATTTTCTGGCCTTCCTAGTGAAGATGCCGCAACCCATCAAAACAACTTCGTTGATTTGTGTGATATGAAAAATAAGAAAGAAGTGGATAATTATATTGTTAAATTGAAGCTATTTCCATTTTCGCTTAGAGATCGTGCTAAAACTTGGTTCTCTTCTTTTCGTAAAAATAGTATTGATTCATGGAATAAGTTCAAAGATGCTTTTATCTCTAAGTATTTTCCTCCCGCTAAGATCATCTCCCTTAGGAACGATATTATGAATTTTAAACAACTTGATCATGAGCATGTAGCACAAGCTTCGGAGAGGATGAAATTAATGATACGCTATTGCCCTACACATGGTTTGAATTTGTGGATGATTATACAAATTTTTTATGCCGGATTGAATTTTGCTTCTAGAAATCTTTTAGATTCGGCCACGGGAGGCACTTTTATGGAAATCACTTTAGGAGAAGCTACTAAACTCATAGACAATATTATGGTTAATTATTCTCAATGGCACACCGAAAGATCCATTAGTAAAAAGGGTCATGCGATTGAAGAGATTAATGTTTTGAGTGGAAAGATGGATGAACTTATGAAATTGTTTGCTAATAAAAGTGTTTCCTCTGATCCTAATGATATGCCTTTGTCCACTATGATTGAGAATAATAATGAATCTATGAATGTGAATTTTGTTGGTAGGAACAAGTTTGGTAACAACGCGTATAGAGGCAATTTTAATTCTAGGCCGTTTCCTAGTAATTCCTCCAATAATTATGCTAATTCATACAATAACTCTTATGGAAATTTTAATAAGACACCCTCTGATTTTGAGAATAGTGTTAAACAATTTAAGAGTTCGCAAAATAATTTCAATGCTTTGATTGAAGAAAAATTGCTTAAGGTTGATGAGTTGGCTAGAAATGTGGATAGAATTTCTCTTAATGTTGATTCTTTGAAACTTAGATCTATTCCACCTAAGCATGGTATCAATGAGTCTCTCAAATCCATGAGAATTTCCATTGATGAGTGCAAAGAAAGAACCGCTAGGATGCATGCAAAAAAAGATTGCTTTATGAAAGCGCGTTCTTCTAATTTTCATGATAATAGTGATGAAGATCTAAAAGTGATTGATGTGACTCCTATTAAATCTTTGTTTTACAATATGAATCTTGATAAAGATGGGACTAGAGATGAGTCAACTTTAGTTAAAAGTCGTCCCAATGATTCATAGTTTTTAGATCTAGATGCAAAAATTGATAAAAGTGGGATTGAAGAGGTCAAAACTTTACATAGCAATGAACCCACTATTTTGGATTTCAAGGGATTTAATTATGATAAATGCTCTTTGATAGATTGTATTTCCTTGTTGCAATCCGTGTTAAATTCTCCTCATGCTTATAATCAAAATAGAGCTTTTACTAATCATATCGTTGATGCTTTGATGCAATCTTATGAAGAAAAGCTTGAATTAGAAGTTTCTATCCCTAGAGAACTTTATGATGAGTGGGAACCTAATATTAAAATTAAAATTAAATATTATGAATGCTATGCTTTGCGTGATTTGGGTGCTAGTGTTTCCATGATTCCAAAAACTTTGTGTTATGTACTAGGTTTCCATGAGATTGATGTTTGTTCTTTAAATTTGCATCTTGTAGATTCCACCATTAAGAAACCTATGGGAAGGATTAATGATGTTCTTATTGTTGAAAATGGGAATTATGTGCCCGTATATTTCATTGTTCTTGATATAGATTGCAATCCTACATGTTCTATTATTCTTGGTAGACCTTTCCTTAGAACGATTGGTGCAGTTATTGACATTAAAGAAGGAAATATTAGATTCCAATTTCCGTTAAGGAAAGGAATGGAACACTTTCCTAGGAAGAAAATTAAATTGCCTTATGAATCTATTATGAGAGCCACTTATGGATTGCATACCGATGATGGCAATACCTAGATCTATTCTTGTTTTTATGCCCAGCTAGGGGCGTTAAACGATAGCGCTTGTTGGGAGGCAACCCAATTTTATTTTTGTTCTTTCCTTTTTTCTCCTGTTTAGTAATAAATAATTAATCTAGCTTCTGTTTAGATGTGGTTTTATGTTTTAATTAGTGTTTGTGCCAAGTAGAACCTTTGGGAAGACTTGGGTGAAGTCTTTGCGATCTTGCTGTAAAAAACAGAAACTTTTGTGGTCACGAGAATAGCTGTCATTTTTTACTGGAGAGTGCTTTTAGGTTGATTATTTTTGCATATGATTAATATACAAATTCCTCACGTCCACCAATATATTTCAGAATTTTTTGAGTTACGTAAGTATTCGAAAGTTGTAGATTGCTAGACTGTTCTGTTTTTGACAGATTCTGTTTTTCGTGTGTTGTTTGCTTATTTTGATGAATCTATGAGTAGTATCGGGGGGTATGAACCATAGAGAAGTTGGAATACAGTAGGTTTAACACCAATATAAATAAATGATGAGTTCATTACAGTACCTTAAGGTGGTGGTTTATTTTCTTATACTAACGGAGCTCATGAGATTTTCTGTTGAAGTTTTGTGTTGTGAAGTTTTCAAGTTTTTGGGTAAAGATTTGATGGATTTTGGAATAAGGAGTGGCAAGAGCCTAAGCTTGGGGATGCACAAGGCACCCCAAGGTAATTCAAGGACAACCAAAAGCCTAATCTTGGGGATGCCCCGGAAGGCATCCCCTCTTTCGTCTTCGTCTATCGGTAACTTTACTTGAGGCTATATTTTTATTCACCACATGATATGTGTTTTGCTTGGAGCATCTTTTATGATTTGAGTATTTAATTTTTAGTTTACCACAATCATCCTTGATGTGCACACCTTTGGGAGAGATACGCATGAATCGGAATTTATTAGAATACTTTATGTGCTTCACTTATATCTTTTGAGCTAGACGATTTTGCTCTAGTGCTTCACTTATATCTTTTTAGAGCACGGTGGTGGTTATATTTTATAGAAATTATTGATCTCTCATGCTTCACTTATATTATTTCCGGAGTATTATAGAACATCATGGTAATTTTCTTTGGTTATAAAATTAGTCCTAATATGATGAGCATCCAAGATGGGTATAATAAAAACTTTCATATAAAGTGCATTGAATACTATGTGAGGTTTGATGCTTGATGATTGTTTTGAGATATGAGGATAGTGATATTAGAGACATGCTAGTTGAGCAATTGTGAATTTAAAGAATACTTGTGTTAAAGTTTGTGATTCCCGTAGCATGCATGTATGGTGAACCGTTATGTGATGAAGTTGGAGCATGATTTATTTATTGATTGCCTTCCTTATGTGTGGAGGTCGGGATCACGTGATGGTTAACTCCTACCAACCCTTCCCCGAGGAGCATGCGTATAGTACTTTGTTTTGATTACTTGAAGATTTTTGCAATAAGTATGTGAGTTCTTTATGACTAATGTTGAATCCATGGATTATACACATTCTCACCCTTCCACCATTGCTAGCCTCTCTAGTACCTATCAACTCTCACCGGTACCATACACCCACCATATACTTTTCTCAAAACAACCACCATACCTACCTATTATGGTATTTCCATAGCCATTCCGAGATATATTGCCATGCAACTTTCCATCATTCCATTTATTATGAGACGCTTCATCATTGTCATATTGCCTTGCATGATCATGTAGTTGACATCGTATTTGTGGCAAAGCTACCATTCATAATTTTTCATACATGTTACTCTTGAATCACTACACATCCCGGTACACTGCCGGAGGCATTCACATAGAGTCATATTTTGTTCTAAGTATTGAGTTGTAATTCTTCAGTTGTAAGTAAATAAAAGTGTGATGATCTTCATTATTAGAGCATTGTCCCAGCGAGGAAAGGATGATCGAGACTATGATTCCCCCACAAGTTGGGATGAGACTCCGGACTAAAGAAAAAGAGGCCATAAAAAAGAGAAAAGGCCCAAATAAAAAAATGAGAGAAAAAGAGAGAAGGGGCAATGCTACTATCCTTTGTAGTCGGACCTTAGTTTTGGCCTTTTAACGGCCCATGCCCTTCATGGCCCATTACCAGCCCGGTTTCTCTTTCGGCCTGCTAAAGGCCCACAACACAGTTGGGCCATTTACAATACGACCTAACTTTCAGCCTCTTAGCGGCCCATGCTCTTCATGGTCCAGTACAAGCCCGTTGTCTCTTTCGGCCTGCTAAAGACCTACAGTATAGTTGGGCCATATGTAGCCCAAACTTAGTAACGGCCTGTTAATGGCCCGTGAAATCAATTGGGCCCACCTATTGCCCGCTTTGATGTCAGCCTATTAACGACCCGGGAGGTAAGAGGGCCGACCATTAACTTTCAGCCTAGTAATGGCCCATTAACTTAATGGGCCCACTAAAGTTCGTACATGTATTTAGGCTAAATTAGATAATTTGAGCCCATTACGACGAACAATTATGCACAGGACCAAAACCGAACAAGCAAAGGTATGACATACAGTGAAAAATGTTGCACATCCAGCATATATTATAGGAAATTACATCCACTGGGCAACCAAATATTGATGCCAGTGCAAATAAATGAGCAGAACCTAATGATCTACAACGTCACAATCTGCAACCTCAGCACAGATGACGCCCATAAGCATGTGGGAAAGTTCTTGCTGCATTGCTACACTGTCTCTGAAAACATTGATCAGTTGTTGTGTCGCAGGACTCTGCACCTCTGATTCCTCCACCATTTCCATCATTGCTTCGGCCATTAATTGGTTCACAAACATACATTTATTCTATTGCATTCGAGACAGAGGATACTGAACAGATTCAGATGGCGATTTTCGCAGGCTTGTATTATTGATAGTGGAGAGTGTCTCGACCACTGTATGAGAACATAAATTAGGAGGGGAACCGAACAGATTAATCATGAGTTATTGCCATATTACCTGGCCTAGATTTATTGGAAATAGTGGGCGCGAGCTATTTCGGGCGAGGAGAGCGTGTTTTGCCAACCATGGTTTATGAATTATTCGGCACATGTCATTTCGGCCGAGGAGAAGGCGCACTTGGATGAAGTTATGAACCTACTCTTGATGTACAACGGGCCAATTGATGCGTGTTCCACATAGGATGGTAATTTCGTGTCTCCCATTTATTTGCTCAGGCGAATTCCACGGAGCAGAGGATGTTTAACAGTTTGTTCAAATTTTGGGAGACGAGCATCCACGTCTACCTTACCAAGTCGGTTCGAATCAAATTTTGAAATATTAGCTTGCCACTTCTTTTTTAGATGGAGAGATGATGCTCGGGAGTAATGTGTTTTTACATGCTCGTTGCTAGTGATTTACTACATGACAAATAGTTGACCCACTTGAAAACACGAATCAAACCCGAAATGAAATATCTCGATTCAATGAAATAGCCCGTTCACTAGGTCAAAATAGTGAACTAAATCCAAAATTGAACACCTCAATCGAGTAGCATGTTGTACAGTATTATAGTACTCCATGAACATGTTGAAAGTCAAATTAATGAACTTGTTTGATATACGCATATATCCGTTCATGTGTGGATTGCAGACAACATGTTCTCCAATTTAAATATTTGAATGCAAGTTTATATCGAAACATGGTTTATATCAGTCTTTGATGCATAACACGCGACCTCCCCCTCTCCCGGACTCCTGCTCTCTCTCTCTCTCTCTCTCTCTCTCTCCGACAATCTTCAATTCTATCGCACACATCCGACACACAAACCTTGTTGGTCCCTCCCTCT
>NC_041389.1:140578129-140594984 GCF_002162155.2 Triticum dicoccoides
AGTTCGCATGCATATATACCCCATCTATAGGTCTCTCCCACACACTATGTATCATACTCTAGCTAGTCCAAGCTAGATATCTTGGGTGCACTCATCGTACGCACACAAATTCCTTGGCTCATTGCCAGTAACTCTCTCACGCACCACTCTGCCGTCTCGGAGCTCTTCCCCCCCTCTCTCAAACTCTCCATCTACTTGGGTCACACATCACATGCATATCTCACTCACACTCGATAGGCCCATCTAAAACTCTATCTCTCTCCCTCGTTCTCTCTCCATCTCACACGCACACACACACAATCTCATGCCTAGCTAGCCAAGTATGATGGTCTCTCACTCAATTGTAGGCACACGCATTCCCCCCTATATGTATATGACTAGCTAATCTTAGTCTCCATCACAAATATGTGCATGGTCTATCTCGATTTCTCTCGGGGCATCTTTCTATCGCGCACGCACATCCCTCGATCTCCCACCCATATAGTCCCCTCACGATCTCGAGGGGATCTCTCTATCACAAACACACCCTCTCTCCCTCCCCATGCATCCATGTCCTCCATGTGTCCCTCTCGACATTTGTTCCTTGTTGGCCAGACCTCTATTGGACATGTGCTACAGGGGTGTCTCTCTCTGTTGCAAACAATCACACACTAGCTATCTACGTGTATCTCCTCGTCTCACTTTTCTATCTCGGAGATGCATGCGTGATATGTTCGCATAAGAAACAAAAACACACGCTCTCTCTCTCTCTAATTTATCATTTGTTGTCACTTTCTCTTTCACACACTCTCTCTAGTTTATCATTTGTTGTCACTTTCTCTTTCACACACATACTCTTTTTGCACACTTACTCATTTTCCTTCACACGCACTTGATCTGTCTTGACTTAGGCACTCTCCTCGGTCCATAGCATATAGATATTGAAAAGTCAAACATCACAAAGTTTGACCATGTATGTGGAGAAAAATAATTACATCTAGAACGGCAAACATATACCATTAGATTCACCATGAGATGTAGTTCTGTATGTTGTATCTTTGGTATTGTAGATATAAATAACATTTGCGTAAACCTGATCAAAGTTTCCAAAGTTTGACTTCTAAAAAATTTACATGCACTGCATTATCGAGCGGATGGAATATCTCTTTCCCCCTTTCGTCTATCTGATGCACCACTCAGCCTTATCGGGGCTCCTCAATCTCCCTCAAACTTTATTGGTCAGTTTGCTTCGTGACCTAACCCTCATGCCTTGATGGCCAGTACTGCCTGGTGTGGACGTGAGATGTAAAATATTTCTGCCTGGCCAGGCTTGTGTGGTGATGAAGCGTTTGGTTCATGCCTGGGCCAGGCAAAGCATCAACGTCCCATCAATCAGTCCATGCATCAATTATTTAATGCTAATATCCATCCAGGCTGCTGTTAGCCTCGTGGCCGCATGACCAGGCACGGCCAGGCGTTCCAAATCGGTTGCCTGGGCCAGGCTACTTGCAGTGTATGGAGTCCAGCCATGCTAATTAAAGTACAAGGGAATCCAGGCTAGGCGGGCTTTCTTTTTCACAGGGTAGCAACCAAACAAGCGTGCATGAAATCCAGGCACAACCCCAGGCCAGGCAAAATATGCTTTGGATGCAAACCAAACTGACCTTATATCTCCCTGCACTACAAAAAAGATACACTTCCGTGATGATACGTGTTTGTCACAGTAGGCCGCGTTTTTTGTCATGCATGTACATCCATGACAAATTTATGACAGAATCAAGATAGTCATACCTGTGCTGTCGTAGAAGTGTTCCATGACATTACCAAAATTATCATCATGGAAGTGTTCACTTCCATGATGATAAATCGCGCGTCACAGAAGTGCTTTCGTCAAGGGTGACCGACACATGGCATCCACCGTAACGGAACGCCGTTAAGCTATCGGGTCGGGTTTTGGATCCGATAACCCGTTAACAGCCCCGACCAATGGGGATTTTCCATGTGTAAAATCATCATTGGCTGGAGGAAACACGTGTCGGCTCACCGTTGGGACAGATGTCATCCACTCATTGGACAGAAGGCGCCTATGATACGTCGACATGTGGCACGGCCCAACAGAGGCTCATTCCTGTGAAAAGGCCGGCCCATTTGACTTGGTCAAAAGGTGGCGGGCCGGCCCATGTAAAGCCTGTTAATGGCCTGTTCGCATATAGCCCATTTACAGCCCGCTAACCTAAGGCCCGTTACGCCCTATCCGAATTAGGCCCAGTAGCGTCATCTGGGCCACCCAATATGATTCCAGCCCATTTTCACTTCTGGCCCATGTATGGCCCATGACGTCTTTCGGCCCATATGAGGCCCTATGTAACTCTTGGCCTATTAACGGCCCGTGGTGAAACTGGCCCGTAATGAATAGTGTATTACTTTACACCCATTAACGGCCCGTGGTGAAACTGGCCCGTAATGAACAGTGTATCACTTTATACCCATTAAGGGCCCATTATTCCGTTGGGCCGTTTCCAGCCCATGTTATCTTTTGGCCTTCTCAGAGCCCATTTATTCTTGGGCTCATTTCCAGCGTTCGTTTACTTACGGCCCGTTACTGTCATTTTCTGCTTATGGGCCAAATTCAGCCCATGGTTACAGTCGGCCCGTTTGTGGTCCGTTAACACGTTGGTCCATTTTCATAGCGTCATGAAATACAACCTATTAACGATGGCCCATTATGGTCTACCCATGAACGGACGATTCCAACTCTAGCCCGTTTACGACCATAATGCGTCCTGTTATTGGCCCATGTTTGGCCAATCGATCATACTACCCGTATAAGGCCCATTGATGATACGACCCGTAGAAGGCCCATTGTTTCTACGGCCCGTAGAAGGCCCATTGTTTCTACGGCCCGTGGAAGGCCCACTGTCTATACGGCCCATAGAAGGCCCACTGTTTCTACGGCCCGTAGGTCCAGTGTCACTACAGTATATATTAGCCCATGGTTATTGTGGCCTAGTTTTAAAAAATAGGTTATTGTAGCCACTAGCAAACCGCAGAAAAAGAACTGCACTAACTACAAGCAAACAAATAAACAAGACAACAAGGAAATAAATAAGCAAGTAACTTACACTAGGCTATCACGGCTATTACACATATTACATCCACTGGGCATCAAAGTTCGCCACCAGTGCAAATATAGGGAACACAGCAACATATAAATGCCGCAGCAAAACAAGTCCAGAACTGAAACCACTTCAGAAGAGCTCAAGAAACAATATCCTGGGTACCCATAATGCTGGCAATATGCTTAGCATGCTTATTAACTTTGTCATGTTTGGCGCTTAAGTCCTCTAGCGCCTGCTGTTGCACCAGAAAGTATGCATCTGAATTCTGCAGGGACTTCCTCAGTTCTTCGGCTTCCTGTCGCATAACATCTGATCGATGTCTTTCAACTTGAAGTTGAGACTCAAGAAGCTGAACTGATTCAGTAACGAGTTCGAAGGGCTGGTGCCAGCAGTGGTAGCTAGTAACTCGAACACTACATCAAGACAGGACTTTGGGGTTGTCTCAGTGTCCTCAATATAGTTTTTATCAGCTTTCTTGGAGACCAACAGGGATGTCTCACTATCTTGAACCTTATCTGCATTACTTCCTTTACCATTGCATAACAGGGTACTCTTCTCCAATATTTTATCCGCGTTCTAAAAGAGAAACGAACAAACAGATCTCAGGTTTACAATGTAGTATATGAAACTCATTTTGGTAAACCAGTTCAGTAGTAAGGTGGACAGGATAACAGCATGAAACAAACATATATCTATGTAGTATGGTCACTGTATGGTCTATATCATTCTAGTTTATGTTGCCAAATCAAGATAGATACAGTTCGAATCATATCTATTTAAGACAAAGCAGCATAGACAGAGTATAAGTGTGGGAAACTACACAGCAATAACAACACTTGTAATGTGCATGGAATGAGAACATAATTGTTTATTCAATTGAAACTGAAATCAACATAGAGCAAGTTACAACAGCAAACAGCCAAACACGTTGAAGAAACAGGTTTAAAACATACCTGTTGCGCCATTGGAGTTTTAATTGCATCCTTCAAATTTGAAATTGGTTGGTATCAGTAAATACAGTGATGCAAGAGCAAAGTAGTATGAACCATAGCTACGGAACCTGACATGAGAACAATTCTTCTTCTGCTTTAAGCATTGACTTCGGGTTCAGAGTGGTGGTCCTCGTGATTTGGGCACTGCAGTTGCCTTACTAACTGCTCGTGTTTGGGTGCTCTGTGGTGGAGACGGTGCTGTGTTAACGGGAACTGGGTGTCTATCTGCTGGGGTTGGGGTTAGAAGGGGTGTAGCTGGTTCTCTGTCCAACTGGGTAGGGGTACAATCTGCATGAGTGTGGGTTATGTGTGGTGGGGCTGATTCTTGGGCAAGTACAACCGCGGTTCTATCTGCATCGACAGGTAGCACGATCTTTTCTGAAGACCGTGTTTTTACTCCGACAGATACTGCCATCACTCCCTCCAATTGAAATGGCTGATAAACAAGAAAAGTAATTGAATGTACAGACATTGTAAGATAGACAGGTGCAATGGATAGTAGGAAGAAAACAGGGCATGAAATAATTCACATTTATTTTGTCTAAGCAAACAGAATAGCAGGACATAATTTCACATATATGATGGCTAATTAAACAAGATAGCATGGCACAATTTCACATGTATGATGGCTAACTACACAGGATAGAATGACATACTTCAAAATATGATGACTATGTAAACAGGATGACATGATATAACTATACGATGTGTCTATTAATGTGGTTGGCATGCCATAAATCACAAACATGCCGTCGATGGAACCATGATGGCATGATATAATTCACGGATAGAATGACGTAATTTAAAATATGATAACTATGTAAACAGGATGAGATGATATAACTATATTATGTCTTTAGAAAATGGGTTGGCATGCCATAATTCAGATACATGTTGTCTATGTAAACATCATTGCATGACATAATTCAAATATATGATTTATATACTACAGAAGTGAGCAGAGGGCAATTGCATATATGATGTGTCAACTAAGGAGATGGCATTCAATATTGTGTATATGATGTAAAAAATAAGCATTGCAATACAACATATGCATTATATGAGTAATATAACCCTGCCAAGTTTGAGCATACACCTCAGGGGGATAATAGGACTGGTCATCTGCCTCTGAATCCTCGTCTGAAGAGCTATCTGTAACCAGCAAGATATCTGCTTCAGCAGGTAGTATTGTCTGCTCTGAAGACCTTGTTTTCACTCCAGATTTCTCCATCACCAATTCAAATGGCTGATGCACAGGAAGAGCAGTTGAATATACAAACATTGTCGACAAAAGCAATGAGAAATACAAAAAAAGGACGACATGATATAATTCACATATATGACGCTTGCCTAAACAGCATGGCATTGCATAATTCACATACATAATGCCTTGCAACAAGAAAACATTGCATAATTCACATATATAATGTCTTGCAACAAGATGGCATTGCATAATTCACATATATGGTAATTAGACACTAAACAGGTGGCATTCACACAAAGCATGTCTAAACTAAGCAAATGACATAGCAATGCAAGATACCATACGCACGATATGAGTAACATAACCCTGCCAAGTGAGGGCATGCACCTCAGGGGGAAAATATGAATGGTCATCTATCTCTGAATCCTCCTCTGAGGAGCTATCGGTAACCAGCAAGACATGCGCTTCGTCAGATAGCATTGTATGCTCTGAAGACCTTGTTTCCACTCCAGATTTTTCCATGACCGTGCCAAATGGCTGATGCACAGGAAGAGTAATTGAATGTACTAAAATTGTTAACAAATTTAACACATAATAAAAAAATGATGGCACGATATAATTCACATATAAAATGACTGGCTAACCAGGGTGGCATTGCAAAATTCACATATATGATGCCTGGCTAGACAATATGGCATTGCATGATTCACAAATATGATAAAGAAACTAAATAGATGGCATTGACACAAAGCATGTCTAAACTAAGCAGATGGCATCTTTAATGTATACAGTAAGAAATGCAAGGCACCATATGCATGATATTACCAACATCAGCATGCCAAGTTAGAGCGAAGACCTCATGGGGTAAATAGGAGTGGTCTTCTCCTTCTGAATCCCCCTCAGAACAGTTATCTTCCTCTTGATTACGATCCGAAATGGGTGGAGGGGGCTTCCTTTGCGCCCACCATGGAATGACGTCTGCATGAAATTTTATTGCCACGCAAGGCTCGTCTCTTTTGCTCTACATGATCAGTTCCATTGTGTACAATAACTGGCATGCATAGGAATAAAACATAGTGAGATTATGTAAGGAGTGCATGCACAAATCCAGAGTGATGGTAGCAAACTGTGGATAGACCCAAAACCAATGATAGCAGGCAGATAATAGCTTTAGTTAAAAAATACAGATAATGGCTCCTTTAATGTTTGTTTGCACCCAACATGAAACTCATAGTAGACACCGGAGATTAACCAGATAGTAGACAGATAGTACTGATTGCTGCCCCAATGTGTACCCCACAACCATTTAAAAACTCAAGTTTCAGCATTAGTTTGGACCTGACTCGAAGACTAATAGGTGAACACGACGATAATGTAGCATGTCATCATATTAAGCGATGCATAACGTAAGCAGACACGGAAGAGTGCTACCTCTCTTGCGGACCCGTGTAGTCCTCAAGGTCATTTGCTCAGTTGATGATGGTAATGCAGATGTCGTGGCTGCCGGCGGCGGGGAAGAAGATCTGAGGCAGCGAAAGACAGTCTGGAGAGCGGATCCCTGCTGTGGTGAACCCTTCTGTCATTGGAGCAGCTGAGCTGGGGTGGAACACAGCGCCGCAGGAGCAGGACAAACCACACAAGGTTTTCTTTGACACATATCTGTAACAGAAGTAATTGAGTAAGGGCTTGTTTGAATTTGAGGATTCTAACAATGCAGGGATAGGAAATAGACAGGAATAGGATAGGAATGCACGTGCAAAACAGAGAATTTAAAAACACAGGATTTCTGCCAATCTGGGTGTTCGATTCACAACAATTGGAAGATCATAGGATGCCAAAAAGCATGGTGAGATTAAGTCAAACCACAAGAAAATGTACGGTTATAATGCTATTATGCTACTATCTCTTAGTCTTGTGCTTGATGAATAGGAATATGAAAAGGAGGAGAAGTGGAAATTAGAATTCCTACGGTTTTTCTTTTAAGGAGACACTAAAGGAACAAATCCTACAGTTTTCCTTTGCTCCATTCCTTTGCACCAAATTCATGAAAAGTAGTACCATAGGAAACTTTCCAATTCCTATGTTTTTCATTCACTTTTCCTTTCAAGCACTGGAGATTCTAGTAGGCAGGCTTGAGCAAGGAAAATCCTACACTAAAAAAATGTTTTTGTGCTACTTCTATTACTTTGGACCCAGGCCACTGCCATACTAGCTCAACTCCCAGGCCCATCGACAAATGCACAGCTCAAACACGCAGAGATAAATAATGATGGCATTCAAGACAGTCCATCACGGATAGCTAAGTTGCCTGGTACCTCACTGCTTGTCATATAGTAGGATAAAATAATCGTATTTCCCGTTACTACGAGTGCTCAGTGCACAATATATATATAACATGTAGAGTAAAAAAGAGATGCAACAAGTGTACAACCTCTTTGGCGAAGCCATGTCGATCTCAGCGTGATTGGGTTGGCCGGTGAGGATGCTCCGGCTGACTTTGCTGTCGGAGGAGGGGAAGAATATCTTAGGCGTCTGGAGATGGAGCCCGAGGTACTACTCCGCTGTGATGGAGGGTTTCGTCGTTGGAGCAGCTCCAGTGAGTTGTACGACGCCGAGGCTGAAGCAGGACAAGAGAGACAACGAACAACGTTAACCTGAGTGGAATTCTAATAGCATCTCCAATACATGACGTAAAATACATAACCACAAAGTGCTAGATGTAAAATACATCAGCCGCTCATCTCTGAACTTAACTGTCGAAACTGAACTTAACTATCGAAACTGAACCTAACTGTCGAAACTGAATTTTGCTGTCAAAACTGAATTTTGTTGTCGAAACTGAACGCACTAGCAAGGTGAGGCTACACGTCGGTCGACTGACTTTTTCATCTCTGGTCAGTCGATTTTGCAGCCGTTGGATACGAAATCAAGGGCCTGCGGTTCATCTTCAACCTCCACCCCCCTGAGCCGCCAGCCACCACCGGCCAAATAGTAGCCCCCTGCCGCCCGCGGCCGGCGGTGCGCCCCCCCCCGCCCTGAAAACACTCCCCACCGCCGGTCTGCCGCCGCCCCGACCATCCCTCTAGGCCCCCTCGTGCCGAGCTTTTTCTCTGGCGATCCCCACGCCACCGCCCTGCCAACGCCCCGCCACCGCCGGCGACCATCGCCCCCATCCTGAACCCTAAGATAGATAGTGGGGTACCTCTCCGGCGAGCCCCCTCCCCGCTGCGGCTGGTTCTTCCTTCACCCTGGCGAGCCCACCCCTTGGAAATCGACTGACCCAAAAGTCTATTCAGTCGACTGAAGTGTAGCCAAATCGGAGCAGCATCGCAAGCAAGAGCAAGAGTGAGAGCAACAGCGCAAGCAAGAGCAATAGCAGGAGCAGACCAGGCAGGGGACCGAGAGCAAGAGCAGAGCAGCAACGCGAGCGAGATCTAAAGCAGCATCAACTCCTACTGATGTGGACGTCGCCGCCGAGGGAGCGACGCCGTGGAGGAAGTGGCCGGCGACGCCGCCATGGATGGAGCCGCGCCGTGTCGGCTCGCGACCGAGCGCCGGCAGCACCGTGAGATCGAATCAAGAAGAAAATGCGGTGATTAGTGTACAACCTCTTTGGTGGCGCCGATTAGGCCGCAGCTTCATCCGAGGAAATGGTGATGATTATGCTGTTCCGGTGGTGCAGGTTAAGACGGCGGTGTGGGAATGGAGGTGGCGCGAAAGACGAGGGGAATGTTGGGGCAGCTCCTTGGAGGTGGAGGACGGGGTGGCTGAACCGGCGGGACGATGAGATCGACGACGGATCCTTATCCGGTACGGTGGATGAGGGACGTCGAGGTGTTGCCGTGGACGACGTCGTCGGGGAAGAGGCTCCGGCTGGGTGGCGGACGGAGGATGGTGTGGGGTTTCTTCGCGGGTTTTCGCGGCCTTGGTGTACGAATGGATGGGCGGATGGGATGGCAGTAGGGAACCATGGCTTAGAGACGCGCTTGTCCGAAATGTGGGGTAAGTTACGAAAGTACCCCCCACCGATTTGAGGCGGTTCTTTCGGTTCAGGGGTACCACGGGCATTTCGCGTGTCGGGATTTCACAGGAGGTGGGAGTTTTCGCGCGCGTTGTAATTTCGGAATAGCAAGGCGCGGGTTGAGATGGAGGGAGTTGTCGGAGCACAACGAGACAAAGATATATCTTAAATATTTCGGGCTAACAAGGCGCGGGTTGAAGAGGCGGGAGTTTCGCAGCATGATAGACAGAGACGCTAGCTTCAATTTTCGGCATAACAAGGCGCGGCTTGAAATTTCGGAAGAACATGCTTAACATGTACCAAAAAAAGACAATTTGCACCTCAACAGGCACAACACACACACAAACACCATTTAGACTAGAGTAAGGTACACGTGCATTGCACGCATGAGATTTGGCAACCAAATTATGAATAAATACCACATTATAGCATGCAAGCTTTGAGTCATATATGCATGATGTAGATGTTCGTTTAATTCTTATAGTTCATTTCATTCAAAATCATCTAGTTTTTATAAGAAAGCTTATCTATTTTAAGATTCATGGAATTGTGCGTTGTAAGACATAAAGTAAAAATAAATAATGGCAAATCATGTAGAAAAACATTTGGGCAATTCTGATACGAAAGATTCTAGAACAAATAAGAAGTGCTTGTGTTTTGATGTTTGTGCATTATGCTTAAGTTCAACCATGGAGTCTTCTAGATTATACATGTGGCGAAATCTGGTGGAATCTAGATGATATCTAACGGCCAATAGTGCTCAAATTTGCCATCTTTGGACCATCGGATCTGCCTCATCCAACGACCATCTTTCAAAGTTAAAGTTACCCGCACACAATATAAAAAATATATAATATAATATATATAGGGGTATAGATATAGATATGTGATGCGAAAGCCGCCCATCATCTCCAATTACATGCACGGATGCGACATGGGCAAATGATGTCTGCCATCGGTATCTCAAATTCAAATCAGTCTGACCTTGTTCAATGTGTATACATCACAACATGCTCGTTTCCAAACCACACCGCGCAGTTCTCCGTTATATTCATGCATGCATGGGTTTCAAACATCAGGATCTCTTATTCAAATATTTGAATTCAACTTTACATTGATTATGACCTCACCTATTCTTTTACACCAATACAGTAGTCTTCTCTTTATAATTGTACCACTAACTTTCTCTCGTGCATGCATGCACACACACTACCAGTCGGCATTATCTATCGCACGCATGCAATATTTTTCTTCAGGTCGGTCTCCCATGAAGGCACACACCCACACACATCCCCCTCTCCATCATACGGGGCATTCTTTATCTCTCATGCGTGCATGCGCAACGATCGATGTTCCTCTATGTATGTGTGTATATAGCTAGGTCTTTCATAGTTTTCCACACAAACCGATCAATCGATATATCCAGTGAGGTCTCACCCTCTTTCCCACATCCACATTGATCAATCTATACCTCTCCCACGTCCACATCGATCAATCTATACCTCTCTATATAGGATTAACATAAATAGCTAATACACCTATAAGGGCATATATATCCCCAAGGTGTTTTGATGATTGATGACAATGCTTTTGCGGACTAATCGTGTGCGTTGAGTTTTTTACAGATTCATTCTTTGGCACAAGACAATTCCTTCCCCTTGGTGCTTTAGTCAAGACGGTGTAGCTCTTTCGTCTCTCTGTTGGTGGACTAGTTTCGTAGGAGTCATTGTACTATCAAGAGGGGATCCGCTTTGGAAAGGCTAGGGTGGAATCAACACGTTCACATCCTTTTCACACCCATCGTTCCTTTCCGCTTCATTGGAGCTATCTTTCCTCTCCTTGCCTGCCTTGACCTGTCCTAGCGGTAGTACCGTGGTCCTCAGCGGTAGTACCGCCGAAGCACGTCAAGCGGTAGTACCGCTCCCCAAGCGGTAGTACCGCTTGCTGTCTTCGGCTGTAGTACCGCTGTGGTTCCGGGCTACTACCGCCTCGACTCGAGACCCCTGTTTTTCGTGTCGGGTTTTGCGGTACTAGTAGCGGCAGTAGTGGTGATAGTACCGCCCGTACTCCCGCGGTAGTACCGCTCTGGGCCCAGGTCCCTGCTACCCTCGTGAGCGCGGCCGTACCGCTGGCTCAGCGGTAGTACCGCCCTACCCAAGCGGTAGTACCGCTCTGTGCGTGGCTTCTTGGGGGGTAACGGTTGGATTGTTCCCCCCACTATATAAAGAGGTCTTCTTCCCCAATGTTGACCCATCTCTTTCCCCAAAAGCTCCATTGTTGCTCCAAGCTCCATTTTCGCCCGATCTCTCTCCCTAGCCAATCAAACTTGTTGATTTGCTCGGGATTGGTTAAGAAGGCCCCGATCTACACTTCCACCAAGAGAAATTTGATTCCCCCACTAATCCCTAGCGGATCTTGTTACTCTTGGGTGTTTGAGCACCCTAGACGGTTGAGGTCACCTCGGAGCCATAGTCCATTGTGGTGAAGCTTCATGGTGTCATTGGGAGCCTCCAATTAAGTTGTGGAGATAGCCCCAACCTTGTTTGTAAAGGTTCGGTCGCCGCCTTCAAGGGCACCAATAGTGGAATCACGACATCTCGCATTGTGTGAGGGCGTGAGGAGAATACGGTGGCCCTAGTGGCTTCTTGGGGAGCATTGTGCCTCCACATCGCTCCAACGGAGACATACTTCCCCTCAAAAGGAAGGAACTTCGGTAACACATCCTCGTATCCACCGGCTCCACTCTTGGTTATCTCGCGCCTTTACTTTTGCAAGCTTACTTGTGTTGTATCCCTTGCTTGCTCGTGTGCTTGTTGTTGTTGCATCATATAGGTTGTTCACCTACTCGCATATCTAGACAACCTATTTTGATGCAAAGTTTAATTTGGTAAAGAAAAGCTAAAAATTGTTAGTTGCCTATTCACCCCCCCTGTAGTCAACTATATCGATCCTTTCAATTGGTATCAGAGCCTCGTCTCTTTATTAAGGACTTTGCCGTCTGAAGAGTATGGTTGACACCGTAGAAAATGGGGAGGAGGAACACTCCGGTGTGAATCCGATCTCGTCTACAGGTGATGGGGAAACCATGGTGTCCCATGAGGAATTCAATGTGGCCTTGGACGCATTGAAAACCTCCATGACAACCACGGTAGAAAGCATGTTTAATAAATTCTTAGAAGGACTTAAACTACCTACCTCGCCATTGGAAGTGGCTGATCCCACTAACAAGGTGACGGATGCTAACTCCGACAAGGGGGAAGATAATAGTGAGAAGGGTCCTTCTACTAGTGGTGTAAATGGCACCGGCATCTTTGCCCATGTGGAACCTCCAATTTATGGAGGACTGATTCCCTCTACTCATTTAAATCATGCCGGCCATCCTCCTAAGATTGTGAAAAATGAGGATTTTGATTCTTGGGTGTATCGCTTCAAGCGTCATTTAAATCATGTGAATACTAATCTTTGGAGAATCATTGAAGAAGGTTTCTATCCACATGACCAAAGCAACTTCACCCCGAGAGAAGCGATGGATAATCAATTCAATGAGAGTGCTCTCTTCATCATCCAAGATGCAATCCTTCCCGAAGATCTCCCTCATCTTCGACCCCATGCCATGGCCAAAGACGCATGGCAATGCATTGTGTCTCTCTATCAAGGAAGTGCTAGCATTCAAAGCTCCAACTATGAAGTGGTGCAAGATGAAGCCGATGAGTTTGCAATGAAAGAAGATGAAGAACCTCGTGAGCTCTTTCGAAGAGTGACCAAACTCGCGGTTTCACTCTGAGATCATGGGAGCAAGGACACGTATGACAATTGGATAAAGCACAAGTTCCTCAAGGCCATGATGCCCTACAACAAGGCCATGTCCTCCGTCATTCGTCAAAGACCGGACTTCCACTCCATGACCTCAAGTGAAGTGTTGGATGAGTTCGTTGCAATGAGCATCTTGGACAAGACCGCCGATAATGCGGTGCTCCGTTCTCAAAGGGCAAAGAAGCCCAATCTTGCCTTGAAGGCCAAGGTTATTGTGGAAGAAGAGGAAGAAGAGGAGGATGAGGAGAGCAACCCCGAAGATACAACATATGATTATCATGAGCACATGGCTCTTGCTTCAAGACAATTTTGGAGCAAGAAGAATTCACGACCCAACTTCAACAAGAACAACTCAAGTGGCGTCAAGGGCAAGCAACGAGTTAGAACTTGTTTCAACTGTGGCAATGTGAGCCATTTCATTGTGGATTGTCCTTACGAGAAGCGGCAAGACAGTGGTGGCAAGTTCATCCGAAAGGACAAAGCCAAGTCCTTCCCCAAGAAGAACAACTTCACCAAGAAGACTCCTACTCATGGGTTGATGGTTCAAGAAGAATACCATGAGGATGATGACGATGATGAAATGGAGAAACAATGGTCATGGCCTCCGTTGCCATTGCTACCTCTCCCCGGGTGTCTCTCTTTGATTCACCCAACGAGAACATCACCGCCAAGTGCCTCATGGCTAGAGCCTCTAACAAGGTAACCCCCAACATCAAAACCACCATCATTACTAATCTCTCTTTGGAGGGTTGAATTGATGAACATGATGGGTCTAATGAGGAAGTGAATGAATTTGAGTCATTTATGAGTAAGCTCAAGGGAAAATCCAAGAAGCACTTTGTTGCTCTCTTGGAACAACTTGGTGAAGCCAATGACATGATCGAGGCTCACGAAGAAACCATCTCTAAGATGGAAAGTCATAGTCGTGACTATGCCGATGAGATATCGGATCTCTCTAATGCTCTTGAGGAAGAGCGTGGGCATCGTTTGACTCTTGAGGAGTCATACAATGATGACCATGCTAAGTTAAAGAAAGATCTTGATCATGCTCTTGTCGTGTCTCATGTGCTAACCTCCAAGAAGGCTAAACTTGGGGTGATCACGCTAGACTCAAGGAGGAGTTTGATGTGCTTGACAAGGCCCACAAGGTCTTGAAGGGTGCTCACGCTAACCTCAAGGAGTCTCATGCTCAACTCCAAGTTAAGCTAACCAAGGAAAAGGCCACCTTTCCCCATATGGTATTAATTGATAATGCATATGCTACTAACCTGTGTTGTGAGCATGTGCATCTTGTGGAGGAGAATGCCAAGTTGAAGGATCAACTTGAGAAAGGCCTTGTGACATGCATTCAAGCTGAAAAGAACCTCAACGACCTTTCGAGCAATCGAAAGGAAGTTGTGGCCAAGAAGGGACTTGGGTTTGCACCCAAGTCCAAGAATAAGAAGAAGAACGACAAGACCAAACGACCTCCTCCTCTCAAGCAAACTTTTGTGAAAGAGGGAGAGGGTGCTCCTAAGGAGAAGAAGGAAAATGTGAAGGGCGTTGATGTCAAAAAGGGCAAAACCATCTCCTCCAACAAAGCCGGCGACTTTAACCCGTCATATGTGTTGTGCCGTGCTAGTGATGGACATGTTTATGATAAATTTGTTGGTTCTCCTTATGAGTACATTGAATGGTCTACTTGGGTTCCTAAGACCCTTGTTACTAACATCAAAGGACCCAGTACTAAATGGGTACCTAAAACCAAGCATTGATCTCTTGTAGGTGCTTGCTTCCGGTGGGGGATCATGGTTGCTCGATAGTGGAGCAACAAATCATATGACCGGGAGCAAGGACTTGGTGGTGGACGTGCAAACGATTCCATCTATGCCCACCAATGTCGAGCGGGGTGATGCCTCACATTCTAAGGTATTGGGTCTTGGCAAGGTTGTCATTTCTCATGATCTAACGATCGAGAAAGTCATGCTTGTTGAGTCCCTTGCATACAATTTACTTTCCGTTCGTCAACTTGCTCTCATGGGCTTTGCCACTTTCTTTGACATTGATACCGTGGCCCTCTTGTGGAGAAAGGCTCTTAAAGTAGCCTTTGTTGGGCATGTCGAGAATGGTCTCTATGTGATAAACTTTTCGGAGCGACCCACTAAGACCGCGACATGCCTAACGGCTAAAGTTGACGTGGGATGGCTATGGCATTACCGTTTAGCCCACGTCAATATGAGTTCTTTGCAAAGTCTTCTCAAGGGGGACCATGTTCGTGGACTAACAAATGTTAGTTTTGCCAAAGATCGTGGTTGCAGTGCTTGTATTGAAGGAAAGCTTCATGAGAAGGCTCACCCTCCCACGACCATCATCTACTCGAAGAGACCCTTGGAGCTCCTTTACATGGATCTCTTTGGGCCCCCATCTTTTGATAGTCTTGGAGGTAGAAAGTATTGCATGGTGATTGTGGATGATTATTCAAGATACACTTGGGTATACTTCTTCAAGAGGAAGAGTGAGACTCAACAAACCGTCATCGACTTTGCAAATGAAGCTCAACATCAGCATGATGCAAAGATCTTGACAATAAGAAGTGACAACGGCACCGAGTTCAAGAACTACACCTTGGATGAGTTTCTTAGTGAGGAGGGGATCAAGCATCAATATGCTGCACCATATACCCCTCAACAAAATGTTGTAGCATAGAGGAAGAACCGAACGTTGATGGATGCGGTAAGGACCATGATGGCGGAGTTCAAGTCTCCATACAACTTTTGGGCCGAAGCCATCAACACCGCGTGTCATGCATCCAATCGGCTCTATCTCCACAAAGGCTTGAACAAGACTCCTTATGAGATACTCACCGGTAACAAGCCCAATCTCAAGTACTTCCGGGTGTTCGGGTGTAAGTGTTTCATTCTCAAGAAAGGTGTTCGTTTGTCTAAATTTGAGGCTAGAGCTTATGAAGGCATATTTGTTGGTTATGCTACAAACTCTCATGCTTACCGTGTTCTCAACAAGTCCACCGGACTCATTGAGGAGACGTGTAACGTGGAGTTTGACGAAAATAACGGCTCCCAAGTGGAGCAAAGTGGTACTTGTGATGTAGGTGATGAAATTCCTCCCCAAGCCATAAAAAGAATGGGTATTGGTCATATTCTACCCATTGAGGAACCCCTTGTGGCCGAAGGAGAAGGACAATGCTCCACTCAAGTGGAGCCATCACCTCCCCAAGACCCACACGCTTCTGAAGAACAAAGTGAAGGCCCTCAACCTCGTGAACAAGACCAAGGGCAAGATCAATCTCAAGATGGTGGCGAACCTCCAAATGATGCCCAAGGTCAAGTTCTCCCCCTCGAGCAAGTTCAAGATCATGAGCAAGCTCAAGATCAAGAACAAGCTCAAGACGACGCTCAAGATAATCAAGTTAACCCACCTCCTTCCACATCCGAGGAGGAATTAGAGCGTCGTGCTGCGAAGATTGCTTCCAAGCTCACCACCAAAGGCCATCTCATGGAGAATGTGGTTGGAATCCTAAGAAAGGGGGTAAGCACTCGTAGATAATTAGCAAACTATTGTGAACATCACACGTTTGTGTCTTGTGTTGAACCCCAAAAGGTCTATGAGGCGCTCGAAGACTCGGATTGGCTCAATGCCATGCATGAAGAACTCAAAAACTTCGAGTACAACAAGGTGTGGAGATTGGTGCCAAGGCCATCGGGGAACCACAACGTCATTTGAACCAAGT
>NC_041389.1:140594994-140599614 GCF_002162155.2 Triticum dicoccoides
AAGACAGTGGTGGCAAGTTCATCCGAAAGGACAAAGCCAAGTCCTTCCCCAAGAAGAACAACTTCACCAAGAAGACTCCTACTCATGGGTTGATGGTTCAAGAAGAATACCATGAGGATGATGACGATGATGAAATGGAGAAACAATGGTCATGGCCTCCGTTGCCATTGCTACCTCTCCCCGGGTGTCTCTCTTTGATTCACCCAACGAGAACATCACCGCCAAGTGCCTCATGGCTAGAGCCTCTAACAAGGTAACCCCCAACATCAAAACCACCATCATTACTAATCTCTCTTTGGAGGGTTGAATTGATGAACATGATGGGTCTAATGAGGAAGTGAATGAATTTGAGTCATTTATGAGTAAGCTCAAGGGAAAATCCAAGAAGCACTTTGTTGCTCTCTTGGAACAACTTGGTGAAGCCAATGACATGATCGAGGCTCACGAAGAAACCATCTCTAAGATGGAAAGTCATAGTCGTGACTATGCCGATGAGATATCAGATCTCTCTAATGCTCTTGAGGAAGAGCATGGGCATCGTTTGACTCTTGAGGAGTCATACAATGATGACCATGCTAAGTTAAAGAAAGATCTTGATCATGCTCTTGTCGTGTCTCATGTGCTAACCTCCAAGAAGGCTAAACTTGGGGTGATCACGCTAGACTCAAGGAGGAGTTTGATGTGCTTGACAAGGCCCACAAGGTCTTGAAGGGTGCTCACGCTAACCTCAAGGAGTCTCATGCTCAACTCCAAGTTAAGCTAACCAAGGAAAAGGCCACCTTTCCCCATATGGTATTAATTGATAATGCATATGCTACTAACCTGTGTTGTGAGCATGTGCATCTTGTGGAGGAGAATGCCAAGTTGAAGGATCAACTTGAGAAAGGCCTTGTGACATGCATTCAAGGTGAAAAGAACCTCAACGACCTTTTGAGCAATCGAAAGGAAGTTGTGGCCAAGAAGGGACTTGGGTTTGCACCCAAGTCCAAGAATAAGATGAAGAACGACAAGACCAAACGACCTCCTCCTCTCAAGCAAACTTTTGTGAAAGAGGGAGAGGGTGCTCCTAAGGAGAAGAAGGAAAATGTGAAGGGCATTGATGTCAAAAAGGGCAAAACCATCTCCTCCAACAAAGCCGGCGACTTTAACCCGTCATATGTGTTGTGCCGTGCTAGTGATGGACATGTTTATGCTAAATTTGTTGGTTCTCCTTATGAGTACATTGAATGGTCTACTTGGGTTCCTAAGACCCTTGTTACTAACATCAAAGGACCCAGTACTAAATGGGTACCTAAAACCAAGCATTGATCTCTTGTAGGTGCTTGCTTCCGGTGGGGGATCATGGTTGCTCGATAGTGGAGCAACAAATCATATGACCGGGAGCAAGGACTTGGTGGTGGACGTGCAAACGATTCCATCTATGCCCACCAATGTCGAGTGGGGTGATGCCTCACATTCTAAGGTATTGGGTCTTGGCAAGGTTGTCATTTCTCATGATCTAACGATCGAGAAAGTGATGCTTGTTGAGTCCCTTGCATACAATTTACTTTCCGTTCGTCAACTTGCTCTCATGGGCTTTGCCACTTTCTTTGACATTGATACCGTGGCCCTCTTGTGGAGAAAGGCTATTAAAGTAGCCTTTGTTGGGCATGTCGAGAATGGTCTCTATGTGATAAACTTTTCGGAGCGACCCACTAAGACCGCGACATGCCTAACGGCTAAAGTTGACGTGGGATGGCTATGGCATCACCGTTTAGCCCACGTCAATATGAGTTCTTTGCAAAGTCTTCTCAAGGGGGACCATGTTCGTGGACTAACAAATGTTAGTTTTGCCAAAGATCGTGGTTGCAGTGCTTGTATTGAAGGAAAGCTTCATGAGAAGGCTCACCCTCCCACGACCATCATCTACTCGAAGAGACCCTTGGAGCTCCTTTACATGGATCTCTTTGGGCCCCCATCTTTTGATAGTCTTGGAGGTAGAAAGTATTGCATGGTGATTGTGGATGATTATTCAAGATACACTTGGGTATACTTCTTCAAGAGGAAGAGTGAGACTCAACAAACCGTCATCGACTTTGCAAATGAAGCTCAACGTCAGCATGATGCAAAGATCTTGACATTAAGAAGTGACAACGGCACCGAGTTCAAGAACTACACCTTGGATGAGTTTCTTAGTGAGGAGGGGATCAAGCATCAATATGCTGCACCATATACCCCTCAACAAAATGTTGTAGCGTAGAGGAAGAACCGAACGTTGATGGATGCGGTAAGGACCATGATGGCGGAGTTCAAGTCTCCATACAACTTTTGGGCCAAAGCCATCAACACCGCGTGTCATGCATCCAATCGGCTCTATCTCCACAAAGGCTTGAACAAGACTCCTTATGAGATACTCACCGGTAACAAGCCCAATCTCAAGTACTTCCGGGTGTTCGGGTGTAAGTGTTTCATTCTCAAGAAAGGTGTTCGTTTGTCTAAATTTGAGGCTAGAGCTTATGAAGGCATATTTGTTGGTTATGCTACAAACTCTCATGCTTACCGTGTTCTCAACAAGTCCACCGGACTCATTGAGGAGACGTGTAACGTGGAGTTTGACGAAAATAACGGCTCCCAAGTGGAGCAAAGTGGTACTTGTGATGTAGGTGATGAAATTCCTCCCCAAGCCATAAGAAGAATGGGTATTGGTCATATTCTACCCATTGAGGAACCCCTTGTGGCCGAAGGAGAAGGACAATGCTCCACTCAAGTGGAGCCATCACCTCCCCAAGACCCACACGCTTCTGAAGAACAAAGTGAAGGCCCTCAACCTCGTGAACAAGACCAAGGGCAAGATCAATCTCAAGATGGTGGAGAACCTCCAAATGATGCCCAAGGTCAAGTTCTCCCCCTCGAGCAAGTTCAAGATCATGAGCAAGCTCAAGATCAAGAACAAGCTCAAGACGACGCTCAAGATAATCAAGTTAACCCACCTCCTTCCACATCCGAGGAGGAATTAGAGCGTCGTGCTGCGAAGATTGCTTCCAAGCTCACCACCAAAGGCCATCTCATGGAGAATGTGGTTGGAATCCTAAGAAAGGGGGTAAGCACTCGTAGATAATTAGCAAACTATTGTGAACATCACACGTTTGTGTCTTGTGTTGAACCCCAAAAGGTCTATGAGGCGCTCGAAGACTCGGATTGGCTCAATGCCATGCATGAAGAACTCAAAAACTTCGAGTACAACAAGGTGTGGAGATTGGTGCCAAGGCCATCGGGGAACCACAACGTCATTTGAACCAAGTAGATTTTCAAGAACAAGCAAGATGCTCATGGGAACATCATTCGCAACAAGGCAAGATTGGTAGCACAAGGCTACTCCCAAGTCGAGGGTACCGACTACGGTGAAACCTTTGCTCCCGTTGCTCACCTTGAATCCATTCGTTTGTTGATTGCTTATGCTTCCCATCACAACTTTAAGTTGCAACAAATGGATGTGAAAAGTGCTTTTATTAATGGTCCTATTAATGTGTTGGTTTATGTCAAGCAACCCCCCGGGTTCGAGGATCCCTACTTCTCGGATCATGTGTATCAACTCGGTAAGGCGCTCTATGGCCTTAAACAAGCCCCACGTGCGTGGTATGACCACCTTACCGAGTTGTTACAAGATCGTGGATTTGAGGTTGGGCAAATCAATCCCACTCTTTTTACTAAGAAGGTCAAAGGGGAGTTGTTTGTATGCCAACTATATGTTGATGATATTATCTTTGGTTCCACTAACAAAGCTTTCAATGAGGAATTTTCCGCTCTCATGACCTCCAAGTTCAAGATGTCTTCGATGGGAGAGTTGAAGTTCTTCCTTGGTTTTGATATCAAACAATAGAGAGAAGGTACCTTCATCAACCAAGCCAAATACACTCAAGACATGCTAAAAAGATTCAAGCTAAGTGATGTCAAGCCGGCTTCTACCCCAATGCCTACCAAGTGCCAACTTGACATTGATCCCAATGGTAAAGCGGTGGATCAAAAGGTAAATTGTTCCATGATTGGCTCCTTGCTTTACCTTTGTGAATCTAGACTGGATATCATGTTGAGTGTGGGAATATGTGCATGGTTTCAAGCCGCACCAATGGAAAGCCACTATGTGGTGGTCAAGCGAATCTTTCGATATTTGGCTCATACCCCAAACTTTGGCTTATGGACCCAAGAGGAGCAAACTTCAAGCTTGAAGGATATACTGATTCCGATTGGGCGGGAGACAAAGTGGATAGGAAGTCCACTTCCGGAGGGTGCCAATTTCTTGGTTGCTCTATGGTGAGTTGGTCTTCCAAGAAGCAAAGTTGTGTGTCTCTCTCGTCCACCGAAGCTGAGTATGTGGCGGCCGGTAGTTGTTGTGCACAACTCTTATGGATGAGCAAACTTTAAAGGAGTACGGTGTCATTTGTGACAAAGTGCCTCTTTGGTGTGATAATGAAAGTGCCATCAAGATTTCTCTCAACCCGGTGCAACACTTCAAGACGAAGCATATTGAGATTCGGTATCACTTCATCCGGGATCACATTAGGTGAGGGGAGATCGAGCTCAAGTATGTCAATACTCATGATAACCTTGCAGATATTTTCACGAAGCCCTTGGATGAAGCAA
>NC_041389.1:140599624-140603342 GCF_002162155.2 Triticum dicoccoides
GAACCTCCAAATGATGCCCAAGGTCAAGTTCTCCCCCTCGAGCAAGTTCAAGATCATGAGCAAGCTCAAGATCAAGAACAAGCTCAAGACGACGCTCAAGATAATCAAGTTAACCCACCTCCTTCCACATCCGAGGAGGAATTAGAGCGTCGTGCTGCGAAGATTGCTTCCAAGCTCACCACCAAAGGCCATCTCATGGAGAATGTGGTTGGAATCCTAAGAAAGGGGGTAAGCACTCGTAGATAATTAGCAAACTATTGTGAACATCACACGTTTGTGTCTTGTGTTGAACCCCAAAAGGTCTATGAGGCGCTCGAAGACTCGGATTGGCTCAATGCCATGCATGAAGAACTCAAAAACTTCGAGTACAACAAGGTGTGGAGATTGGTGCCAAGGCCATCGGGGAACCACAACGTCATTTGAACCAAGTGGATTTTCAAGAACAAGCAAGATGCTCATGGGAACATCATTCGCAACAAGGCAAGATTGGTAGCACAAGGCTACTCCCAAGTCGAGGGTACCGACTACGGTGAAACCTTTGCTCCCGTTGCTCACCTTGAATCCATTCGTTTGTTGATTGCTTATGCTTCCCATCACAACTTTAAGTTGCAACAAATGGATGTGAAAAGTGCTTTTATTAATGGTCCTATTAATGTGTTGGTTTATGTCAAGCAACCCCCCGGGTTCGAGGATCCCTACTTCTCGGATCATGTGTATCAACTCGGTAAGGCGCTCTATGGCCTTAAACAAGCCCCACGTGCGTGGTATGACCACCTTACCGAGTTGTTACAAGATCGTGGATTTGAGGTTGGGAAAATCAATCCCACTCTTTTTACTAAGAAGGTCAAAGGGGAGTTGTTTGTATGCCAACTATATGTTGATGATATTATCTTTGGTTCCACTAACAAAGCTTTCAATGAGGAATTTTCCGCTCTCATGACCTCCAAGTTCAAGATGTCTTCGATGGGAGAGTTGAAGTTCTTCCTTGGTTTTGATATCAAACAACAGAGAGAAGGTACCTTCATCAACCAAGCCAAATACACTCAAGACATGCTAAAAAGATTCAAGCTAAGTGATGTCAAGCCGGCTTCTACCCCAATGCCTACCAAGTGCCAACTTGACATTGATCCCAATGGTAAAGCGGTGGATCAAAAGGTAAATTGTTCCATGATTGGCTCCTTGCTTTACCTTTGTGAATCTAGACTGGATATCATGTTGAGTGTGGGAATATGTGCATGGTTTCAAGCCGCACCAATGGAAAGCCACTATGTGGTGGTCAAGCGAATCTTTCGATATTTGGCTCATACCCCAAACTTTGGCTTATGGACCCAAGAGGGGCAAACTTCAAGCTTGAAGGATATACTGATTCCGATTGGGCGGGAGACAAAGTGGATAGGAAGTCCACTTCCGGAGGGTGCCAATTTCTTGGTTGCTCTATGGTGAGTTGGTCTTCCAAGAAGCAAAGTTGTGTGTCTCTCTCGTCCACCGAAGCTGAGTATGTGGCGGCCGGTAGTTGTTGTGCACAACTCTTATGGATGAGCAAACTTTAAAGGAGTACGGTGTCATTTGTGACAAAGTGCCTCTTTGGTGTGATAATGAAAGTGCCATCAAGATTTCTCTCAACCCGGTGCAACACTTCAAGACGAAGCATATTGAGATTCGGTATCACTTCATCCGGGATCACATTAGGTGAGGGGAGATCGAGCTCAAGTATGTCAATACTCATGATAACCTTGCAGATATTTTCACGAAGCCCTTGGATGAAGCAATATTTCGTGAGTTAAGGCATGAGCTAAATATCATTGATTCGAGCAATGTGACTTGAACCCTTGCACCTCCCACCACACTCAACTTGCTGTCTAGTTTAGGTGTAGGCATGGACATAGGGGGAGTGTTGTTCTCTCAATGAACTCTCCCTCCCCCCATTATGCATAAATTGATCTAGTCTTTCACTTTAACCATTTTTGATGGTACTTGTGCTTCAAGGACGAGTTTTGGTCATGGGTCCAAGGTTAAAATCTTCGCGACGCCATACCTCTTGACTCAAACATAGGTGGCCTCGGCCACCGCCCTCTCTTGAAGAGGTGTGTTTTGGCCCTTTGTTAGTGTTTGTGGCCGTGTTGGTCTTTCCTCCTTCTTGGCTGTGTTTCTCCATTTCTTTTTGAGCTTAGCCATTCTGCCTAGTGCCTTTTTGTTGCTGGGCAGTACTACTGTTGGTGGTGCGCGGTACTACTGCTTTAAGTGGTACTACCGCCCACCAGCGCGGTACTACCGCTGCGGGGCGGGGTCAGGGGGTTATGTCGTGGGTAGGGAGAGGCTTCCCTTCCCATACCCATTCGCTCGCCCCCTCGCTCCGTCTCGTCTCTCCAGCAACTGGCGCCGCGGGAGGGCTCCAGCGGATCTCCTTCTCCAGGGCGTCCCTCTCCATTCCCTTCGGTGGAGTCAATCCCCACCTTGTCCTCTTGCCATGGATGCCGATATTGCCCCCGTTCCCTCTCTCTTCTTGTCTAGATTTCCAATCTAGCATCTTAGGGGAATAGTGGTTGCATCTCTAGATTTTTGGCCAAATCTAGGCTTGAGTAGGATGGAGAAGGCATCTAGGCAGTTTGGATGAGTGGTTGGTAGAACTATTTTTGAATTTGGTAGGACGGTAGTGCCGGATCTGACCACGGCAGTAGGAAACCGCTGTTTCCCCATCTCGAGCTGTAACGCCCTCGATGCGGTTATATCTCCCACGTGTCGAAGCACGACTTAGAGGCATAACCGCATTGAAAGCAATGTCACAAGTGAGGTAATCTTCGCACAACCCATGTAATACATAAGGTAAAAGATACATAGTTGGCTTACAGTCGCCACTTCACACAATACATAAATAAACATCCATCATCCAGATTACACTCAAGGTCCGACTACGGAACCAAAATAAAAGAAGACTACCCCAAATGCTACACAGATCCCCGATCGTCCCGACTGGGCACCTCTACTGATCATCTGGAAACGATACATAGTAACGACCAAGGGCCTCATCAAATTCCCACTTCAGCTTAGTTGCACCATCTGCGCCAGTATCCTCGGCACCTGCATCTGTTTTGGTAGAATCTGTGAGCCACGAGGACTCAGCAATCTCACACCCGCGAGATCAAGACTATTTAAGCTCATAGGTAGGTAAGGGGTAATATGGTGGAGCTGCGGCAAGCACTAAGCATATATGGTGGCTAACATACGCAAGTGAGAGCGAGAAGAGAAGCAACGCAGTGGTCGAGAAGCTACAAGCGATCAAGAAGTGATCCTGAAACTACTTACGACAAGCATAACACAAACCGTGTTCACTTCCCGGACTCCGCCGAGAAGAGACCATCACGGCTACACACGCGGTTGATGTATTTTAATGAAGTCAAGTGTCAAGTTATCTACAACCGGACATTAACAAATTCCCATCTGCCTCATAACCGCGGGCACGACTTTCGAAAGATTATATACCCTGCAGGGGTGTCCCAACTCAGCCCATCACAAGCTCTCACGGTCAACAAAGGAATAGATCTTCTCCCGGGAAGACCCGACCAGTCTCGGAATCCCGGTTCGCAAAACATTTCGACAATGGTAAAACAAGACCAGCAAAGCCGCGCGATGCGTCGACAAATCCCGATAGAAGCTGCACATATCTCGTTCTCAGGGCAACACCGGATGAGACAGGCTACGAGTAAAACCAGCCCTCAAG
>NC_041389.1:140603352-140604561 GCF_002162155.2 Triticum dicoccoides
CTCACGGTCAACGAAGGAATAGACCTTCTCCCGGGAAGACCCGATCAGTCTCGGAATCCCGGTTCGCAAAACATTTCGACAATGGTAAAACAAGACCAGCAAAGCCGCCCGATGCGCCGACAAATCCCGATAGGAGCTGCACATATCTCGTTCTCAGGGCAACACCGGATGAGACAGGCTACGAGTAAAACCAGCCCTCAAGTTTCCCCGAGGTGGCCCCGCAGGCGGCTCATTTCGGACCAACACTCGAAGGAGCACTGGCCCGGGGGGGGGGGGTAAATAAAGATGACCCTTGGGCTCGCGAAAACCCAAGGGAAAAGGGCTTAGGTGGCAAATGGTAAAACCAAAGTTGGGCCTTGCTGGAGGAGTTTTATTCAAAGCGAACTGTAAGGGGGTCCCATAAATCACCCAACCGTGTAAGGAACGCAAAATCCAGGAACATAACACCGGTAAACGGAACTAGGGCGGCAAGAGTGGAACAAGTCACTAGGCATAAGGCCGAGCCTTCCACCCTTTACCAAATATATAAGGTGCATTAATATAAACAGGAGATATTGTGATATCCCAAAATAACCACGTTCCGACCTGGAACAAACTTCAGCTTCACCTGCAGCTAACAATGCTATAAGAGGGGCTGAGCAAAAGCGGTGACATAGCCAGACAAAGGGTTTGCTAGGACAGGATGGTTAGAGGTTTAACATGGCAATAGGTAGGCATGGTAAACAAAGGCAGGTAGGGCTAACATAGCGAAAGAGCGAGTACTAGCAAGCAAAGATAGTAATGATTTCGAAGGTATGATCATCTTGCCTGCAAGGTTCTCAGAGTCGTCGAAGGCTGGATCCTCGTAAGCGTTCTCAACAGGTTCCTCGTGCACGTACTCGTCTCCCGGCTCTACCCAAAGCAAGAACACAAGCAAAGGAACCACAATAAATCACGGTGCAATACGCAAGCAATATGATGCAAAACATGTCATGATATGCGAGATGTGATATGCAATGCATATGCGTGCTTCGGGAGGAAAAGGGTGAACAAGGCATCAACTTGGTAAACCAAGTATGCCGTTGGAAAGATGAGATGATTTCGGTTGAAAACAATATAAAGATCACCGGGAACGGATGCACGGTTTGCAAATGACAAGCAAGACAAGTATGGCACAAAGCTGCGATTAACAGCGCGATGCAACTTAGCATGCAACAAGAAACTATGCTA
>NC_041389.1:140604571-140606470 GCF_002162155.2 Triticum dicoccoides
ATTTCGTGAGTTAAGGCATGAGCTAAATATCATTGATTCGAGCAATGTGACTTGAACCCTTGCACCTCCCACCACACTCAACTTGCTGTCTAGTTTAGGTGTAGGCATGGACATAGGGGGAGTGTTGTTCTCTCAATGAACTCTCCCTCCCCCCATTATGCATAAATTGATCTAGTCTTTCACTTTAACCATTTTTGATGGTACTTGTGCTTCAAGGACGAGTTTTGGTCATGGGTCCAAGGTTAAAATCTTCGCGACGCCATACCTCTTGACTCAAACATAGGTGGCCTCGGCCACCGCCCTCTCTTGAAGAGGTGTGTTTTGGCCCTTTGTTAGTGTTTGTGGCCGTGTTGGTCTTTCCTCCTTCTTGGCTGTGTTTCTCCATTTCTTTTTGAGCTTAGCCATTCTGCCTAGTGCCTTTTTGTTGCTGGGCAGTACTACTGTTGGTGGTGCGCGGTACTACTGCTTTAAATGGTACTACCGCCCACCAGCGCGGTACTACCGCTGCGGGGCGGGGTCAGGGGGTTATGTCGTGGGTAGGGAGAGGCTTCCCTTCCCATACCCATTCGCTCGCCCCCTCGCTCCGTCTCGTCTCTCCAGCAACTGGCGCCGCGGGAGGGCTCCAGCGGATCTCCTTCTCTAGGGCGTCCCTCTCCATTCCCTTCGGTGGAGTCAATCCCCACCTTGTCCTCTTGCCATGGATGCCGATATTGCCCCCGTTCCCTCTCTCTTCTTGTCTAGATTTCCAATCTAGCATCTTAGGGGAATAGTGGTTGCATCTCTAGATTTTTGGCCAAATCTAGGCTTGAGTAGGATGGAGAAGGCATCTAGGCAGTTTGGATGAGTGGTTGGTAGAGCTATTTTTGAATTTGGTAGGACGGTAGTGCCGGATCTGACCACGGCAGTAGGAAACCGCTGTTTCCCCATCTCGAGCTGTAACACCCTCGATGCGGTTATATCTCCCACGTGTCGAAGCACGACTTAGAGGCATAACCGCATTGAAAGCAATGTCACAAGTGAGGTAATCTTCGCACAACCCATGTAATACATAAGGTAAAAGATACATAGTTGGCTTACAGTCGCCACTTCACACAATACATAAATAAACATCCATCATCCAGATTACACTCAAGGTCCAACTACGGAACCAAAATAAAAGAAGACTACCCCAAATGCTACACAGATCCCCGATCGTCCCGACTGGGCACCTCTACTGATCATCTGGAAACGATACATAGTAACGACCAAGGGCCTCATCAAATTCCCACTTCAGCTTAGTTGCACCATCTGCGCCAGTATCCTCGGCACCTGCATCTGTTTTGGTAGAATCTGTGAGCCACGAGGACTCAGCAATCTCACACCCGCGAGATCAAGACTATTTAAGCTCATAGGTAGGTAAGGGGTAATATGGTGGAGCTGCGGCAAGCACTAAGCATATATGGTGGCTAACATACGCAAGTGAGAGCGAGAAGAGAAGCAACGCAGCGGTCGAGAAGCTAGAAGCGATCAAGAAGTGATCCTGAAACTACTTACGACAAGCATAACACAAACCGTGTTCACTTCCCGGACTCCGCCGAGAAGAGACCATCACGGCTACACACGCGGTTGATGTATTTTAATGAAGTCAAGTGTCAAGTTATCTACAACCGAACATTAACAAATTCCCATCTGCCTCATAACCGTGGGCACGACTTTCGAAAGATTATATACCCTGCAGGGGTGTCCCAACTCAGCCCATCACAAGCTCTCACGGTCAACGAAGGAATAGATCTTCTCCCGGGAAGACCCGATCAGTCTCGGAATCCCGGTTCGCAAAACATTTCGACAATGGTAAAACAAGACCAGCAAAGCCGCCCGATGCGCCGACAAATCCCGATAGGAGCTGCACATATCTCGTTC
>NC_041389.1:140606961-140607648 GCF_002162155.2 Triticum dicoccoides
TATATAAGGTGCATTAATATAAACAGGAGATATTGTGATATCCCAAAATAACCACGTTCCGACCTGGAACAAACTTCAGCTTCACCTGCAGCTAACAATGCTATAAGAGGGGCTGAGCAAAAGCGGTGACATAGCCAGACAAAGGGTTTGCTAGGACAGGATGGTTAGAGGTTTAACATGGCAATAGGTAGGCATGGTAAACAAAGGCAGGTAGGGCTAACATAGCGAAAGAGCGAGTACTAGCAAGCAAAGATAGTAATGATTTCGAAGGTATGATCATCTTGCCTGCAAGGTTCTCAGAGTCGTCGAAGGCTGGATCCTCGTAAGCGTTCTCAACAGGTTCCTCGTGCACGTACTCGTCTCCCGGCTCTACCCAAAGCAAGAACACAAGCAAAGGAACCACAATAAATCACGGTGCAATACGCAAGCAATATGATGCAAAACATGTCATGATATGCGAGATGTGATATGCAATGCATATGCGTGCTTCGGGAGGAAAAGGGTGAACAAGGCATCAACTTGGTAAACCAAGTATGCCGTTGGAAAGATGAGATGATTTCGGTTGAAAACAATATAAAGATCACCGGGAACGGATGCACGGTTTGCAAATGACAAGCAAGACAAGTATGGCACAAAGCTGCGATTAACAGCGCGATGCAACTTAGCATGCAACAAGAAACTATGCTA
>NC_041389.1:140608927-140633333 GCF_002162155.2 Triticum dicoccoides
GGGCGGGCCTCGCGCGGGCTGGGCGGGCCGGCGGTGGGGGCTGGCGCGGCGGCGACACGTCGCAGCGCCTGACTGGCTCGGGCGCGGCGGGGCGGACGTGTCCGGTCGGACCGGACGCGTCCGACGGCGGAGGAGGAGCGGGCTAGGGTTTGGGGATCCGGAAATTCGGGGGAGTGCACATATTTATAGGTAGAGGGAGCTAGGAGTGTCCAAATGAGGTGTAGTTTTCACCCACACGATCGTGATCGAACGACCGAGAGCATGGAGGGGAGTTAGATGGGTTATTGGGCTGTTTTGGAGGGGTGTTGGGCTGCAACTTAAAAGAGGCCTTTGCGGATAAGCGGATAACCGTTGGAGTACCAAACGAGCTCCAAATGACCCGAAACTTGACAGGTGGTCTACCGGTGCTATGCCAGGGCCACTTGGCATGGCTCGGTCCATTCCGAGAACGTTCAACACCCGCACACGAAAATAGTCAAGAGGGGTTCGCCGGTGCATGTGGGAGTGTCGGATTGCGAAACGGACAACGGGGAAAATGCTCGGATGCATGAGACGAACACATATGCAAATGAGATGCACATGATGACATGATATGACATGCATGACATGAATAAAATGCAAAAACAAAAGACAAAACCCAACCATGGAGGGAATATCATATCACATAGCCGAAAATGGCAAGAGTTGGAGTTACAAAGATGGAAAGTTACATCCGGGGTGTTACACGAGCGGTACTACCGCTCCCTCTGGAGCGGTACTACCGCTTGGAGCGATACTGCCGCTCACAGGTCGCGGTACTACCGCCCTCTACCAAGTTCCATCGTACTCTTACCACTCAGTGATCCTTTTGCTGTGTTTGGTGGCTTATGCGCATTCTTTCTGGTTGTTTTGCGTGTTCTTGTGTGTGGTTCCAGGTGATGAACATCCTGAGCATCAGGCTCGGCGTATCAACCCCGGTCGTGCCACGTCAAACCGTTACCGCACAACTGAGTCTGCAGGAGGTTCCTCAAGTGCTCCACCTCCACCTCAGCTCAAGAAGAAGTCTGCTGTCAAGCCGAAGCAATCTGACAAAACCGTGCCGGAAATGCAAGCCAAGGAGTTCTGGGAAAGGCGTTGCCGCAACCCCTATGAGGCAGACCAAGATCCCACTTTGGTCAACCGTCCGTTCTGGAACAGGTTTCAGTTTGCCATATTCTTTGATGTGCTCAAGGCCAAGAAGAACCTCTATGTTAACGTGCACTCCATCGACACCGACCATATGGAGAAGGATCCTGAATACTTTGGTGAAGCTCTTCAGATGTGCACTCAACTGAATATTCTTGGTATCATGCAATTCAACAAAGATTATGATGCTGATATTGTGGCCCAATTCTATGCCACGGTTCATCTCGGGACTGATGAGGACAAGACACTGACCTGGATGACAAATGGCAAGTTGCTTTCTGTCAAGTGGAAGGCGTTCATGGAGTTTATTGGGGTGGAAGATCACGGGCTTGCGTCTCCTGTCGGCTTTCACCCACACCGCAACACCACCTCCACTCACAAGCAAGCACTCTGGCCCTACTGCACTCTGAAGATAAACCCTGAGACGAAGAAGGAAACGTATGAGCTTCCTGCCTTTCTGGACATTCTTCACCGTGTCTTCCGTGAGACTCTTTTCCCTCGCATCGGGAATCTGGATATGGTTCATTCTTATCTCGTGCACATGCTTCTCTTCTGCCAGCGTGAGAAGGAAGAAAACACCAGCGAGTCCCTGGATATCTCTCATGTTATGTGGTCTGAGCTCTTATCTGCTATCTCCGAGCGCAAGTGCCCGATTTATGGTCCGTTCATCATGCTACTTATTGAGAAGGCCTGGGATCATGTCTATCCCAAGGTGATGCTAGAGATTGGAGAGTTGGTCTCTCATGAGATCAAGCGTCTGAGGAAGAAGGACAACTGGGGCACTCAGGTCCCTAAATCTGGAGGTCCTTCGTCTGCTGCTGCCATGGAGACCGAGGAGGAGGCTGAGGCTGAGGATGATGATGACTATGAGCCTTCTGGGGTAGAGCCCTCTTGGGCAAAGAAGCTCAAGATCAAGATGAAGAAGTTGTTCTACTTGGAGTCTCACGGTCAGTACATGACTCATGTGGCTGAGAAGAAGGCCCGAGGTCGTCACAAGGAGCTCATGCGTCAGTTAGGTGCCATCGTGAACAGTGGATCTGAGGACCAGCTTACTGAAGAGGAGGAGTGGATTCAGCAGCACTGCCCGTGGACTGATTCTGATGCCGAGCACTTCCCGACCGACAACGGCGGCGAAGACGATCCCGCTGAGATCTGATATTTGAGACCCTCACTTGCTATCACCTGGAGCCGTAGCAACACTCCCTCTCCTTTTTGGTGTCTCGATGCCAAAGGGGGAGAGAGTTTAGGGATTTGTGTCTTCCGTCTCCTGTGTGCGTGTTTGTGTTTTCTCGCCATTTGCTTTGTTTGGTTTTGTGTCAGTGAGACCTAAGTTCCAGACATATGGTGTGAGACATATGCTACCTCATCTTTAGATTATCTTTATCTATGTCTATCTAGCTTATGAGTTGCATGCTTATCCTGTTATCTATTTTGCTCTCACTTACCCTCCTTAGGTTGTCGGTCTCTAAAATGTAGGGGGAGCGTTGATCCTAGTATGTGTGCCATGCAGTCCAAAGCACTTATCTAGATAGCACACATCTAGGGGGAGCCCATCTACATTTTAGGACGGTGGGGTCTTGCGCTTGTCCTATATCTTTCCCCGTTTGTGCAAATCCTGTATTGTCATCAATCCACCAAAAAGGGGGAGATTGTAAGGGCATATATATCCCCAAGGTGTTTTGGTGATTGATGACAATGCTTTTGCGGATTAATCGTGTGTGATGAGTTTTTTAGAGATTCATTCTTTGGCATGAGACGATTCCTTCCCCTTGGTGCTTTAGTCAAGACGGTGTAGCTCTTTCGTCTCTCTGTTGGTGGATTAGTTTCGTAGGAGTCACCGTACTATCAAGAGGGGATCCTCTTTGGAAAGGCTAGGGTGGAATCAACACGTTCACATCCTTTTCACACCCATCGTTCCTTTCCACTTCATTGGAGCTACCTTTCCTCTCCTTGCCTGCCTTGACCTGTCCCAGCCGCAGTACCGCGGTCCTCAGCGGTAGTACCACCGAAGCACGTCAAGCGGTAGTACTGCTCCCCAAGCGGTACTACCGCTTGCTATCTTCGGCCATAGTACCGCTGTGGTTCCGGGCTACTACCGCCTCGACTCGAGACCCCTGTTTTTCGTGTCGGGTTTTGCGGTACTAGTAGCGGCAGTAGTGGCGGTAGTATCGCCCGTACTCCCACGGTAGTACCGCTCTGGGCCTAGGTCCTTGCTACCCTTGTGAGCGGCGCAGTACCGCTGGGAGGGAACGGTAGTACCGCTGGCTCAGCGGTAGTACCGCCCTGCCCAAGCGGTAGTATCGCTCTGTGTGTGGCTGCTTGGGGGGGTAACGGTTGGATTGTTCCCCCCACTATATAAAGAGGTCTTCTTCCCCAATGTTGACCCACCTCTTTCCCCAAAAGCTCCATTGTTGCTCCAAGCTCCATTTTCACCCGATCTCTCTCCCTAGCCAATCAAACTTGTTGATTTGCTCGGGATTGGTTGAGACGGCCCCGATCTACACTTCCACCAAGAGAAATTTGATTCCCCCACTAATCCCTAGCGGATCTTGTTACTCTTGGGTGTTTGAGCACCCTAGACGGTTGAGGTCACCTCGGAGCCATAGTCCATTGTGGTGAAGCTTCATGGTGTCGTTGGGAGCCTCCAATTAAGTTGTGGAGATAGCCCCAACCTTGTTTGTAAAGGTTCAGTCGCCGCCTTCAAGGGCACCAATAGTGGAATCACGGCATCTCGCATTGTGTGAGAGCGTGAGGAGAATACGGTGTCCCTAGTGGCTTCTTGGGGAGCATTGTGCCTCCACACCGCTCGAACGGAGACGTACTTCCCCTCAAAAGGAAGGAACTTCCGTAACACATCCTCGTCTCCACCGGCTCCACTCTTGGTTATCTCACACCTTTACTTATGCAAGCTTACTTGTGTTGTATCCCTTGCTTGCTCGTGTGCTTGTTGTTGTTGCATCATATAGGTTGTTCACCTAGTCGCATATCTAGACAACCTACTTTGATGCAAAGTTTAATTTGGTAAAGAAAAGCTAAAAATTGTTAGTTGCCTATTCACCCCCCTCTAGTCAACTATATCGATCCTTTCAACACCCACATTAATTATATATCCAACGTCCCCCTCTCATCATTCATGCCTTCGGCTTCATCTCTCAGATGCGTGCACAATGGCAAAGACAGGGGGCAGTAAGGGCCCTGCCCCCCTAACATCACTATATATCGAGGCTAATATGAATATGATCATTAGACAATTGCTGCTAAAAAGGTTTAATTTCATGAATTGACCCTCCTCGTAAAGGATTAGCAATGCTTGGCCCCCTAGCTCATTTATTTTTCATGGCTCCGCCACTGCGTGCAACAGCGCACGTGTTCGCCCCCCTCTCTAAATATCGATCTCGCACTTGTGCATTCCTTCATAGTCTCCCTCCACTCGGCCCCTCGCACCATCTTCTAGCCCCCCACCGGATTTTGCCACATGTACAATCTAGCAGACTCCATGGTTGAACTTAAGCATAATGCACAAACCTCAAAACAACAATGGTTCTCTTTTGTTCTAGAATCTTCCGTATCATAACTGCCCAAACTTTTTTTCTAGTTGAATTGCCATTATTTGTTTTTACTTTATGCTTTACAATGCACAATTCCATGAATCATAAAATAGATTAAGGGCTTCTTTGATTCAAAGGATTCTCAAAGGAATTTTGGAGGATTCTAATCATTAGGAATTTTTCCTATCTTGGTTGTTTGATTCGTAGGATTATAAACCATAGGAATTTTTCCATATGATTCATTTGCACTAGATTTCATAGGAAACATCCCATCCACTCAAACCTCTTTGAAAGAATTCTGCGTTTTTCCTATGCACAATCAAACACTCGTACAATCCTGTAGGATTCAAGATGACATTCCACTATAATCCCATGTTTTTCCTATTCAAGCGTTCTTAGCTTTTTTATAAAAACTAATTTGATTTTGAATGAGATGAACTATAAGAATTAAACGAAGGGCTACATCATGCATATATGACTAAGAGCTTACATGCTATAGTGTGGTATTTATTCATAATTTGGTTGCAAAATCTAATGTGTACAATGCACGTGTAAATTACTAGTACTTCGAGTATGTGCAAAACACGTAAATTAGAATACCAATGGCACGCTACACAGTGTCTCTCTTACAGTTCATGAAGCCATGTGGCACATGTGGAGGCGTTGTCGCGACCTCCTTGCGTGGATTGATCGCAGTGATGTGCTGCTGATTCCAAAAGAATGTACTCATCCTCCCTGAGCCATACTGGCGGTACATGCACGAAGCGAAGATGTGCATGCACGCCACGCACGCACTCATTCCCTCGCACACACACGCGGGTACATGGGCGGACGCAATTTTGTACCAAGATCCACCCCATGTGATAATTTGACGCGTGTAAAGTCGTTCACTTCATTGATGGTCAATTAATACAGCGCATGCAAATTGAGTATACGTGAGGGCGGAAGAAAGACATTATTACTCCACTGCGCGCATGCGAGTAGTTAAATCGTGGTTGCTAGTAGTACTTCCATTGGTCTCCTTCGTATTTTGTGCCAATTTTTGACAGTAACATAATATTTACGCATTTGAGCAGTGTAGTACTTGAAATTTATGTTCCGCTAAACTCATCGGGAGCCGTTTCGGGCCTCGAAACCAAAACCATCAATTAATCTTTACCTTGTTCCCATCACATTCGAAAGCCTGCTCACACCTACTAGTACTACGTACCAAACCTGAACATGTTCCAACTATGCAGGTATTAGTACTACTAGTGCTAGTACTTAGGTTATAAAAAGGGGAACTACCTAACCGAAAATTACTCTAGCTTTCCTCCTCGTAAGTGCTTCTTGTTCGTCCATCGTTGCCATGGCCGGTGAGGAGAGCTCTAGGTCGAGAACTACTCGTAACAAGGGAGCGCCAAGCAAGGCTGTGAAAAAAAAGAGAGGGCTCGCTGCCACGCTGAGACCTCGAAAGATCTCTCACGGGCAGGCGATGGCTCCCAGGAGCGCCCTAGCCGTGGAGGCGAACATGCTGAGCCGGCGGAGCTGGAGTCGTTATCCCTCGACGGCATGCCCGATCAGCTCAATAAGAACGTCAATAAGCAGAAGGAGTTCATACAAGGCTTGACGGAGTTGCTGAAGGAGAGCCTCGACGACATGCCCACTGAGCTCAGTCAGCAGGGGGAGTTGACCGCCGGCTTGGTGATGCTGCTAAAGAAGAGCATGGCCTCGGAGAAGAAGGCGACCGGTGAAATCCTGCGACTTCAGGAGGACAAGACGAAGCTCTGCCATGAGATCGACCTATTGAAGGAGAAGAACGCCCGCTGGAAGAAGCTGCATGAGAATAGTAGTTCCTCGATGAAGATGCCGCGGGCCCTCGTCATGGAACAGAAGGAGGAGTTGGCGAAGCTCCGCATCAAGGACCCGGCTACTATCAAGTTACATAATGCGGCCGTGGAACAGATGATGAATGCTCGCGTTGAGAAATCCTGCGTCATGGACAAAATGAAGAAGATGGCGGAGGAGATGCGCAAGGAGATGGAGGTCGTGGAGGTGATGAAGAAGCAGTTACGACTCCGCGACAAATTAGATCATTTGGGGTGATAATCTTCCTTCTTCTTTTGCTGCTGTGTTTCATCTTTTGCTTCGGGTGTTTTGCCGCACGTGTCACGTTCTCTGCGAGGCATGAATAGAACAATGGTTTTTGTTTTTTGAGGGAATGAATAGAACAATGCTAACAATGAGATGACTAGCAAATTAGATCATTTTTTATCGCCATATGGAACTGGGATGCCGTGTTTCGTACTCCTTCGTCGCAGTACTACTCCAGTGGAAGACTTGAGTATACCGCACGGTTCTTTGCTCCTCCTCGATCAGGTCGTCGGCGCATTTATGCGAGCAGTCAAATCACAAGGCCCCGCCTTCCAGCAGTAATGAGCCGTCAAATCACAAAGGCCCTCGCCTCTCGTGAAACCGACCAAGCTAGACTGCCCCGCCCTCTAGCCTTTTAAAAAATGTATACTTTTGTACAACAGTAGTATCGATGGATTGCGCCATTGAGCAAAACTTGAAATTAAAAAAAAGGTGGTACATATAGAGAGCGCTCGTCGCCAAATTATGCATATAGTACTATTAAAAAAGCTAGTCACAATAATGGTGTCCAGCACAACCCACCCCTCAAATAAAACTAAGCACCCTGGAATTCTTTGACAAAACTAAGCACCCTGAAATTCTTTGACAACTAAACTGCTGGCTATATGATGTTGGCCATATATATTGTACGTATATAATGTGAATAAACGAGTGGTAGTACTATACCAACTAAAAGATGAAATGTAAGAAATACTAGTGTGTACTTACTGAAGAGTTAAAGTAACAAGAAGAAACATAACATAGTTCTGCTGGGGGCTCAACACAACACACCCCTCAAATTAAATTAAGCACACCTGAAATTAAACTTTGCAACTATTCCAGTAGACACTGCATTAGAACCACCATGAGCAACGACACTGCCACCTTACTCGGAGTCCTCGTCTAGGTCCTCAACTTCGTCCTTGTCCCTCTTCCTCTTGGCCGATACTTCTTTGCTTGAACCGCCAACTTGGCTGTTGCTCTTCACCCAACCCTTGTAGATATTGAAACAAAGGTAGCCATCCATTGCAGCATAGTGGATGTGTTCTATATCTAGTACATTCCACTGCCATGCATGACGATGAAACATGTATGGAGGTTTCTCCAGTTTACCGTACGAAGGATGAACCATGGCTCCTGCCAGGGTCAGCATTGAAGGCTGACGAGAGGACACCAGCCGATTCTTTTGGAGGTCGAAGGTGTTGCCTACAACGAGGCCTATCCGACGCAGGACTTCTTTGTCATTACCAAAGTCTACAATAACGAATTTGACTAGGTTTCTCTCTAGGAAGTCCTTAAAATCCTGGCACTCAACGTCGGCATGGCATATGTGGTAGACCAAGCATAAGTCATGCACACAAACCTGGATCACGGCGGGCTTCTTCTTCTCTTCGTCCTTTAGATCCTTCTCTCGTCCCACGACTGTGGTGTACTCAACATCTAGCCCGGCGACCCACTCATCATCTGAGTCTTCGAACATGCGTCTGAAGCGAGGAAGGCATCCTTTCACCGTCGCGGAAGAATGGGTGTAGATGATGTCAAACTCATCGTCGGTGATGGTTCTAACCTTGTACTCACCGCCGATTGGGGAGATTTGGGACGCCATGGATTTGGGAGGAGGGTTAGGATTAGTGGATCTGCCGTAATGTGAATCGACGGGACGACTAGGAGCGAACCGCTGTAGTATTAAAGGACGTGCCGGGACGAGTAGGAGCGAACTGCCAGCGTGCGAACGGCAGGGTAGTGGCTTTCCATTCTCCCATGATACGGGCTTCCGAGAGCCCTTGGATCAGAGATCGAACGGTTGCATGGCGTGATTCTAGACCAATGGGTGAATATCCTATCCTGGAGGGTTATTCTGCAAATTTTCAGCAACTTAGCATGCGACCGTTTGATCTCACATCCAAGGGCTGCCAGCACCCCGTATCATGGTCGCACCTACCACGACCGTCGCGTCGCACGCGCGGTCGCGCCCTTGGAGATTTAACATGGTACATTAGGCTATCTGATGTTGGCATGTCATACATAGTCATCACTTAGTCACTCATACTACAACAAGGTTGGCTATAAGGTTGGCTATAAGTGTATTTTTTACTCCTCTCTATCTCTTTCTTCGTACTCCCTTCGTCCCATAATATAAGAACGTTTTTGACACTAGTGTAGTGCCAAAAACATTCTTATATAATGGGACATGGGGAGTACTAGTATTTATTGCATTTGCCAAGGAGTGACCTCTTCCAATGAAATGGTGTTGCTAAGTTTGCTTCACTTAATTAGCTATAGACTCAAAATTGTCTTTTCACATAGGTACACGCGCTTAGCACCGTTTCTTCCTTGGGTCACCAAACTAGTCTCTCTCTTCTTGATTAACTTGCCACATCAGACTTTATGCCTATGTGGTGAGCTTAAGCACCTGTACGAGCAAGTAAGGTGCCCGTCCGTTGCACGGAAGAGTGAAATGCATTGATCGGGGTGTTGTTTATTTTGACAAAGGATGTCGGGGTCATCTCATGTGTAACAGGTATCAATAGGTTTCTTTAGATATTATTTCATCTCCAGAGCTCAGAAACATCCGGGTGAAATAGATAAAAAAGTATCTTTTGCAAACAAAAGCGTTCAACTGTTCAACCTGCATCCAAAACTTGTGAAGAAATAACTCTTATTGTGCTTTGTAGGAAATGGTTCATCTTAAGTCTTTCACCGGTACTGTAGTAAAAATTCATTCATGGAAGATTCTAGACTAAACCATAAATGGATACACTTTTATTCATACACGATACTCCAATAGAGCAAGATCATGCATGGAAGTCTCCACATGCTTAGACAGTGGATTACATTGAGCGAAGACTAATGATCAACATTTAACTTAGTAATGCATATGTCCAAGTGAACCTCCTTGGAGTCCCCATGCACATTGTTGGGGGTCAAATAATACCATGCGTCTTCCATGTCCACATCGGCAGGAAGGTCCCAGCTCGGCAGAGTCCAAGTCATCTTGACGTAGCCAGTGTCGCCGCCCACGGACCTCCGAGGGGTAGTAATAGTAGCACGCACCCGTACATCGGCCTCGTGTCAGTGTCAGCGTTAGCGGCGTCGCCCCTGACGCACACTACTAAGATGTGGTGGCGGCCTGCGTGGGCCTCGCTGGTGGCCACGATCAAGAGGAAGACGCTGCCGTCCTCCTCCGAGAGTAGCAGGCGGCGCTGATCCTCCAGCGACTCCGGCATGGTGAATGGGTAGCACGTCTCGTACTTGATGTTCTTTGCCAAGGGCCAGTAGTGATCGCCACACGCCTGCGTCAGGTGATGCACGATGTCCGCCGGTGAGCCCTAAAACGGCATCGGGCACTCATAGCAGTAGACGAAGGGCTCCTTGGAGGCATCGACCAGGCCGTCCATGAAACGGGAGTGGCTGTAGGAGACGTTCCGCCAGTTCAATATATGAGCAAGTTACTATGAGATTTACTACAAAATAAATCATGACGGCTATAACATAGATTAAACTAATCATGCGGACTAGCATAGTAGATGAATAGGTCGAGTCTAGGACACAGACTAGAAACATGAATTCTACCACGATTTCGAACAGGAAGGACAGAAACACATACGGTGCAACGGGAGCAGCACCATTGGCGTTGAGTTTGTTGCCCATGTCGTTGAGGAAGAGGTTGCCGAGGTCGGGGAAGAAGTCATCCTCGGTGAAGTCGTGGCTGGTAGCAGTCGCGAGAGTGCGCTCCCCAAATGTCAACAGCGCGCGCCGAATGGAGCGCAGGAGGGAGTGGCTGTAGGGGACGTTGCAGCCGCTGAATGGAGCGCAGGAGTAACCCACGAACCAGTAGACGGTGCTCCTCCCTAGTCTCTACTACTCTTCTTTGTTTTTTATAATATACTAGTTGTAGTTGTCAAATCGAATAGTACTGCGCCGTCCACTACACACCCGGCTGAACACGCCTCCTCGCTTCCATTAAACCCGCATGCAAACCGAGAAACCTACTCCGGCCCGCGGGAGGAAATTTGCCAGTTGCCGCGGGAGGGTTATTCTGCAAATTTTCAGCAGCTTAGCATGCGACTGTTTGATCTCAGATCCAAGGGCTGCCAGCACCCCGTATCATGGTCGCACCTACCACGACCGTCACGTCGCACGCACGGTCGCGCCCTTGGAGATTTAACATGGTGCGTTAGGCTATCTGATGTTGGCATGTCATACATAGTCATCACTTAGTCACTCATACTACAACAAGGTTAGCTATAAGGTTAGTCATCACTTAGGAGAAAATTTTACTACTCCCTTTGGTTACTCCTCGTCCCTACTACGTACGTACTTTGGTTAGTACTCCCTCCATTTACTTATACAAGGCCACTATAAAAAATACATTTTGCATCTATACAAGGCCACAAATAGTAATCGAGCCTTTCCAGTTTATGGCTCAATTTCAAAATCTCTCCAACCAAAGTAGACGGTGAATGGTCGAATTAATTTCGTAGGTTGCACAGTACGCTCGTTTTTCTCAAGAAGTTATGTTTACCGAGGCATTAATTACAACGAATGCATGAATGACCACTAAATTTCCATGAACTTGTACATGCATTGGTTAGTTTCCTCTTGACACTACTTGCGTCGGGTGATCTAACGCACCTCGAAATCCAACATGTAATGGTACTACTACTAGTATAGTAGAATTGAGACTTATCAAACGGAAAAACGAATGTTTTTTAGATGAGCCCTATAAACCCTAGTGGGTATGTACTCCGTAAAAACAGATTTTTCCAAAACTAAGTCGCTCCCTTTCATGAATTCTGTAGTATACTCCTCCGTCGATGCTCCCTTTCATGAATTTTGTACTTCCTGTCGCTGACATGTGGGACATATAGCAACAAGGTCGACGTGTCAAGCACCAAATAACAGTGCAGAACAGCGGGGAAATGCACCCCACTCGTACCGGCCCAGTAGTAGTAATGAGCAATGAGACGTCAAATCACAATGCCGCACCTTCCCAGACAAACGAAGCAACCATTATTTCACACTTCGGTTCGACATCATCTCAAACCACGTAGGAGTACTAGTATTGCTTCTGCCTCAAGAGGGACACGCGCATCGCCTTCGTACATCATGACACGTGGGACCGCATGACAGGCCATGCTCCCCCGCCGATCGCTCGGTAAAATCACCTGATTTTTTACTATACTTCCTCCGTATCGGTTTACTACATGGCATGCATGTCGTTCTAGGTTGATAATTTAACTGGCTATATATATATATGTGATGAACAGTACGCTAGCCTTTTAAAAAATGTATACTTTTGTACAGTAGAACTCCACTATCGATGGATTCGCCATGGAGCAAAAATTGATTTTTTTTAAAAAAGGTGGTACATATAGAGAGCGCTCATCACCAAATTATGCATATAGTACTATTAAAAAAGCTAGTACGTGCTTAATTGGGGTGCTAAATTCTATTAAAGAAATACTAGTACTAGTATGTACATACTGAAGAGTTAAACTAACGAGAAGAAACATAACATAGTTCTGCTGGGGGCTCAACACAACACACCCCTCAAATTAAACTAAGCACACCTGAAATTAAACTATGCAACTAATCCGGTAGACACTGCATTAGAAGTTTAGAACCACCATGAGCAACGACACTGCCACCTTACTCGGAGTCCTCGTCCACGTCCTCGACTTCGTCCTTGTCCCTCTTCCTCTTGGCCGATACTTCTTTGCTTGAACCGCCAACTTGGCTGTTGCTCTTCATCCAAGCCTTGTAGATATTGAAACAAAGGTAGCCATCCATTGCAGCGTAGTGGATGTGGTCTATATCTAGTACATTCCGCTGCCATGCATGACGATGAAACGTGTAATGAGGTTTCTCCAGTTTGCGGTACGAAGGATGAACCATGGCTCCTGCCAGGGTCAGCATTGAGGGCTGAGGAGAGGGCACCAGCCGATTCTTCTGGAGGTCGAAGGGGTTGCCTACAACGAGGCCTATACGACACAGGACTTCTTTGTCGTTCTTAAAGTCTACAGTAACGAATTTGACTGTTTTGTCCTAGAGGAAGTTCTTAAAATCCTGGCACTCAACGTCGGCATGGCATATGTGGTAGACCAAGCAAACATTATGTATGCAAACCTGGATCATGGCGGGCTTCTTCCTCTCTTCGTCCTTTAGATCCTTCTCTCGTCCCACGACTGTGGTGTACTCAACATCTAGCCCAGCGACCCACTCATCATGTGAGTTTTCGAACATGCGTGTGAAGCGAGAAAGGCATCCTTTCACCGTCGCGGAAGAACGGTTGTAGATAACGTCGAACTCATCGCCGGTGATGGTTCTAACCTTGTACTCACCGCCGATCGGGGAGATTTGGGATGCCATGGATTTGGGAGGAGGGTTAGGATTAGTGGAATTGCCGTAATGTGAATGGACGGGACGACTAGGAGCGAACCACCGTAGTATTAAAGGATGTGCGGGAAAGAGTAGGAGCGAACTACCAGCGTGCGACGGCAGGGTAGTGGCTTTCCATTCTCCCATGATACGGGCTTCCGAGAGCCCTTGGATCTGAGATCGAATGATTGCATGGCATGATTCTCGACCTATGGGTGAATATCCTATCCTGGAGGGTTATTCTGCAAATTTTTAGCAACTTAGCATGTGACCGTTTGATCTCAAATGCAAGGGCTGCTAGCAGCCCGTATCATTGTTGCGCCTACCACGACCGTCGCGTCGCTCGTGCAGTCGCGCCCTTGGAGATTTAACACGGTGCGTTAGGCTATCTGATGTTGGCATGTCATACATAGTCATCACTTAGTCACTCATACTACAACAAGGTTGGCTATAAGTGTATTTTTTTACTCCTCTCTATCTCTTTCTTCGTACTCCCTCCGTCCCATAATATAAGAATGTTTTTGACACTAGCTAGTGTAGTGTCAAAAACGTTCTTATATAATGGGACAAAGGGAGTACTAGTATTTATTGCATTTGCCAAGGAGTGACCTCTTCCAATGAAATGGTCTTGCTAAGTTTGCTTCATTTAATTAGCTATAGACTCAAAATTGTCTTTTCACCTAGGTACACGTGCTTAGCACCATTTCTTCCTTGGGTCACCAAACTAGTCTCTCTCTTCTTGATTAACTTGTCACATCAGACTTTAGCCCTATGTGGCAAGCTTAAGCACCTGTAGGAGCAAGTAAGTACAATAGTGCGCTTTACATGGCATTTTTGCATATGTGGAGGAAAGAGAGGCAAGGAAAAAGTGGAGAAGTGGGCTCTCATGCAAGAGCCAGCCTCTACTACTTCATGGTGGAGCATTGGGAGAGGCACCTATATGGAGGTGGTAAGGAATCGGGAGACTCACGCCGGTCGTAGCGCCACAGTTAAAATGATAATGGCAAGTCAAATCACGGGGCCCCACCTGTCCAGTAGTAACTCGCTGTCAAATCACACATCCCTACGTTTGCAGCAGCCTACTCCCTCGTCTTCTCGCGTCTCCGCCGAACCGACTAGGTGAAACTGTCCCGCCGCCTACCGGGCAGGAAAAGCCCCGCCCTTGACTTTTAAATAGTATATAGTATACTAATTTTGTATCCATGGATTGCGCCCGCGCCATGGAGCAAAGCGTCTAGAAAACGGCGGTACACATGTGCGAAGTATACAGCACGCCCGTCGCGTTCGCGTCGCACCCCAGACGGTTCGTCGGTCTGGCACGCTGCTCTCCGAATGGAAGGCGCGTCGTATTGCATTCGCACACACATGTGGGACGACAATTGAGAACCGACCATAGGCACACTCCCCGGCCCCGCAAGTTGGGTGACTTAATAGAAGAGAGAGACGAGCGATAGTACTAGAGAAGTGTTGTACTACGTTGGTGCCTGGACGATCCCTGCAAGACACGGAAGATCAGTTCGTCCATGCATGTGACCAGACTCCAGCAGACACGCCTGGATTGGCTATCGTCTACATATCATGCAGGTTGTGTTGTACATGGCTGTAGTTGTGGTGAGAAATCTAAAAAAAGGTTTCTTGTCATCTCGTAAAATTATGTGTCATGTGCTTCGGATCACTGCGAGGGTTAAATAGCAACAACTGAGTTGGGCTAGTCATTGGGGGCACATGCACGGACAGTGACTACTCGGCTGCCATATAGGTCAAGCCGGCTATGTTAATTAGGACATTTATCGACGGACCCCTTTTCTACGAGTTTATCTTTAATTTGAGCTTTGTTCCTCGTCTAGTTTGTTCGTCGGGATTCATGTTGTCTCCTTTGGGCAGTGAGGTTATGATTTCTTGTCATGTGGCATTTTTCATGTTATATGTTATAATCCGGCGTTCAGATCAAAATGACGACAACTGCGCCTCCGGTCCACGTGCATGAAGACTTCTCGACAGTCATTGACGAGGTCAAGCCGGCTCCGGTAGACAAAAGAAAACTAAGTACTACTCCACTATATAGGTAGGAGACTCCGCGCTTGCTTGCTAGTGTTGCTCTCTTCACACTGTCTCGACCTCTCCAGATCTAAACACGACAGCAGTGGCCACTCTCTCTCTCTCTCTCTCTCTCTCTCTCTCTCTCTCTCTCTCTCTCTCTCTGCTCACCGCTGGTCACAGATCCAGCCGGATCCTCTCCACCGGGGAAGGTGAGAAGGTGCAACGTTCACGCGGTCATCCTCGGCGCTGGCTCTTACCCACTGCTGGGTGCGTCCCGATCAGCCTGCATTGTCGTTCTCTCCCAAGCACCGCTGGCGAGGGAGGACCTCCGACCCCTTCTTCCTCGCTACCGTAGTGTGGGCAGATCCGGCCTCCCGCCGCCCACCTAGCGACGTCCCGGCGACCCTCAGGTATAACTTCCTTCGAAACCGGCCTTGCTCTACTTCTCAAGCTCCTGACATCGCCGCATTTGTAACTTTTACTATTTCTCAGGCCCCCTCGTAGATAGGATCGATCGGCTGTTCGAAAACCACCTAATTTTTTTATGTTTAAGAGGTAAAACTAGTTCATGCACTCGAATCTAGTACCACTTGGTTCAAACAAGGAAGAAAGGGGGTGGAGGGTGGGGGGATTTGTTACCTGAATCTAGGAATTGGTGGAAAGAGGAAATAATGGGGGCGAAAAGTAGCAGAGACTGGCTATACAACTGGTCTCTAGGTCTAATAGGGAAATAAAGGGAAACGCAGTACAAACTCAATATAAACCCGATCTATTGGTTGAAAAAGGAAAGAAAGTGGGGACTGGGGGACAAGTCAACAGAGTAAGTCTAGCACTAAATTTGCTAGCCTCACACAATATAAGGTGGCTATACCGAACAAAAATAGGACCAACCCAGATATCCTGTTATGATGTTTGTTGCCCCGAGCCACTCTTATGTAATGCCACTTGTAAAATGTAGCAGTCGCACTGTTAAAAGTAAGGACACGTTAAACCAATGTTGTTTTCAATGTAATGCCTCCAGTAATATGAATCAATGGCACTTCTTTACATGTCCTGCTAAAATTTCCCACTAAGATAAGTTGGTTCTTTTTGTTAGAAATGCAACTGTCCTGGTCCGCCTACTCTCCCATGCCCAAAGTAATGTCGTATTTAACGGTTGTCATAGTTAATCCTAATGCCCACACTAATATCTAGCAATGCCACTGCTTTAGAAATTGCTACTGTCCTTCTAGGATTGCCATTCAGATAAGGAACATGCTTCTTTTCATTTGATGCATGTTTCATCACTTGTTAGTCACCCTCCTTTCCACCTTTTTTGTGCAAACAAAGATATACATTTCACGCTCGATCTTAGTTGAACTGCACAAATGATATCAAAATTATAGTTTAGCATTCCAGGAGCTTCACAACCAACCTTGATGTTGTCAATTTTATTGCAACTAATGAAAAAGAAGCTCTGTGGGTTTCATTTTCTGATGGAAATGGAACCGGGGCTAGAGCCCTTTTCTTAAAATTTTTTGAAGAAGCTGCTAGCTCACGGGACATTGCTTCATTTTAGGTGAACTGCACCAAAAGGTCCCATGAATTGAATCATCCATGTTGGTGACTGAAAAAGCCAGCTTCGGCATCCCAGTCTAAGCACCCCCGGCCTCCATCCTTGCGACGCACGGTACACCTCGTTTGCCACCTGCTCGACCCTAGTGTCACTGATAAAATGAAGTAATAATACAGTTAAAATAGAGCGAGTGTCATCTCTATCATTTCATTTCCAATGTAGATAAAGAAAGTGCTTCTCTTTGTTAAAGTATGTTTCATCAACTAGTCCCATTATTAATGTTTAAGCATTTCTGCAAACTGGGGTGCTTAATTTTAGTTGATATGTACAAAAATAGAGATTTGAATGTCTCAAGGCGCCTCCTTGTACTACTGCTGTACACTGATGTTCATCACTGGCAGAAGGTGTATCTGGGAGACTTGGGACACTACAAGAAAAATACACTTCCGTGATTCTACGTGTTTGTCACAATAGGTCGCGTTTTTTGTCATGCATGTACATCCATGACAAATTTACGACAGAATCAAGATAGTCATACCTGTGTTGTCGTAGAAGTGTTCCATGACATTACCAAAATTATCATCACGGAAGTGTCCACTCCATGACGATAAATCGCGCGTCACAGAAGTGCTTTAGTCAAGGGTGACCGACACGTGGCATCCACCGTAACGGAATGCCGTTAAGCTATCGGGTCGGGTTTTGGATCCGATAACCCGTTAACAGCCCCGACCAATGGGGATTTTCCACGTGTAAAATCATCATTGGCTGGAGGAAACACATGTCGGCTCACCGTTGGGACAGATGTCATCCACTCATTGGACGGAAGACGCCTATGGTACGTCAAGACGTGGCACGGCCCAACAGAGGCCCATTCCTGTGAAAAGGCCGGCCCAGTAAAAATTAGCAGGCCAGCCCATATAAGGCCTACTTGTGTCAGGTCCATTTAAGCCCATGGCTCATACGAGATGAGCCAATTCATCCCGTCAACGGCCCGTTAAATATTTGACACCATTGCAGCCCATCGTCAGTTCGACCCCATTAATAGCTCGCTATATATCTGGGCTCAATATCGGCCCGATGAGATTTCGGCCTGTTAACGGCCCGTTTAATGGATGGGCCAATTTTCAGGATGTACATCTTTTGGCCTTTTAGCAACCCATTTAAATGTTGGGCTAGTTTCCGGCCCGATGTGTCTTTCAGCCTGTTGACGGCCCATAAATCTGATGGGCCATTTGTTGTCGGACCTGAGTTTCGGCCTTTTAGCGGCCCATTTAAGTGTTGGGCCAATTTTCTGGCCCGGTGTCACTTTCAGCCTGTTGACGGCCCATAAATCAGTTGGGCCATTTTTAGTCGGACCTGAGTTTTGGCCTTTTAGTGACCCATTTAAGTGTTGGGCCAATTCCCGGCCCTGTGTGACTTTCGGCCTGTTAACGGACCATAAATGAGTTGGGCCATTTGTAGTCGGACCTTAGTTTTGGCCCTTTAACGGCCCATGCCCTTCATGGTCCAATACCAGCCCGGTTTCTCTTTCGGCCTGCTAAAGTCCCACAACACAATTGGGCCATTTACAATACGACCTGACTTTCGGCCTCTTAGCGGCCCATGATCTTCATTGTCCAGTACAAGCCCGCTGTCTCTTTCGGCCTACTAAAGGCCTACAGTATAGTTGGGCCATATGTAGCCCAAACTTAGTAACGGCCTGTTAACGGCCCGTGAAATAAACTGGGGCCACCTGTTGCCCGCTTCGATGTCGGCCTGTTAACGACCCGGGAGGTAAGAGGGCCGACCATTAACTATCGGCCTAGTAACGGCCCATTAACTTAATGGGCCCACTAAAGTTCATACATGTCTTTAGGCCAAATTAGATAATTTGAGCCCATTACGACGAGCAATTATGCACAGGACCAAAATCGATCACGCAAAGGTACGGCATACAGGGAATAACGTTGCACATCCAGCATATATTACAGGAAATTACATCCACTGGGCAATCAAAGATTGATGTCAGTTCAAATAAATGAGCAGAACCTAACCATCTACAACATCACAATCTGCAGCCTCAGCACCGATGACGCCCATAAGCATGTGGGCAAGTTCTTTCTGCTTTGCTACACTGTCTCTGAAAACATTGATCAGTTGTTGTGTCGCATGACTCTGCACCTCTGATTCATCCACCATTTCCATCATTGCTTCAGCCATTAATTGGTTCACAAACATACATTTATTCCGTTGCATTCGAGTCAGAGGATACTGAACAGATTCAGATGGCGATTTTGGCAGGCTTGTATTATTGATAGTGGAGAGTGTCTCGAGCACTGCATCATAACATAAATTAGGACGGGAACCAAACAGATTAATCATGAGTTATTGCCATATTACATGGCCTAGATTTACTGGAAAGAAACAATGGGGTTGCCTTGCTGTTTTCAGAGTTTGTCTTCTTATCTTCAGCAACCTGCACAAAATTAACACACTAGCATTGCTATCATTGGCCATGTCAGATAATAGGAAAGCAACATTGACACAACAAACGTTTGGGCAAGTAGCCTACACCAAATTAACACAATATGGCACAGCTATCATCAGCCAGGTAAGGTAGTACGAAAGCAACATTGACACAATGAATGAATGGGCAACCAGAGAAGCACTACAATTCAATAATGTGCGTGATATGAGATAGTACATTCATGCAGCTCAGTATGCAAAACTACCAGGCAGTTTTCCTTACAAAATCAACATTGGCGCCTTTAACATTTTGCTACAACTAATTTTAGATCAGATAAAGGTTAGATTCACGCCAATTAACAAAATACATGTTGATGTAAAAATATAGTGATATACAATAGGTACTTACTTCAGCATTGGAGCACAGAGAATTCCCGCAAGATATTTTCCTCGAATACGATCCCAATGGAGGAAGTCTTCTATCGTTTAACCTTATTTTCTAAAAGAGAGATGGGTAAGAAACATGTAGAAAATATGATCAGAATGCTATAAAATTTCATGTTGCGAGGATACGCACACACTTCTTAGAATGGAGTTGACATTCTTTTGCTGGACTGGAGCGGACTAGTTCTTTGGCCACTGGAATCTGCTTATTATCAGTGGGAGTTGGGTTTCTCTGTGCTGGAGCAGTATCTATGAAAAATGGAGTTGGTTTATTATCTCCTGGCGTTTGGATCTTTTGCAAAGACCTGGTTTGTAAACCTTCAGTTTCTAACAAAGCCGTCTTCCCCTTGCATGCCTTATATAGAAGAATGGTGATTCAGTTATAAAACATGCTACAACAGAGATGGAATAGGTACTGTAGAATAGAAAGTCATGACATATTGACATGTATTCCATCCATCCGGAAATAAATGGATGGGTCCAGGCATATTTCAGTTCTAGATACATCCAGTTTTATCCATTTCTACGACATTTAATCTGGATGGAGGGAGTATGATATAAGAGCTAGGGATACGACATGACAACATAGTAAAAAAACACTGAAAAACCCACTGCAGAACCAAAGTATTCAAACCCACTGATATGAGATAGTACACTCATGCAGCTCAGGATGCAAAACTACCAGTCAGTTTTCCTTGCCAAAATCAACATTGTGGCCTTTAATCTTACATTTTTCTACAACTAAATTTAGATCAGATAAAGGTTGGATTCACGCCGATTAACAAAATACATGCTGATGTAAAAATATAGTGATATACAACAGGTACTTACATCTACATTGGAGCACAGAGAATTCCTGCAAGAATCTTTCCTCATAAACGATACCATTGCAGAAATTCTTCTATCTATTAAGCTTATTTTCTAAAAGAGAGATGGGTAAGAAACATGTAGAAAATATGATCAGCATGCTATAAAATTTCATGATGCAAGGATACACACACGCTTCTTAGAATTGAGTTGACATATTTTTGCTCGACTGGAGCGGACTAGTTCTTTGGCCACTGGAATCTGCTTATTATTAGTAGGAGTTGGGTTTCTCTGTGCTGGAACAGTATCTATAAAAACTAGAGTTGGTTTATTATCTCCTGGTGTTTGGATCTTTTGTGAAGGCCTTGTTTGTAACCCTTCAGATTCTAACGTAGTCGTCTTCCCCTTGCATGCCTTGTATAGAAGAATGGTGCTTTAATTATAAAACATGCGACAACAGAGAGATGGAATAGGTACTGAAGAATAGAAAGGCATGACATATTGACATGTATTCCCTCCATCCGGAAAAAATGGATGGGTCTAGGCGTATTTCAGTTCTAGATACATCCTTTTTTCTCCATTTCGGCAACATGTAATCCGGACGGAGGGAGTATGGTGTAAGAGCTAGGGATACGACAGGACAACACAACAAAAAAAAACTAGTTGAATGTAAAACTATATGCTAGCAGAATACATACAGAAATAACCAAGGCAACATACACGTGTATGATTGGGAAAATAAGATGGCATTGCAACAGAGCACTAGAACAACACTTCAATGTAAAAAAACATGGTATGGCAGACAGATGAATTACATATTGATGAATAACAATGCATAAGATATTCAGAAGCATGATGTCCAAATTAAGCAGATGGCATTGCAATAGAGTAGAATGACAGTACTAGAATTCGAAAACATGTTATCATGAATGGAATAGGTAGTGAAAAACAGGAAGGCATGACATATTTACATGCATGATCAGCATGCTAAGCACATGGCATTGCAACAAAGTAGATACACTCCAGAACATTATATGCATGTTGTACCCATATCACAGGCCAAGTTAGAGCAAGGACCTTGTGGGGTGAAGAGGATTCATCATCTTTCTGCAAGTCTTCTGAAGAACTGCCTTTACATGTTCCGTCATATTGGGTATCATTGACATCAAGTTTATTTGCCTTTACATTGCTCCGTGAGGTTCTTGTGGATATATCAGTGTGTACAATTATATCTAACATGCATGGAAGACAACTAGTAGTTAGATTTATGTAAATGAGTGCCTGTAGGAGATGACATAAATAGTAGGACTGGGGTTAACTAGCAGCAACAGGTCTCATAAACTAAAGGGAGAACACAGATGAAAGCTACAGAATATGTATCGTTTGTACTCAAGATTAACTAGATGGCACACAAAAGTATTAAAGAACAACATAGGTAATACTAGAAGTGGTATAATACTATAATCACCAGCCTGTGGGATAGCATTGGCTGATGGATGATAACTATGGAACATCGTTACCTAAAGAACAAGTATCTTAGCTGCACTATGGAACAGTGTGAACTCCTGAACAAGACCCGTAAGAGATCAGCATGAATATACAGTGAAATGTGATGATCTATTTTCCGTGCTTAGATGAATAACAAAGCCATAAATGTTGCACACAAGTAAGATGAGGGTGCAACCTATCTGGCTGCCATCCATAGGAGTGAGCATCATGGGCTGACTTGTCGATGGCCCTGCAGTTGTTGTGGCTGTCCATGTCGGGCACGCGCATTCGATGCAGGGAACTGTTGAGTGGGGACTGTAGCTCCCTTCTGGTGTATGCTTCCCTTGTTGGAGCAGCTGCGGTGAGTCGGAAGATGGTGTGTCTGAAGATGCAGATAACGCATAAAGTTAAGAACGACATATCTCTTTGATCCGAAGAAATACACTAAGAGATCAACAACAAGATACGAGAGTGGTCACACGTCTGTTGACTGAAGACTAAATCGGGGTCACACGATTTTATTTTATTTTGGTACTGTTCGATCTACGCCGGATGGCTTGATGGCCGTCTTGTGCCTCCCGGCTGACACTGTTCGAATCTTCCCCGAAGAGCCAGCGACCAACGGCAGAGCAGCCTGCCTCTACCGTCCGTGGCCTCGTCCAAAACCCCGCTCCCCGCCCCACCGCACTGCTGTGGTTGCACCGCCCCCGGGCCAATCCACAAAGACTCCCCGTCATCCAGATCCGGCGGCGGCAGTACCTTCAACCCACGCAACTCTAGAAATAGCCATCTAAGCGCTGCTTCCGCGGTGAACTTGCGGCCCCGCACCCTTACATTAGACACCAGCCAACCGACAGCCTAGGAGCTCCGCCGCCTCGAGGGGTGCTGCTTCCCATTGGGAATCGATTGGCCCAGAATAAAAATTCAGACAACTGACGCCTAAATAAAGTGATTTCAGATGAGGGTGCGACCTATCTGGCGGCATGGTGAAGTAGGCAGGTCCAGCTGCCGAGTCGGTGAGGCCAGCGCGGTTGCGGTGGTGACCGGCGATAGGGAAAGAGCGATGTCGCGACGGTCGACGGCTACGCGGAAGCAGCGCCAGGACTCTGGACGGATCCAAAGTTGGAGCCGCTCCGGCGCCGTGAACAACGGCGGGGGTGAATCGGCTCCGGTACGGTTCACGCGGCCATCATCGAGGCAGCACCAGCAGCACGGAGTAAGAGGCACACGGCCCAGTGCATGACGACAATTGGACAGCGTCTCCGGCATTAGGGGGCGGCTGTGAAATTGGTGCGGTGGGGGCGCCCTGGAGGTGGGGCTGAGGTTTCGCGGCTCGGGAGAAGGGAGCTTCCCGGGGAGAAGGTCATTTGGCGCCCACGAGTATGAATGGGGACGGGCAGGGGGGAATTGGGAGGGGAGTGGAACCATGTCTTACAGACGCATTTGTCTGAAATGTGAGGGGGAGTTACAGTTCTACCCTTGCCTATAGGCTTCTCGGCTTGGGTCTGTGTACTGAGGGTCGGGGATAGTAGAGTAACTTTGCTTCTCCCCAAATAGTGGGAGGGAGCGATTTCAGGCGAGGAGGGCGTGTTTTGAACTATAGTGGGCGCGAGTGAATTTGGGCGAGGAGAGCGTGTTTTGAAATAGTGGGCGCGAGCTATTTCGGGCGAGGAGAGCATGTTTTGCCGACCATGGTTTATGAATTATTCGGCACATGTCATTTTGACCGAGGAGAAGGCACGCTTGGATGAAGTTACGAACCTACCCTCGATGTACAACGGGCCAATTGATGCATGTCCCACATAGGACGGTAATTTCGCGTCTCCCATTTATTTGCTCGGGCGAATTCCACCGTGCAGAGAGGATGTTTAACGCTACCTTACCAAGTCGATTCGAATCAAATTTTGAAATATTAGCTTGCCACTTCTTTTTTAGATGGAGAGATGATGCTCGGGAGTAATGTGTTTTTACATGCTCGTTGCTAGCGATTTACTATATGACAAATAGTTGACCCACTCAAAAACGCGAATCAAACCCAAAATGAAATATCTCGATTCAATGAACTAGCTCGTTCAGTAGGTCAAAATAGTGAACTAAATTCAAAATTGAACACCTCAATCGAGTAGCATGTTGTACAGTATTATAGTACTCCATGAACATGTTGAAAGTCAAATTAATGAACTTGTTTGATATACGCATATATCCGTTCATGTGTGGATTGCAGACAACATGGTCTCCAATTTAAATATTTGAATGCAAGTTTATATTAGTCTTTGATGCATAAAACGTGACCTCCCCCTCTCCCGGACTCTTGTTCTCTCTCTCTCTCTCTCTCTCTCTCTCTCACTCACTCTCTCGCCGACAATCTTCAATTCTGTCGCACGCATCCGACACAAAAACCTTGTTGGTCCCTCTCCCTTTC
>NC_041389.1:140633720-140654006 GCF_002162155.2 Triticum dicoccoides
CATATATACACCATCTATAGGTCTCACTCACACACTATGTATGATACTCTAGCTAGTCCAAGCTAGATATCTTGGGTGCACTCATCGTACGCACACAAATTCCTTGGCTCTTTGCCCGTAACTCTGTCACGCACCACTATGTCATCTCGGAGCTCTTCCCCCCCTCTCTCAAACTCTCCATCCACCTGGGTCACACATACACATGCATATCTCTCTCGCACTCGATAGGCCCATTTAAAACTCTTTCTGTCTCCATCGTTCTCTCTCCATCTCACACGCACACACACACACAATCTCATGCCCAGCTAGCCAAGTATGATGGTCTCTCACTCAATTGTAGGCACACACAGTCCCCCTATATGTATATGACTAGCTAATCTTAGTCTCCATCACAAACATGTGCATGGAATATCTCGATTTCTCTCGGGGCATCTTTCTATCGCGCACGCACTCCCTCGATCTCCCACCCATATAGTCCCCTCACGATCTTGAGGGTTTCTCTCTATCACAAACACACCCTCTCTCTCTCCCCTTTGCGTCCATGCCATCCATGTGTCCCTCTCGACCTTTTTTCCTTATTGGCCAGACCTCTATTGGACATGTGCTACAGGGGTGTCTCTCTCCGTTGCAAACAATCAAACACTAGCTATCTTCGTGTATCTCCTCGCCTCGCTTTTCCATCTCGGAGATGCATGCGTGATATGTTCGCATAAGAAACGAAAACACACACTCTCTCTCTAATTTATCGTTTGTTGTCACTTTCTCTTTCACACACATACTCTTTTTGCACACTTACTCATTCTCCTTCACACGCACTTGATCTGTCTCGACTGAGGCACTCACCTCCGTCCATAGCACATAGATTTATTGAAAAGTCAAACATCACAAAGTTTGACCATGTACGTGGAGAAAAAGAATTCCATCTAGTACGGCAAACATATACCATTAGATTCACCATGAGATGTAGTTTTGTATGATGTATCTTTGGTATTGTAGATATAAATAACATTTGCGTAAACCTGATCAAAGTTTCCAAAGTTTGACTTCTAAAAAATTTACATGCACTGCATTATCAAGCGGATGGAATATCTCTTTCCCCCTCTCAGCTATATGATGCACCACTCAGCCTTATCGGGGTCCTCAATCTCTCTCAAACTTTATTGGTTAGTTTGGTTCGTGACCTGACCCTCATGCCTTGATGGTCGGTACTGCCTGGTGTGGACGTGAGATGTAAAATATTTCTGCCTGGCTAGGCTTGTGTGGTGCTGAAGCGTTTGGTTCATGCCTGGGCCAGGCAAAGCATCAACGTCCAATCAATCAATCCATGCATCAATTATTTAATGCTAATATCCATCCATGTTGCTATTAGCCTCGTGGCCGCACGACCAGGCACGGCCAGGCATTCGAAATCGGTCGCTTGGGCCAGGCTACTTGCAGTGTGTGGAGTTCAGCCGGGCTAATTAAAGTGCAAGGGAACCCAACACAGGCGGGCTTTCTTTTTCACATGGTAGCAACCAAACAAGCGTGCATGAAATCCAGCCACAACCCCAGGCCATGCAAAAGATGCTCACGACGCAAGCCAAACGGGCCTTATATCTCCCTGGTTCACACATACACATGTCTCGCTCGCGCTATACATATAGACCCATCCAACACTCTCCGCCCTTGTTCTCTCTCCATGTGACACGCACCCCCGTAAGTACCATAATCCCTCACTCCATCATAGGCTCTGTTTGGATCCATGGGTTAGAGTTAGTTTGGGTTAGTTTGGAGTCAACTAACCCAAAAAGATCCAAACAGGAGGGTTAGTTTAGGCTAGATGCATCTAACCCATCCAAAAAAACTAACCCATCCAAGAGGTGCTTATTTGGGTTAGTTCTTCTCGCACTCCCCGCAGCAGATCCCTCCCCACTTCCTCGAAGCTTCTCATCCTCTCCCTCCCTCCCTCTCGCACCGCCCGTGAAGGTGCCTCGCCGTATCCGTGCTCCATCTAACCCTGCCATCCAAACACCTCTTTACTTAGAGTTAGTTCAGGGTTAGAATCTAACTCTAACCTCTAACTGAGTTAGAGTATCCAAACAGGGCCATAGGTGCAAGCACTCCCCCCCTCCTAAGTATGATTATATCTTACTAGCCATCAGGAACACACGTATTGTCTCCTTCCATCCATACGTCTATCTCAATATCTCTCGGGGCATCTTCTATCGCGCACACACCTTGTCACTCGATCTCCCACCCATGTATTCCCATCACGATCTCCAGGGGATCTCTCTATGACAAACATACACTCTCTCCTCCCCATGTCTGCATTTTCTCCGTACGTCTCTCTCAACATCTGTCCCGTGTTTGTCAGACCCCTCTTGGCCACGTGCTAGGGGTCTTCCTCTCTCGGTTCCAAACAACCACACACTATCTCCTCACCTTGCCTCCGTTGTCGAAGATGCATGTGTGATATGTTTGCATAAGACACGCACGCTTTTTCTCCACTTTTATCGTGTGTTGTCCATGTCTCTTTCACACATGCACACACACTTTTTCACTCTCTCTCTCTCTCTCTCTCTCTCTCTCTCTCTCTCTCTCGTCAGGGACTCTGTCACGTCCATAAGCATATGGATGTTTTGAAAAGTCAAACCTCAGAAAAGTTTGACTAGGTATATGTGGAGAAAAACATTTACATCTGGAACGATCATTAGATTCATCACAACATGTACTTACTTCATACTATCATTTATCTACGGTATTGCCGATATAAGTAGTTTCTTTATAAACTTGGTCAAAGTTTCAAAAGTTTGACTTTAAAAAAATGTTGTAACTACATTATCGAACAGAGGGAGTAGCTCTTTCTCTCTCTCTGCTATCTCTCACGGGCCTCCCCTCTCACTCGAACTCTCTATACCAACGGATTATACGCTCACTGTGTCAGCGTATAGCTCTGTATATTGTTTAGTTGACCGGTCAACCAATCCACATGCTGCGTTGTCAGCTCGTGTTTTGTATCTTGGTGTGCTGGCCCATGTGGCAGTGGGTGAAAATAAGTAAACTAGAGGCCCATGTGACACGCGGTAAAGGAAACAAAGTTGAACCACTCGGGGTAGCACCCCACACGCTAGTAAATTGAGGGTGCATTAAGGACAAACTTCTTGCGCACGAAGGATGCACTCGCGCACAATTCACCACTGCGTGGCAGCATGCACAGAAGGACACACTCGCGCACACCCAGCACACAACACACACCAGCACACGTGTACACCGGTGTCACCGCCCGTTGAGATGGACGGCGAGGCAGCCAACAAGTGGAGGCCGCTCGAGCCAGAACCGCATCCGGCGAGCCTGGACTTCATCAGCAGCCTCCCCGACGATGTGCTGCTCGTCATCATCGGCCTCCTGCCCACCAAATCTGCCATGCGGACCGCCCTGCTCTCCCGGCGGTGGCACCCCCTCTGGCGCTGCGTCCCCCTCAACCTCACCGTCGACAGCTGCCTTTGCAACAGGGATTGCAAACGCATGGCCACAGTCTCCAAGATCCTTTCATCGCACCCTGGGCCAGCCAGACGCCTTGACATCCGCATGTTCAGTACCAACTGCAAGGTCCAACCCAAGTTCGACGAGTGGTTCTTATCCCCCGCCCTAATCAGCTCGAGGAGCTCAGCTTTGAAGCTGGACGATGTCGCTCTTTGCCGCCATCCGCGCTCCGCCTCACGCCAACGCTGCACCATGCCAGCTTCAGCTCCTGCTATCTTCCCCAAATTGATGCCGTGCCCGCCCTTCTTCTCCCTCAACTCAAGCAGCTCGACCTCTTCGACATTGTCATCTCGAAGAAGGCTATGGAGCACCTGCTCCGCAGCTGTACTCTGCTCGAGTACCTTCGTCTTGAGGAGATCCACGGGTTCATTAGCCTCCACATCGCCTCAACGAATCTCTGATGGATTTATGTGTCTTGCTGGCCCCACAACAAGACATCAATTGGGAAGAGATCACTCCAGCTATTCCACGTTATGGTCATTGAGAATGCGCCTTTCCTTGAGAGATTGCTTGTATCGGATCTAGAAGGTCCAACAAAAATCAGGGTCATTGACGCGCCGAAATTGACAGCGTTGGTATACTCGTCTGCCAAATTCTCGGAACTCTTTATTGGATCCGTAATCGTTCAGGTACAGCACTCATCTTCTTCTCCGTCTTCTTGAAATTCACATTTTTTAAATTTCTTCTTGATGTATTTACGACCGTCTTCCAGAAAATGATTCCCACAAGCTTGACCCAGTCCATGCGCATAGTGAAGATCTTAGCACTAAAATCTATCGGCCCCAATCTGGATCAAGTTGTTGGATTCCTTACATGCTTTCCATGCACGGAGAGGCTACTCATCAAGGTGAAACTTCTTTCCTATTAGTAAACGGTAATCACAACGTAGCTCAATTTTTTCGTAATTTTCCCAAATTGCGATGACAAGTGTAGTGTTCAAAACTACATCTACGCACTGCACCGAAAGAAATGTTTTTAGTATTCTTTCTCACGTGATCACCTTCATCATTTTTATGTTGTACTACTATAGTAGCCTAGGCTAATCATAGTGGAAAGTAACTTAGACTACTTCAGTAACTCTATGGTTACCCTAAGGGCATGTACTACTACTACCTCCGTCCTGGTTTACTCTTCCAATTTTGTAGTGTCAAAATTAGACCATAGATTTAACTGACAAAATGTTAATGCATTTCACTAAGAACTATATCGTTGGATTCGTATTTGAACATAATTTCAAATGGTGTAATTTTTAGTGACACGCATTGGCATTTTCTTAGGTAAATCTATGGTCAAAATTTTATACTAAATACGAGGTAGTATTCCCTCCGTCCCAAAATTCTTGTCTTACATTTGTTTAGATACGGATGTATCTAACACTAAAATGTAACTAGATACATCCGTATTTAGACAAATTTAAGACCAGAATTTTGGGACGGAGGGAGTACAAAAGTGGGGTATGTAGGCCAAAACATGTGCCAGATTCACTTGTGATGCATTTGGCATCGATGCCCCTCCATTGCTCACCTGGTGCCCCAATCTGGAGCACCTACTTTGCTCCGGTGCCAAATTAACTCACGCAATGAAAAAACACTGCGTGGGGGAGAGAGAGGACTGAGGCAATAAAAAAACACTTGTTTGGGAGAGTGAGAGGCTGGTGTAGTTGGTTTGATTGATTTGTTTATACATGTGGGTCTGTGTGCACAGCGGTGCCTACTCTCTCACATCGCGAGAGCGGTGCCAAAATCTTTTGATTTGACATCGATGCGTATTATGTGGCATACTTTTGCGAAATATGGCATCAGCCACATAGTGGAAGGCAACAAATGCCCAAGCTCTTCACGTGCTCCTAGTTAAATGAGAGGAAACAGAAACAGAGAGAGAGAGTGAAAAAATATCACTAGCCAGCCAACCCTATCGTATGAGCGAATGATATTGGTACCTCTTGATGACACGACAATCTTATGCAGCCAGCTGCTCTAATATGTTCTCTTCTTTTGCAGATAAAAAAAGACCCAAAAGTGAAAAATGTGCTGCACTATAACAATCTCATCGAATGCCTTGATCTCCATCTTACAGAAATTGATTTGATCAACTACCGAGGCAGCACATCTGAGATTAAATTGGCTAGGTTCTTTGTTGTGTAGGCAAGTGTGCTCAAGGTAATGAGGTTTGGCGTTCTCTGGCGCAACAATGAATGGCGTGCTGATCACCGCAAGCGTCTAAGTGTAAATGACAAAGTCTCCACAGAAGCTGAATTTGTTTTTGAAACATCAAGTGGCCAGAGACTCGAAAACTTATTTGCCCATTAGTGATTTGTCAAGGCGGTGGATTTTAGTTTGTACGATAACGCTGCATCCACCTAAAGTAAGAAAGTTCTTACGTGAACTTCCTAGTAATTCCCTCTTCCTAGGTGCAGCATTACTCCTAACATTTGTAATATCAGTTTGAAACTTGTAATATTGCCGTGTCCTATTCCTGCGTTTTCAAAATCCCGCGAATCAAACAGGTCCTGAGTTGGTGATGATGTTGTGCCTCCCATCTTTCACCAGTAGCCGTCGGATCTAGATCTGAAGCATACAAACCAACCTTCTCCATTTTTGCAAAAAGATGCCCGCACTTGTTCCTTATTTACAAACAACTGCTTGTCTCTCACAATCATCCTTATCTCCTCCCCACCACATCTAGAAGGCCGTGGAAAAATCTAGCGCGATGGCCGCTACCGGAGCAGTCCACCCCCAATCTTGGTGTTTCGTGCAATGCACGGGCATCTACGCACGGGAAATTATGTCGAACAGGGCTAGTTGTAAGCAGGCTAGCTCTACAGCCATGATGATAGTGACTGCAGACGGTGAGGCTGACTATTGTATGCCGAACACGGCGCCTATACTCAGGTGTCATCTCCGCCGCAGGGTCTTGTCACTTCACTCTGAGGAGCAACACGTAATAATTTGACCAACGGATAGTACAGTGCTAGTACTCCTAGGAGTACTACATTGGTAGTACTACTACTAGTACTAGTAGCACCACCGTCTGGATTTAGGAGTACTACCACGTCCATCTGGATTTTAGTATTTGACTAGCAATATCTAGTAATGCATGTCACAAAAAATGTACTACTTCCTCTGTAAATAAATACATGGTGTTTTATTCCTATCAGCGAGAGAACTTAATGTTTTCTTGCTAACTAGAGTCTTAATAGGATTACATGCAATGAACTAAACACTGCATGTCATGTTTGGTAGTCTCAAGTCATTGAAAGCATGCACGGCCTACATCTCTCATTGGTTGATATGTTACGAAATAAGAAACAAGGAGGGAGTTAATGCACCGTACCTAAGTGTTTTGGGATTATTTGGTTTTCGTAATGTGACTTACACAACATTTTTTGTTTACATGCATTAACATTTTATTAGTTAAATCAAAGGTCAAAACTTGGCGCAAAATGCAAAGGGGACCAATAAACCAGTAAACATCAAACATCTCTCGTTTGGCCCCAACTAGAGGTCCGGTGAGATGACTATACTGCACCGGCACAGAGGGGGGCGCAGCTTCATTGACTTACGACAACTGCCTTTGGGTGAATGATATGTGGGCCCAGGGGGTGGCTGGCCCACCTATCATACAACCAAACGTAGGTGTAGTAGAGGGCCGAGGAGTAGTACGAAATCCTACGCACCTATGGACGCTAACCAAGGGCAAGAGTGATCACTCGAATCGCAAGATCAGTTGACTAGTAGAAGCTAAGCTAGACCCATGGAGGCAATGAGCGCGAGCATGAGCCGGCTGTGCCAGATGGTCCACGACACTGGCCTGCGGCTCGGCAACAAGGAACGTCTCCAGGGACGACTTTGACGTAAGCCTTCAGCCGACGTGCCCAGGCTCTGCGATGCCCGCCACCCTCAACGGCCACTATGGTGACAACCTCTTCGACGCACTGGTGGCCCTGCGACTTCCCGCCGTCGCGCCGGAGAATGTCCACCTTGAGGTCACGCTCGCCGCGCAGTGCCTGGCGCAGCAAGACACCATGGACATAAACACCCACGTCTATGCGCATGCAAGAGGAGGACGATAGGACGCTGGCCTTCTTGGATCGCAGGGCAACTGACGCACTGTTCAGAAGCACGTTGAGCTTGCCGCCAATGCCGCTGCTCCTCACATGTCGGTTGGTGACCCAACGCACTAGAGCGTGAGGATGTCGCTGATGGATCCGTATGTATTTTTATCTTTCCGTCAAATCCATGTAGTAGTATATGATACTACAGTAATTATCTTACCTTTCGCATCAACTTCATAATTTTCGTACGTACTCCATGCATGAACGGCGCCAGAACCAAACTTCTCATTACTCTAGGCAAAATCGTTATTTTCTATCTATCGATCGCGCCATGGAGCAGAAGCAAATTTTACAAGTTACGAGTTCAAAAGGAAAAGCCTACCGTGTTCGCATCGCACCCCCACACGGTTGGTCTGCCACGCCTCTCAAGCGGGAATGCGTGCGGTGTTGCATTTTCACTTACAAGTGGGACCGTAGTTGAGCAAACCGACTATCGGCAAACCCCCACCCCGCCCACCGTGCGATGGCTGAGAAAATTGGTGTCGGATGAGACTCGTGTGGGTGGCGTGTGCCGTAGTGCTAGACGTGAATGCTAGTTATGGCCCATGCCACCCCACTATATCGAGCCTATATCTAGGTATAGTACGTAGAACAAATTTCATGCAGTCCGTGCTCAGCACTCCTCTATCTTTCTTCTCAGCCAGCCAGCGGACGCATGGAGCCCATCGTTTGTTTGCTCACATGCGGTCCCACATGTCAGTGAAAACGCAAGCGGACCCACTAAACCTGCACATCTTTCACCTCGACATGCTGGTGATGAAAAACAAATCCAAGAAAGATCTTTGGTGGCCGCTTTTGGAGTTACTCAAGAGTAGTAAGATTCTATTTATAGTTTAACCCAAGATGCACATCTCATGGCTTCAACTTATCAACTACCACTCTATTTTCCTTCATGACACGACCTGGATGCTGGATGCCCCACGTGTCGGCAAAAGGAGGAAGAACCTGACCAAATCTTCGGTTGTGCTCTCGGCTTAGACTAGTTGTGCTAACTTAAAAAATTTATTGTGTACTCCCTCTGTTCCAAAATACTTGACTTCCATTTGTACAAAAATGGATGTGCCTATATACTAAAACATGTCTAGATACATATATATTTTGACAAATACTAGAACGGAGGGAGTAGAATGGATGCAACTTTTTGTATTGGGAAGAAGAGTAGTTCCATATATTGATAGAGCGTTGGAGTTGGCCTTACAAGTGAGACCGCAGTTGAGGAAACTGACTATCGGCAAACCCCCACCTCGCCCGCCGCGTGATGGCTGAGTTAGAGAAATGATGAGGTTGAAGAGATTGCTCTAGCACGGACTCCAAGAAATTTGGTGTCAGATGGAAGTCGTGCTGGTGGCGTGTGCCGTACTCCTGGACGTGAATGCTTGTTCTGGTCCATGCCACCCTACTTCTCCTACTACTTACTATATAGTACTACTAGTATCGAGGATTCGAGGTGCTAGTTACGTATGGATACAGTAAAAACACCCGCACGACGCGCGAAGCATGTGAAGCTAGTACAAATAGTGTACTACTATTGTTGATGATTGGCCTCATCCTATAACCTATTGCAATGCACGTACAATTATGTATTCGGAAAATATTTTTTTGCCTTTCGCACCACTCACTCACAGAAGCAACTCGAAAGCCATTCATAAATTTAGTAAGTTTATCACAGGCATATCATTTTATTACATACAACAGGTCATCAACCCACATCGACAACGAGGATACATTATAAATACTAAAGTTTTCACCACACAACAAATAACAAGCAATGAAATGAACTTCAACTCAACCATTCCTCAGCGCTGGAAACACTTGCTTTGAACCACACATGATTCTCTGGGACGGGCCATCCATTGTCGATCTGGAGACCAATGCAGGACTGATCATCCAGGCTGAAGCGGCCTACTATATCAGTACCAAGGTAGGGAACCACCCAAATGTCGGAGGTATAGACACAATTGCTTCTCATAACTGGTAGTAACGTTGTCTCAACAGCAGTTGGATCGCCTTTCACCATCATTGGATAGTTTTCTCCAAGGAAGAGCAACTTTTCTCCAACACTATCAATTCTATACCAGGGATAAGGAGTTGGCGCTAGCACACTAGTATCCATCCCGAATACCATGCAACGGGTGTTGGAATAGGTCCAGAGAGTGCGACCATGGGAGACTACACCTGCTTCCTTAGCAGTAACATCATCAGTGGGCTGTATACACACGAGAAGAGGTGATCCATCGGAATTAGTTGCTAGGCGCCAAATAGTATATGGGCGCTGCTCGTCCTCATGCTCGTGATCATCACCATCATCATCTCCCCCTTGGTTATAAAAATCTTCAAGTATAGGTGGTGGAATGTTCACAGGACCTTGGAAACACAAGAAGGTTAATTAGTAAGGCTGGCCATAGTGGGGGTAACATAAGTAGTATCATGCACTTGGGACTCGCAAACATGCTTATGTGGCAGGCAATTAGGGAAGAGAGAGATGGTTATAGTAACATAGGTAGATACCGTAACATAATAAATGTGATGCTACTATGTGTCATGCATGGCAATAAATGAGACCACCTATGATACTAATCTAAGATATTATGCACTATAGAGGTAGTAACATAAACTAGTAACGTATGCATGTTACTAGTCTAAGTTACTCCCCACTATGACCAGCCTTGCTAACCCGCATGCATGTGGATGAAACAATTATAATTACGATGGAAGACAAACGTACCGAAACAACGAGGATGGCATGCAAAAACAGTGCCACGTGTGGTGGCAGCAAACACAAGGCCCTCGTATTCAATTGCATCAGAGTACTCATCCGTGTACAGAAACTGATTTTTGAGCAATATCCATCCAGTCAAACCACTGACGACGGCAACAAGCTTGTCGAAGATAGCAACAACTTCATAGTTGTTGTAATTCCAAGAGCGATTGGGGACTCGAGAAATTGCTATCTTCCGTAGAAGACAGTCACCATGATCGTGTTTGAACATTCGTAGAATACCGGTGTGCTCAACCTCTGGGCAGTCTGCAGAGATTTTTGGAAATGGAACCCGGTGACGAGTGTACACATTCACAAGTTCCCACTCGCAGTTGGACCCAATGTAAACAACCCAATATCCATTTGCGCCTGCCCAAGCCTTGCCCTCAAGCGATGGCATCTTAACATCATATGTATCATTATCAAGCGGCATCAACTGGCACAAGGTGAGGCCTCCGTCGTCCCCGCGCCAGTCATCAGGCTGACGGCGAAGAAGATAGGGGAGATCAAACCGCTCCTTGACCCTTGGGTTCCTTGTAATGATGTTATTAGTTGAGTCGAGAATGGTCTTGAACGAACCTGCCATGCTAGCCGAGGTGATGACGTCGCATCGATCAATGAGTTCCTCCACCACATCATCTTTCAGATCAAGGCAAGAATAATGGGGTCATTTCCTGCCTGTTCCCTCCATGGAGAAGACGATCGAACAATGGCAGAAGGAAGGGTGAAGGCAAATGGAGGAGGGAGGAAGAGCGTGCGACAGCAGTTCCAAATCGAGAGGGAAAGGCGAAGAGTCGGTGGACGGTTGCCAGTTTGCCACGGTTCACGAAGGGGCGCCCCGGCCTACACGTCGGTTCAAAAATACTCCTACTACTTGCCATCGTCTCACTGATATGTGGAACGGGACCACATGTCAACGAGACTTGGTGTGTAATTTCTCGTGCAACATGCGATCTGGCCGTGTTGGCCCGACGTGCCACATTATTTATCGGCCTTTATTTTTTTAATGGCGCGTCGTTCAGTTTTGAAGCACGACTAACTGGTACTGTACGTAGAGAAAATATAAACTACTCTACCACTACTCCACCTCCAGTACTAGTAGTATAAAGAAGATATATAGGCTGGAGCTTCAGCGCTTTCTTGCCAAGGGCTGCCCACTTGCTTCTCACACTACCACCCTCTCTCCAGATCTAAAAAAGATGGCCCCTCTCTCCCTCCTCACGGGTGGTCAGAGATCCGCCGGGGAAGAAAAGGACGTGCAGCATTGACGCACTCGTCGTCGGCGAGCGAGGTCACGCACTAACGACAAGGCCGTCCTCTCAGACCTAGCGCCCGCGCGGGATCGCTGCCGTAGTGTGTGCGGAGGACGACGACCACGAGCGAAGCCAATTCCCGCCGACCCTCAGGTACGCTACCTCTTTTCGAACCATACCCTTGTTCTATTGCCCCATCTGGCACGTCGTCGCATGTGGATCTTTTTCCACCCCACCATCTTCCCAATTTGCTATCCTCTGCTCTGCTGGCCACGCAGACGAAAACCCTAATTTGCACTATTAAAGGAAACCCTACTTGATGCAGACTAATGCATGTCTGAGTTGAATAAGAAAGGAAGGGAGACTGTACTGTCCAAGAGAGTAGGCATCGAACCCACATCTAGGTTGAAAAGGGAAAATCAGTAGCTAAGGAACGAGTCTCGTGTCTCTTGGTTGAAGAAGGGTAGAAAGGCATGACAACGCAATAGAGAATGACCAGGTCGATCGGTTTGTTGTCCTCACATAGGAAAAAGGTGGCTAAAGAGAACAAAAATGGGACGTAATCCACATATGCTGCCTAGATATTTGTTGCTCTGGGCAACCATACCTCCCTCACCACTCTGCGTCCGTGGAGGTACATCCTACTGGTGCGCCCACTGTCCGAATGGGCCTCCCATGCTCTTATTGCCACTTTTTTTGCTATTAGTATAACGCCAGCAGTCAAGTCAAGCAATGCTACTGCTAAAGTGATGCCACATTTAACTAACGCCGCTCTCAATGTAATGCCACAGATAAATTTAAGCAGTGCCATTAATGTCACTGGATCATTTCAGGGTTAGTTGTTGATTGTGGATGTATTAAAGATTTTCAGCTAAGGCATTCTAATGCTGTTGCACAGCCAGTATACCAATGATGAAACTTGTTACTACCTTCAGATTTTTGCACTGTTAATGCTTATAGATTACATACCTCACTTTCATGAGATAAGTTATTTTTTTGTACAGTGTCACCAAAATGCCAAGGCGCTGATGTCATTTTATTTTGGTTAAACTGCACAGACAATTATGAAGACAAGAGGAAAGGTCAAGAGTGGGCAGCTCCTCCTCCGGCTGTTCTCTTGATTATCAAGAGGAAAGATCAAGTTTTAATGTTTGATCGATTATCAAGATTGGGATAGCAATTTTTAAGGTCCCCCGAGTTTGAAATGATATTTACCTTGGAGGTACATGGTTTACAATTTTTTTGTACTGTCATTAGTTAATAATGCTAGTTACCTTCAGACTTTTGTATTTGGTTTAATGCTCATGCACAGCTAGTATACCAATGCTGAAACTTGTTACCTTTACATTTCGTATTGTTAATTCTTATAGAAACCTTCTAGTGCTAGAGTTTATTGAAATATGTTCAGTAAAACCATTGTACTGTACCCTGTAATAAACTAACTACTCTACTGTAGCACTAGCCACTGGATTAGTGTATATTTGTAGTATTCGAATGGTGTTGCATTAGCGTATGGACATAAATAAAGTGTGGCAAGCTTTCCCAGATATGTGCTCAAGAAAACTACTACCTGTTTTTCTAAATACTAGACGTTTGGGTACTTTAAATTGAACCGCGAAAACGTCTTATATTAAGGAACAGAGGGTGTAGAGTTCACTCAAATTTTCCCGGTAAAGCTAGTCACACCTTTGTTAAAATTAATGTTCATTATGTTATCGCAGGAGGTCTGTATGTTTGTCTCTAATGCCTGTCTACTACATACCCGACATCATGATGTAATGTTAAGTCATTTCCTTTTGTACAGTGTAACTAAATTGTCAAGGCGGTGATGGCATTTTATTTTAGTAGAACTGCACAAAATTTGCTTAAAAGAAGAGGAAAGGTCAGGAATGGCTCAGTTTTCCAGAAAAAAACTATGTATGCCTTCCTGACATCAGCCGCTGTTGCTTTATTTATTCCTTCAAACAGGTAGTTAGAAACAGTCTTGCTACCTTTTCCCATTAAGAAATTGGAATGCTTATATTTGTGAGTCTATGCTTCAACTAGTGCCACTTTTATAGTAATCACACTTTCAATATCTATGCAAACAGGGATGCTCGATTTTAGTGGAGCTGCACAAAAAGTCCAACTGGTTCAACATTAGGAGCATGTTTTTTTCCAAACCTTTATATCCAATTGGTGGCACTATGAGCTGTTCATTATGAAGGTACATGGTTTGCTACTATCTTGCTACTCTTTTTGTACTATCATTTGGTAGTAATACTAGTGGTTTGCATGTGAATTTATTGGCAGGGTGGACTACATTGGAGGTGCAGGACAGGATTCAATGATTGGATGCTCAATTTCGGTTGTGTCGATTTCACCTCTTCCATCACTGCGAACATGGTGTGGTATATGTTTACTAGCTGCTTGATATTTGTGCAGACAGAGATGTCTGCCCGTTGCTATTTGGCAAACAAACAAAGTGTCCGCGATTTTGGTTGAACTGCACAAGAGAATAGTATAGTCACTACATGCAGTGCCATTTGAAAATAGACACAAAGATTGGATAGTCACTTCATGGACTGCAGAAAAGTAGTACTGTACTTTTACTGGCCAACACTTGGTGCTTCATTGCTTTGGTCTGATTATACAATGGGCATCATTTTCCCTAAGTTAAAGTTTGTATTCCGGAAATAGTCTCGCGGTGTGATCGAGAGAAGACCAAATCATATTGCAGTGGATGTTCCTCCATCATGTGTGGTTCATTCTCATGGTTCCAGCTGTTGGTGAAACCACTTACGTTTGCAAGAGGAATTGTAGACTTCACAAACAAATTTGTCTTTCAGTCTGTTCTGAATGTTGGCCAAGAGAAGCATCCATGTTAGTAGGAAAAACAGATGTTTTTTCTAGATCTTTGCTTTTGAAGCTACATATTTGTATATGATCTGTGAATCATTGAGATGCATTAACATGTTGATCTTATGTATGGGAATCGTACTAGTTAGTTTTAGTTGCGACGCAAGATCTGAAGTGGCTGATCTTTGCTTTTGGAGCTACATATTTGTATATGATCTGTGAATCATTGAGATGCATTAACAGTTACTTATTTCTGTTCGCTCAGTGTTTACAAGTTACTGATCGATCACTAGCTAGCCTACAAATGCGCACCTGGCAGTTTTATTTGCGAGGCAAGATGCAAAGTGGCAGTTTTTTGAATAAAAATGCCTACCTCTGAAGAAACTGACAAGCTACACTATCGATACTACACGGATAAAAATGCCTACCTCTGAAGAAACTGACAAGCTACACTATCGATCCTACACGGATAAATAGGGTATCACGCACGTACTACCTCCTGCTCGGTTTGTAGGGCTCAATTCAAGAAACGACCTACTCGATCCTACACGAATAAATAGCGGATCACGCACGTACTAGTACCTCCTTTCCGGTTTGTAGGGCTTAATTCAAACCTCTCACCAACCAAGGTACTCCCTCCGTCCGGGTTTATTAGTCCCGTGAGCAAAGCAGCAAGACCAAGGCATGGCAATAATTAACGGCATGCAGAAGTTTAAGCCTAATTAATTCCAACGATTTAAGTGGCTGCATGCATGCCCTCGGCTGCGACTCATTGCATGCTGCTTCGCATACTGCCTGCGAGCGATTCTGAGTGCCTACATGCAGCCGGCCGTAATTAAGGCAGCTAACTGATGCGAAAAAAGATACGCTTTAATTGTTGCGGGCTTTTTAAATCCGTAAATCATTATTGACAAGGAGGGAGATGATTCGAGTGCACTCGTTTGACCGCCATGCCGGCATGCGACCCAGACGGGACGGGACGGCACAGTCATAATTTTAGTTTCCCTAGTTTTCCACGGCAAAGCTGCCGTGCTAAGACATTATGCATTGAATTCCGATGACCGTCGCGCTACCTTCCCCCTATAAGTACTGTTTCCCGTCATTCTCCAGTGCCACCGTGACCCAACTCGCCATATCCTCATATGCCCCCACCAGCCCGATGTCGTTCGCCACATCCGCCATGCCCCCGCCCGTCCGCGATAGGCGACACCGGAGGCGGTCACTACCGAAGCTAGTGTTCGATTTTTCACCGGAAGGCAGACAGAGGGAGGAGGCATTCTATCTGTCTTTAGATGGCAATGCGCAGATCGAGGAGTTGTTGGAGCGCGACCGCCTGGCGGAGGAGCAGCATAACACCGATTTGCGCCGCCAGCGGGACATGGAGCAGCAGCGCACTGACGCTCTGAGTCGCGAGCAGAGCGCCCGCAACTGGGCCGACTACGTGGAGGCCAGCGCCCGGCAAATAGCCCTGGAGGCTATCGGGCACGCACGCGTTCGCGACGCTGATTTTTACTACCAGCTCGTCAAGTGGGTTTCCTGCTTGGAAGCCGAAGCTTTGGTGGACCACGCTGGCATGGAAAGGGCCAACGCGCGCGAGCAATGCGCCCTATCGCACCTCTGGCAAGTCCGAGGCGAGGCGCAGGACGCCGGTGCCGGCGTTTAGCATGTACCGCCGGCATCGTCTAGTTAGCTAAGAGTAAGTTAGTACTTGTCTAGTGGGAGTAGATAGTTAACTTGGCTATGATGGTTGTCAACGTGGAAGTTCAGTACTCTATATGTGGATCAGACCTGTTACTTTGTTCTGAATGTTGAACTTTCCATTTGAACGTATGGAATGGGCTGTTATTTTTTTAAATGGGTTGTATTTGTCCTCCACGGGTTTAGAGGCTGACTTGTGGGCCTAGCAAGTTGACGCGTACACAATCAGGAGATGATTGTACGTGGAAAGGATGACAGCAGGGACCCGCCAAGGTCATGGAAGTACGCAAGCAAGTGCCTCCTTATTTCAAGCCAATAAAAAAATGGCTCCTCCTAGTGGATTTCTAACATTTTGGTCCCATGCCATTGTCAACGTAGACAGTAAACGAGAGAATTGCACAACGAGCGGCTGACACCAGGGACCCAGCAGCTCGCCCAGTTATTTTTGTTTTGGGTTAATTTGATAAATGCCTCCGAGAAATGCCACTGCAATTTCCAAACTTTGAAAAATGCCATTTCATGCCATTTCTAGTGGCATTTTTTGAAGTCTGGAGTGGCGTTTTTCAAAGTTTGCAAACTGCAGTGGCGTTTTTCAAAGTTTGCAAAAATTGCAGTGGCATTTTTCAAAGTTTGGAAATTGCAGTTGCATTTTTATGAATCGCCATAATTGGAGTGGCATTTATCTAATATGTTTTTGAGACGGAAGCAGGGTGTCAACTGGGCTGTGCGGGATACTCTGGCCTGTCTAGACAGCCTTTTCTTTTATGTTTACCATAGACCAGCCCAGTAGTTTTTTTTTCTTTTTGAAAATGGCTAGCCCAGTTTTTTTGTGATTTGTCAAGTAAGTCACTTTATCAGGCCTATTGGGCTAGACAAGGAGAGCTTCATTCGGCTGGCCGAGAAAATGGCCTATCAGCAATGAGAAATGGGCTGTACATTTTTAAAACACGTCAAACCGGCAATTAGTTTCAAATATCTTTTTTTCATTTCGAGATTTTAAATTGCATTGATTTTTACGCGTGGACAATTTATTTGATTTTATATTGATATACATTTATTTTTAAAATTAGTCTGAACGTGACTCGAAATTTCGGGATTAAAAACAGTTCAGACCGCACCGACATATGCAAAATTTCGTATAATTTTTTAACCGTGGCCACAATATGGGCTGTAATGCTAACAAAAAGAATATGGGCTCCAAAAAAACCCATAAGAATTAGCAAATGGGCTGTAAACTATTTGAAATAATGGCAGACGGGCTGTATGCTGTTTTCCACAGATTTGAGGCTTTCCACAGATGGCCTGTATACTGTTGGATGTCCATCCAACGACCGTCGTGCTTCTTCAATCTCTGCTCTTCCTACTCCAGCCGCTCAAACAAGCGCCGACGGGACTGCCTGCTCCCTCCTCCCCGCGGCCGGCTGTGCTACCGCGCAGGCCTCACCGCCCCACCGTACTCCCATCACTGGCCTAGCTATCCCTCTACTCACACTCAGTCCCACACATGCTGTTATTCTCCAGCGACGGCAGATGAACCAGTAAACCCTCGTACTCCTCTGCGTGGGAAATATCTGTCGAGTATTCCCTGGCTCCGTGTCGTTCTCTTCCTAGGCCTTGCCGTCGTCCGCTGCCCTGGTGCTCTCGGCGCGGCCTGGTCATCGTGGTCAATGAACGACATCCATCGGAAGTGGACTGTACGTGGAGAGGCTGACAGCTGGGTCCACGGCCGCACGCAAGGAAATGCCTCCTTATTACGCGCAAAATAATGATTCCTCCACCTGACATCTGGGACCCACCGAAAGGGCCTCTGTATTTCACGAAAAAAATGTTACCGCCGCTGACAGCTCGGACCCACCAGCTATATCTTCGTATGCAAGGAAGTGCCTCCTTATTATGCCCAAAAAAAGAATACTTCGCTTGCTAGCTGGGACCCAGTATAGTGGGCCTACTAAGTTGACGGGGACAAAGGGCTTTGTCAACTTGGTCAATATGCACGATTCTAGCTCGACTGACCGTACAATGTCCATCCAACGGCCGTAGTGCTTCTTCAACCTCTGGTCTTCTTGCTCCAGCCGCCCAAAGCAGCGTCGGTCGTGCCGCCTGCTCCTGCCTCCCATGCCGCCTGCTCCTGCCTCCCGTGGCCTGCTCCTCACCTTCCCCATACTACTCCCACCGCTGGCCAGGCCATCCCTCCACTCCACTCACCCACTCCCCCTGTTATTCTGCGGCGACGGCAGCGCAGCCAAACCAGTGAACCCTCGTACTCCTCTCCGCGTGGGCATCCACTGCCGCGTCTTCCCCGGCTCCGCGTCGTCCCCTTCCTAGGCCTCGCCATCGTCCACAGCCGTGGTGCTCTCGGCGCGGCGTGGTCAATGTGGTCAACGACCGAATTACATCGGAAGAATACTGTACGTGGAGAGGCTGACAGCTGGGTCCACGGCAGCCGCAAGGAAGTGCTTCCTTATTACGCAGAAAATAATTATTCCTCCACCTGACAGCAGGGACCCACCGGACGGGCCACCAGTATTTCGCGAAAAAAACATTTGCCCCTGACTGCTGGGACCTACCCGACGGGCCACCGTATTTCGCAAAGAAAACGTTCCCCCTGCTGTCAGCTTGGACCCACCGGAAGTGCCTCCTTATTATGCACAAAAAAATGAATACCCCCTAGCTAGCTGGGACCCACCTTGGTGGGAGGCTGACTTGTGGGCCTACTAAGTTGACGGGGATGGAGGGCTTTGTCAACTTAGTCAATATAAACGATTCTAGCTCTAGTGACCGTACGATGTCCATCCAACGGCCGTAGTGCTTCTTCAACCTCTGGTCTTCTTGCTCCAGCCGCCCAAAGCAGCGCTGGTCATGCCGCATGCTCCTGCCTCCCGTGGCCGGATGTGCTGCCGCGGAGGCCCCACCGCCCCCTACTATTCCCACCGCTGGCGAGGCCCTACGGCGACGGCAGCCTCACACCGTAGCCGAACAAGTGAACCCTCGTACTCCTCTCGGCGCAGGCTTCCACTGCTGCGTCTTGCCCGGCTCCCCGTCGTCCCCTTCCTAGGACTCGCCGTCGTCCACCGCCCTGGTGCTCTCGGCGCGGCGTGGTCAACGTGTTCAAGGAACGACTTCCATCGGATGTGGACTGTACGTGGAGAGGCTGACAGTTGGGTCCACGGCCGCAGCAAGGAAGTGCCTCCTTATTACGCGCAAAATAATTATTCCTCCATGTGACAGCGGGGACCCACCGGACGGGCCACCATATTTCGCGAAAAAAACATTTCCCCCTTGATTGCTGGCACCCACTAGCTACACCTTCGCACGCAAGGAAGTGCGTCCGGGCAAAAAAAAACGATTCGTCCCCCTGACTGATGGGACCCACCAGCTACATCTTCGCACGCAAGGAAGTGCGTCCGGGCAAAAAAAACGATTCGCACCCCTGACTGCTGGGACCCACTAGCTACATCTTCACACGCAAGGAAGTGCCTGACAGTCGGGACCCACCTGGTCGAAGCGTACGTAGCGTTGTCATTCTGGTCGCGAACGTGTACTTACAAACTAGTCATTGTAGAGGCGCGCACGTGTCGTAGTAGAGGCGCGCACGTAGCATGTACACGTACGTACAGCGGCAGGGTGCAAGAAAGAAAATACGGCCACGTATGTGTACATACGGGCGGGGTCTCGAACGCCTAGTCGCGCATACGTACGGCGAGGGCTCGTGTTCATGGGGAGGCAACGGAATGCATCATGTTCATGGGGAGGCAACGGAATGCGTCGTGTTCATCGGGAGGCAACGGAACACGTGGGAGCCAACCGGCTTGGATGGAACAGGCGATGGAAACGAGGCCTGGCGTACCGCAGAACGGAGGAAATAGACCTCCTACGGTCGGAACGGGGGTCCTGTTGATCGGGAGGGGTGTGGCGTACCGCAAAACGGACGAAACGGACCTCTTACGGTCGAAACGGGGGTCCTGTTGATCGGGAGGGGTGTGGCGTACCGCAAAACGGAGGAAACGGACCTCCTATGGTCGAAACGGGGGTCCTGTTGATCGGGAGGGGTGTGGCGTACCGCAAAACGAACGAAATGGACTTTTGTTGGAGCGCTACGGTCG
>NC_041389.1:140654653-140725732 GCF_002162155.2 Triticum dicoccoides
ATCCCAGAGGCAACGCTCACTGTTCATCCCAGAGGCAGCATCGATCGGCTTCAGTTAGCAGCAGTAGCGAAGGAATCGCTCCATCGGGTTTAGTTAACAGCCATCGATCGATCGCTCGGGTTCAGTAACGCGTAGCCTGCAGTGCAATCGCTTGGGTTCAGTTAGAGCCCAACGCCTCGCTCGGGTTCAGTTAGAGCCAACACCTCACACACACACGCGTACGTACGAGAGAAACGCGCATTGCTCCGCCCCCGACCTCCCACCGTAACCGGCAACTCCCTGAAATATTCCTCCCCCTTGCTTCTACCACGGGTTTTTTCCGTCTTGGATGGCCCAAAGAATGTCATGCAGCTGCGTCTCCGGCCCGCCCAGGACGAAAAGCCCATTTTCTGTCATGATGTTTTGTCATAGAAGTAGGAGCCCACCACATCTATGATGATACCGGGTTTTGTCACAATTATCGTCATAGAAGTGTCATATGTATGACAGAAAAAAAATTCGTTCGGCCCAAAATGTCACGGATGTGTCTTTTTTTGTAGTGGGACGATGTCCAGTATGAGGCGTACCGTATGAGGCATCACAGGGCCCATCTCGCCCTCACAGCATGGCATACTATGATACTATTGCAATATTTTCTTCTATTTATTTTGTGTGTTTCATCAACTAGTGCCACTATAATGTAATCACGCTTTTTCATTATCTGTGCAAACAGGGTTATTCAGCTGCATTTTGGTGGAACTGCACAAATGTACATATGGAACCGACATATATGCAGAGTGCGAGGTGTGCCAAGTAAAATTTACCGACACCAACCATGCTGCATGCACGCATTGGCATCCACCACAACCAGTGGGATGTGTGGCGCTCTCTGTGGACGGATCTTTCTCGGCAGCAAATCCTCTAACCAAATACTAGTAGCTTATATTGGCAGTTTTCTAGGGAGTACCCTTTTCTGAAAGAAGCACCAATCTATTTTTCTTTATTTGTACACTGTGTCACAACTTTGACCCAAAGGTCTAGAGCTATTTTAGGGTGATTGGTGTAGTACTCGGAGACTGATTGTAAGCATGATTTTCATTAGCTGTCAGACTGATTGTAAGCATGAGCAGGTGGAAGATTAGGTTAGTGCGAAGCTTACCTTAAACCCTACAGCCATCGTTGAAACAAGGCGAGCATTGAGGGAACCGTGGAGAACATCGGCGAAGCGACGTCGCGCCATCCGGCCTCCTCTTGTGATGGGAGAACGAATAATCCTGTGGCTCCGGCTGGCTCTGCACCCTCACGAAAGGCACACCATACTCGATCGATTCGTTATCCTATGGGTGCTCGACCTTCGACCTGTACGCCCACCACCTCCGCCTGACTGTCGCCTCGGGCGAATCTGTCTGCTCCATCACCCATAGGAGATACTCGATGAACTCGAAGGACTGCGGCGTGACTACCGCCGAGGAGTACATGTACATCGCCGCCCTCATCGCCGCCGTCTCGCTCTTTCGCATACATTGCCACATGGCCCGCACCGTCCTCGAAATCTCCCACTCATTGTCAAACCAACTAAGGATCTCCTTCAACCTGGCTAACTTTTCCTGGTCGCTGCTGGCGATCTGCCTGATTCGCTGCTGCATCCTCTCCATAGATGTCTTTCTGAGTGGTCCGGTGCTAGCTTTGGAAGATGGGAGGAGAGACGATGGTCTTGCAATAGAGAAGAGGGAGAGGAGAGGAGGTGGTTTTGGAATGGAGATGATGGAGAGGAGAGGAGGTGGTTTTGCAATGGAGAGAAGATCAGAAGAGGTAGAGGCGAGACTGTGGTTTTGGAATGGAGATGATGGAGAGGAGAGGAGGTGGTTTTGGAATGGAGATGATGGAGAGGAGAGGAGGTGGTTTTGCAATGGAGAAGATCAGAAGAGGGAGAGGCAAGACGGTGGTTTTGGAATGGAGATAATGGAGAGGAGAGGAGGTGGTTTTGCAATGGAGAAGAGGGAGAGGAGCGTGCGGCAGCGATTTAGGATTGGGCGAGAGGGCCGGCGCGCTGTGACTGGATCAAAATCAAAATCAATTTACCCTTCAATTAAGAAAGCGACCCCACATTAACTAGTCTCCCTTTTATACTGGGTCATAATTGACCATGATTTTTGCACATAAAATATATGTTATACGTTGCAAAAATAATATAATTTGAAAGTACATTCAGATACGAACCAAACGATACAATTTTTGGTGACATGCATTCAGATTTTGCTTGTCACATACAGTATGTGGTCAAACTTTGACCCAAAATACGCAAAACAACAAAAAAATACTTCGAAGACCAGCGCCGCTCTTCCGCTCTTCTCCTCTTAAACCACCGCCGCTCCTCTCATGTTCCAATCTAAATCCAGCGCCGCTCCTCTCCTCTTCCATTTCAAAACCACCGCCCCTCCTCTCCTGTTCCAGTCCAAAACCAGCGTCGCTCCTCTCCCGTTCTAATCCAAAACCAGCGCTGCTCCTGTCCTCTTCCATTCAAAAACCACTGCCAGTGAGTGAAGGTGCTGTGGAGAAGTAGATCGATGGAGGAGTACAACTGATACGTGAGGATCGCAGACGGCGACCCTATGAAGCTAGCTAGGATGTTGGAGATACAGTCTTGGTTTGACAACAAGGACCAACTAGCGGCGACGGTGACATCCATGGCCAAATATATGCAACAGAGCAAAAAGGCGGCGATACTCCCGGAGGGAGTCGCGCCGGAGTACATAGAGCTGCTCCTCTGGGCCATGGAGCAAACAGATTCACCGAATCCGATCGTGAGGGAGCGGTGGTGGGAGTATCGATTCCAGATGGAGCATCCACCAGAGATTGAAGGATCGAGCATCTACAGGGTGCCGTTTGTGAGGGTGTCCTGCCAGAGCTAGCTGGTGGAGTCTTCGTCGACCGAACCCAACTGCAAGAGGAGAAAAGCAGTTGGCCCGATGACGCTTCCCCGCCATCGTCTCCCTCGCCATTCACATCGTCTCACGGGGCGGCTGTCTGCCCCCGAGGAATAGGAGGGGGGCTGCCCCCCTCCTATTGTCAGGAGGAGCTTAGGATTGTCAGTACTTGCAGGTTGTGAATTGTGTTTTGTGTTGTGTATTTTGAGAGTACTTTCAGATATGAATGTCTTTTGAATTTCAAATTTGCAGTATTGAGCATATGAAGAATTTTATGAATTCTAGAGATATATTTCTAGCACTTAAAAAATGTAGTTTCACAGGAGTATAAAAGGGTAGACGAGAAGAAACTGCAAATTTCAGTTTCAGATAAGAAACTGCAAGTTTAGTTTCAGATAAGAAACTGCAACTTTCAGAGGCAGAGCATTTATATTAACACGGCCATTTCAAACAGGGTTAACATCATGTTGGAAGTTTAATTCGTGGTCGAAATGGAACTACCAGCCAGTTAACATCATGCTGATCAACATTCATGCATAGCACATCTTTATATGATGCACAGTCAAAATGCCCACACAATGTTGAGTGTGCAAAACACGGAGAAAACGAGGGACGAAGTTTTAGCAACTGTTGGACGTGGTTTTGGGCTGCCCCGTCTAGGCTTTCATTTTTAACATGCGCAGCCCATGACCTCGGATGGGAGGGCCTGTTTGTATTTTCTTAGCGACGTCATGTATCGACCGGCCTATGGACCTCCCATCCGAGGTTTTATTTTTGGCAGCCCAATTTATATATTTTTTTGAAGAAAACACAGAGGTCTGTTCTATTTTTCTATATAAGAATAGGAACGCCAGGTACAACTTATGTTTCCCTTCTAACTATATTATATATATTTAAATTATTTTATATGTTATTATATATTATTTTTATTGTCATCATATATTTAACAGATACTTACATATGTAAGAAAACAATATCCCACATCTTATTAACTTATAAAAATAAGTTCTTAACAAATAAAATCCTGGATTGTTTTGGCACGAAAATCCCAGTGATTGGTACAAAAGCTTGGTAAGATTTAAGGACGAATGTAATAATATCACTTATTATTTAAATATATTTATAACAAAATGCTCAACCCTTTTTTATTTTTTGATAACATTGCTGGCCCAACCCAACATTATAATTAGAATCAGCCCAGCAAAATCGTGTATCTAGATAAGGTGCAAATGGCCTGTAATTTTTTAGGAAATAAAATAAATGGCCCGCATGAAAGCTACATTAATTGTTCACCCAGCCCAGCTAATGGCTGTAATTCAAAAAAAGAGATCAAATTGACTGTAAATTCTACCGCGCAAAAAAAAGACTGTAAATTCTGAAAAATGGGTTGAATACGTGCCACATTTTTGGAGGCTGAAATGTGGGCCAATAGGTCGAAGCCAACGCAAGTCGTTGTCAATTTAGTCAACAAATGATTCTGACAAGTTAGCCGTTGGATTTACATCCAACGGCCGGCATCCATCTTCAATCTCTCGTCTTCTTCCTCCAGTGCCGCTGGGACCACCTCCCGCCTCATGCTGCTAGCAGCTCTACTTAGCACGCTTCGCTAAGAAGCGCTACTCCACCGTTGGCCAGGCCATCCCTCGACACCTCCTGTTCTTCTCCACCAACTCCCGAACCACACCGCACTAGAACCAGTTAACCCTCGTACACCTCTCCGTCTGCGACTCTACTCCCGCGTCTTCCCATCTCCGGCTCGTTGCTGTTCGGGGTCTCGACGTCGTCCACCACCTTGGATGCGCTCGGCGCGGCGTGGTCAACGTGGTCAATGAATGACACCATCGGAAGTAGACTGTGCATGGAGAGGCTGATAGCTGGGTCCATGGCCGCACATAAGGAAATGCCTCCTTATTACGCGTAAAATAATGATACTTCCACCTGACATCTGGGACCCACCGGAAGGGCCTCTGTATTTCGCAAAAAAAACGTGCCCCCCGCTGACTTGTTGGACCCACCAGCTATCTTCGCACGCAAGGAAGTGCCTCCTTATTACGCACAAAAAAATGAATGCTCCCCCTGCCAGCTGGAACCCAGCATACTGGGAGGCTGGCTTGTGGGCCTACCAAGTTGACGGGGAAAGAGGGCTTTGTCAACTTAGTCAATATGAACGATTCTAGCTCTTGTTACCGTACGATGTTCATCCAACGGTTGTCGTGCCGCGTGCTCCTGCCTCTCGTGGCTGGTTGTGATGCCGCGGAGCCTCACCGCCCCCTACTACTCCCACCGCTGGCCAGGCCATCCCTCGACATCAGCCTCACACCGCAGCCGAACCAGTGAACCCTCGTACTCCTCTTCGTGTGGGCATCCACTCCTGCGTCTTCCCCGGCTCCGAGTCGTCCCCTTCCCAGGCCTCGCCGTCGTCCACCGTCGTGGTGCTGTCGGCGCGGCGTGGTCAACGTGGTTAAGGAACGACTTCCATCGGATGTGGACTGTACATGGAGAGGCTGACAGATGGGTCCACAGCCGCAGCAAGGAAGTGCCTCCTTATTACACGGAAAATAATGATTCCTCCACCTGACAGCGGGACCCACCGGACGGGCCACCGTATTTCGTGAAAAAAAAATTCCCCCTGACTGCTGGGACCCACCAGCTACATCTTCGCACGCAAGAAATGCGTCCAGGCCAAAAAAACAATTCGCCCCCTGACTGCTGGGACCCACCAGCTACATCTTCCCACGCAAGGAAGTGCGTCCGGGCAAAAAAAAACCGATTCGCCCCCCTGACTGTTGGGACCCACCAGCTACATCTTCGCACGCAAGGAACTGCCTGACAGTCGGGACCCACCTGGTCGAAGCGTACGTAGCGTTGTCATACTGGTCGCGAACGTGTACGTACATATATACTGGTCGATGTAGAGGCGCGCACGTGTCGTAGTAGAGGCGAGTACGTGTCGTAGTAGAGGTGGGCACGTAGCATGTACACGTACGTACAGCGGCCAGGGTGCAAGAAAGAAAATACGGCCACGTATGTGTACATACGGGCGGGGTCTCGAACGCCCAGTCGCGCATACGTACGGCGAGGCCTCGTGTTCATGGGGAGGCAACGGAATGCATCGTATTCATGGGGAGGCAACGGAATGCGTCGTGTTCATGGGGTGGCAACAGAATGCGTCGTGTTCATCGGGAGGCAACGGAACGCATGGAGCCAACCGGCTTGGACGGAACAGGCGATGGAAACGAGGCCTGGCGTACCGCAGAACGAAGGAAACGGACCTCCTACATTCGCAACGGGGTCCTGTTGATCGGGAGGGGTGTGGCGTACCGCAAAACGGAGGAAACGAACCTCCTCCGGTCGAAACGGGGGTCCTGTTGATCGAGAGGGGTGTGGCTCCCCGCAAAACGGACGAAACAGACCTCCTACGGTCGAAACGGGGGTCCTGTTGATCGGGAGGGGTGTGGCGTACCGCAAAACGGATGAAACGGACCTCCTACGGTCGAAACGGGGGTCCTGTTGATCGGGAGGGGTGTGGCGTACCGCAAAATAGATGAAACGTACTTGTGTTGGAGCGCTACGGTCGAAACGGGGGTCCTGTTCATCCGGAGGGGTGTGCGTACCGCAAAACGGGACTCCACGGGATACTGTTCATCTCTACCGTCGACCTCCTCCAGCCTCCACGGGCTACCGCCGACCTCCTCCAGCCTCCACGGGCTCCTATTCATCCAGCCTCCACCGCGCGCTACTCCACTGGCTACTGTTCAACCACCCCTCCACCATCTACTGTTCATCCAGCACTCCACTTTCTACTGTTCATCCAGCCCTCCACAGCACGGGGTCCTGTTCAACCACCCCTCCACGGCCACCCCTCCACCGTGTACTGTTCATCCAGCCCTCCACACCATGGGTTCCTATTCATCCAGAGGCAACGCCACCGCTCACTGTTCATCCACCCCCCCGCAACGCTCACTGTTCATCCATCGATCGGCTTTAGTTAGCAGCAGTAGCGAAGGAATCGCTCCATCGGGTTCAGTTAACAGCCATCGATCGATCGCTCGGGTTCAGTAGCGCGTAGCCTGCAGTGCAATTGCTCGGGTTCAGTTAGAGCCCAACGCCTCGCTCGGGTTCAGTTAGAGCCAACGCCTCGCACACACGTGCGTACCTGTACAAGAGAAACGCACATCGCTCCGCCCCGACCTCCCACTGTAACCGGCAACTCCTCGAAATTTTCCTCCCCCTCGCTTCTACCACGATTTTTTCCGTCATGGACGGCCCAAAGAATGTCATGCAGCTGCGTCTCCAGCCCTCCCAGGACGAGAAGCCCATTTTTTGTCATGATTTTTTGTCATAGAAGTAGGAGCCCACCACATCTATGATGATACCGGGTTTTGTCACAATTGTCGTCATAGAAGTGTCATATGTATGACAGAAAAAAATTCGTTCAGCCCAAATGTCACAGATGTGTCTTTTTTGTAGTACTGGTTCACACATACACATGTCTCCCTCGCTCTATACATATAGACCCATCCAACACTTTCCGCCCTTGTTCTCTCTCCATGTGACACGCACCCCCCTAAGTACCACAATCCCTCACTCCATCATAGGCGCAAGCACTCCCCCCTCCTAAGTATGATTATCTCTCACTAGTCATCAGGAACACACGTATTGTCTCCATCCATCCATACGTCTATCTCGATATCTCTCGGGGCATCTTCTATCGCGCACACACCTTGTCACTCGATCTCCCACCCATGTAATCCCATCACGATCTCCAGGGGATCCCTCTATGACAAACACACACTCTCTCCTCCCCATGTCTGCATTTTCTTCGTACGTCTCTCTCAACCTCTCTCCCTTGTTTGTCAGACCCCTCTTGGACACATGCTAGGGGTCTTGATCTCTCGGTTCCAAACAACCACACACTATCTCCTCACCTTGCCTCCATTGTCGAAGATGCATGTGTGATATGTTTGCATAAGACACACACACTTTTTCTCTACTTTTCTCGTGTGTTGTCCATGCCTCTTTCACACACACACACATACACACACACACACACTTTTTTCACTCACTCTATCTCTATCTCTCTCTATCTCTCTATCTGTATATATCTCTCTCTCTAGTTAGTGACTCTGTCACGTCCATAAGCATATGGATGTTTTGAAAAGTCAAACCTCAAAAAAGTTTGACCAGGTATATGTGGATAAAAACATTTACATCTGGAACGATCATTAGATTCATCACAACATGTACTTACTTCATACTATCATTTACCTTTGGTATTGTAGATATAAGTAATTTCTTTATAAACTTGGTCAAAGTTTCAAAAGTTTGACTTTAAACAAATGTTGGAACTACATTATCGAACGGATGGAGTAGCTCTTTCTCTCTCTCTCTGCTATCTCTCATGGGCCTCCCCTCTCACTCGAACTCTCTATACTGACGGATTATACGCTTACTGTGTTAGTGTATAGCTCCATATATTGTTTAGTTGACCGGTCAACCAGTCCACATGCTGCCTTTTCAGCTCGTGTTCTGTATCTAAGTGTGCTCGCCCATGTGGCAGTGGGTGAAAATAAGTAAACTAGAGGCCCATCTGACACGCGGTGAAGTAAACAAAGTTGAAACCACTCGGGGTAGCACCCCACACGCTAGTAAATTGAGGGCGCATTGAGGACACACTTCTTGCGCGTGAAGGATGCACTCACGCAGTATTCACCACTGCGCGGCGGCATGCACAGAAGGACGCACTCACGCACACCCAGCACACAACACACACCAGCACACCTGTACATCGGCATCGCTGCCGGTTGAGATGGACGGCGAGGCAGCCAACAAGCGGAGGCAGCTCGAGCCAAAACCGCATCCGGCGAGCCTGGACTTCATCAGCAGCCTCCCTGACAATGTATGCATTCTAGGAACGGGGGTCCCCAGAGTTGCCTGCCTGCGGCCTGCAGCGTGGCTCAGCAGTGGCCCAGTACGACCCGTCTTCATCAACCCAAGCTCAAGACCCTCGCGAGGGGCCAAGCCTCGTGGGGAGGACGACACAACGCCTCCTCAGGGGCGTCCTCACCAGGTAGGCTTGTGAGGAGGCGGAGAGATCAAGGCAAGGGGTACCTCGCGAGGTGCTCATGACGCAAGCCATGACGATCAAGACCAGCCAGGCGCCAGCCTGCGCAGTGTCCTCACTTCCTCTTTGGTGCAAAGGGGGCAAGTGCAGGCGCGGAGTACCGAGGCATCAGGCAAAGGTTTCCATATCGGTGCAATGAGACCAAGACCAGCTGAGCGGCAGGACAGAGGTCACCGTGGAGCCCAAGATGGCGTCATCGCCAGTGCCTTTGGCAGTCGAAGACCACCTTTAGTCAGGATAGCTTGTACTAGCTGTCCCCTTTCAAAATGGCCGTTGTTGGCTCCCTTCCCCCTCAATATTTGGGAAGAGGACCAAGGCCTCTATAAATAGAGATAGCCACCATAGTAGAGAGGATCGTATCTGAACCTAGCTCACACACACACCACCACCATAAGAACACCTCTCCTCGCGAGGTTGTTCTTCCCTTGTACTGTTCATCATCAGCCCAAGACGCAATCCACCACACCACACACTGGATTTGGGTATTACACCACAACAGTGGCCCGAACCAGTATAAACCTTGTGTCTCTTGTGTTGTTCTTCGTGCTAGCTTAGAATCATGGCGAGGTTGCGGGCGTGTTTCGGTAGGTAGAAGATCTTCGTGCGCACCCCAGAGTTCGAAACTTAAGGGTTTTGCCGGAACCCAATATCCGACATTTGGCGCGCCAGGTAGGGGTGCGCCAGAATCTCCTTTCCGCTGATCTGCGTTCCACCACTTCGTCACCTCCATGTACGGCGACCCGACGGCCAACACCGACCGCTAAGCGGCATGGCCAGCCCATGCCGCGCCGCCTGCCCAAGGTGACCCCAACCCCGCGCCTCAGGCAGCCCGCGCTCCGCAGAACGCTGTGGGGCACGGGCGACGCGGTCAAGCGCTGCCTGCCCTCACTCCGCGGCAAGTGTGATCAGCCGCAAGGGCCTCAAACCACGCCACGGCCATGGCGCCGCATACCCGACGGGAACAAGCGAACATGAAGGCCGCACTCACTGTGGCTCGGGAGCTGCTACGATGCAGGTTGCAGGAGAGCGGCTAAGACGTGTTGCTGGAGTGCGTCGCCGAGCTCCTGGATGCTGCAGCTTCAGGGGCGCCTCCCTTCTGTGTCCAGCTTCCGCCCCAGGCCCCGGGCGGATCGCGCGGTGGGCCCATCCGCGCCCGTGCGCCCTCAGGCGTGCCCCAAGGCTTCATCGACATCAGCTCGACCATGGGCGTCGGGCGTCAAGCTGCACCACCACCACCCCTGGTGAACGAGGGCATGCGCATCGCCGCCTACGGTCCGGGCGGGCCGCCGCCCTATCGTCCCCAAGATGATGCGTCGGGCCAAGCCGCATGGATCGTGGGGCACTATGGCGAAGTCTTCGGGGAGGCAACCTCGGTGGCTTATGTGCCCCACATGGTAGATCGGGAGTATGCGTTGGAAGACGACCCTGGCTTGTTTCTCAGGTCAGGCTGGGAGGAAGAGACGCCAGAAGCTGAGCCTTTTCAGGAGCCCCAAGGAAGCCTCACCAACCGCGCTGGCAGCAGCAACTATCGGGTACCGCTAATTCCTCAGGAACAAGCTTATGCTAACCATGGGTCGCAGGAAGTTTAGGTCACTGCAGCGGAAGGCTGCCCCAGCTCAGCAGCCTCCCTCCCTCCAGGGGGAGCGCACTGGGGGCTGCAGGAGAGGGACCGGGAGTAGGGCCCCTCCCCACGGCGCATGTAGCAAGGGGTTTCCTGGAGGTAGGCCCTCTTCCGGGGAGGTGCTGCAAAGCCTGCCCCCGGCAGAGGACCTGTGGTCGCCGGGGGAACCGCTGGCGTCCCCTTTGCCCCATTAGCGTCGTCCTTGTTTTCCGGTCGCCGTCAATGGTGGTCCAGGGTGGCGCAAGGCGGGGCCCTCGTCTGGCGATATGAAGCAAGGCTGGTACCTGTGAAGAAGGCCCAGTGCCTATGAAGCTCGCCGCCCGTGACACTCTCACGTAATAATGAGTTGGGGCTGTACATGCCCCGGAGTCTTCGGAGAGCCGCCCTCGGGCCTCGGGGGCTCCCTCCCACGCCCAGTTGCAGCACTTATCTCCGCGCTGGTGAGAAGACGTCGAAGACTAGACTAGGTGCCGGACGCGACCTTTTGCTTTTTGCCCCCCTTTCTCTGGTCGAGCTTCCTTGCTTTGGATTTAAGTTGAAATTGAATTCGTGTTTGCGTATGCGGGGAGGGGTGTCTTGTCTCGTTCGTGTGTTCTCTCGTGTTCTGTTTTCTGCCCTAGTCCGGAGTTCGCACTAGCTGCCTCCCCTCTCGCGAGCCTCTAGCGGGCGGGGCTGGGCTAAGCGCACGCACGCATGCCATCCCACGGCCAGCACTTGCTCTCGCAAGGCTCTCACCACGTGGTCAGCAGGTCCCCCGGAGGACCCTCGAAGGATCACGGCCTCGCAAGCCTACTCAAGGCTTGTCCGGGCTAAAGGTAAACCACAACAACTAACTCATCGCAGGGCCAGTAACATCATGCAGGCGCACATTCAGCGTTGCTCCTAAAAGCATGTGGACAACAATCTTTTTACATGAGGGGCTTCCCCTCCCAAAATGCTCTTACAACCTTCAGGGCCATGCCCGAGCTTTTTATGTGCAGGATAAACGGCAGGGGGACACCTGATCAATCAGACATATCTCTCACCGCATCCTCTTGGTCCCCTCCGGAGGCATCACTTGCGCCGCTGTCACTATCACTGACGTCACCGTTGCCATTAACGACGCCATCTTTGCCGCCATTGACCACATCACCTTCATCCGCGACAACTATCACCCCGTCGTTGTCAGAAGCGAAGGCCCTAACAAGCGCATACACGTTGTCCTCTACATACTGCGCCAGATTGCCCCGTATGGCCTCGGGCACTGGGGCGATCACAGCGTCGAAGTCAAACTGGGGATCTATGTTTTGAAGGTGGCTGAAGACGCGGGAAAATGTGCACCCAAGCAGACTACAGCTCCTCTCCTCGACAAGCTAGTGAGCTCTCTCGAAACGGTTCTCAAGGTGTGTCACCACATCAGTGAAGAATTGGAGATGACTGGCGTAGTTGGTTGATGACCCACAAGTATAGGGGATCTATCATAGTCCTTTTGATAAGTAAGAGTGTCGAACCCAATGAGGAGCAGAAGGAAATGATAAACGGTTTTCAGTGAGGTTTTCTCTGCAAGCACTGAAATAGTAGGTAATAGATAGTTTTGTGATAAGATAAATAGTAACGAGAAAAGTAAATAAAGTAAATAAAGTGCAGCAAGGTGGCCCAATCATTTATGTAGCAAAGGATAAGCCTGGACAAATTCTAATAATGAAGAAGGAGCTCCCGAGGACACATTGGGAATTATCGTCAAGCTAGTTTTCATCACGTTCGTAAGATTCGCGTTCGGTACTTTGATAATTTGATATGAGGGTGGACCGGCACTTGGGTACTGCCCTAACATGGACAAGTATCCCACTTATGATTAACCCCTATTGCAAGCATCCGCAACTACAAAAAGGAGTATTTAGGTAAACCTAACCACAACATTAAACATATGGGTCCATATCAACCCCTAACGAAGCAATGCATAAACTAGGGTTTAAGCTTCTGTCACTCTAGCAACCCATCATCTACTTATTACTTCCCTATGCCTTCCTCTAGGCCCAAATAATGGTGAAGTGTCATGTAGTCGACGTTCACATAACACCACTAGAGGAGAGACAACATACATCTCATCAAAATATTGAACGAATACCAAATTCACATGACTACTAATAGCAAGACTTCACCCATGTCCTTAGGAACAAATGTAACTACTCACAAAGCATATTCATGTTCATAATTAGAGGGGTAATAATATGCATAAAGGATCTGAACATATGATCTTCCACCAAGTAAACCAAATAGCATCAACTACAAGGAGTAATCAACACTACTAGCAACCCACAGGTACCAATTTGTGGTTTTGATACATTGGATACAAGAGATGAACTAGGGTTTTGAGAGGAGATGGTGCTGGTGAAGATGTTGATGGAGATTGACCCCCTCCCGATGAGAGGATCATTGGTGATGACGTTGGTGATGATTTCCCCCTGCCGGAGGGAAGTGTCCCCGGCAGAATAGCTCCGCCAGAACCCTAGATTGATTCCGCCAAGGTTCCGCCTCGTGGCGGCGGAGTTTCGTCCCGAAAGCTTGCCCACGATTTTTTTCCAGGGGAAAAGTGATGATATAGCAGAAGATGGACGCCGGAGGCCCACCAGGGGCCCCAGGAGATAGGGGGACGCGCCCTACAGGGGGGCGCACCCCCCTGTCTCCTGGACTGTGTGTGGGCCCCCTGGCCTATTTCTTTTGCCCAAAAATTCTTATTAAATCTAAAAAGTTGTTTCGTGGAGTCTCAGGTCTTTTGGAGTTGTGCAGAATATGTTCCCGACGTTTGCTCCTTTTCCAACAAGAATTCCAGCTGCCGGCATCCCCCCTCTTCATGGTAAACCTTGTAAAATAAGAGAGGTGTGTAATAACAGCCCATAATGCAATAAATATTGATATAAAAGCATGATGCAAAATGGACGTATCAACTCCCCCAAGCTTAGACCTCGCTTGTCCTCAAGCGGAACCCGAAATCGAAAAATATGTCCACATGTTTAGAGATAGAGGTGTCGATAAAAATAAAATACGAACATGAGGGCATCATGATCATTCTAATAACAGCAATATATGTGGATTTTGTCATATGATTTCCTATGTTCAAGTAATAAGCAATTCACAATGTCAAGTATGGTTCAAAAACTTCATTGGGAACTAACAAACTATAATCTCAGTCATTGAAGCAATTGCAATTTATCGTAACATCAGAAAGAGTCAATAATAGAGCTTTTTAGCAAGCTCACATACTCAACTATCTGGTAGTATCCTATAATTGTTAACACTCACGCAATACTTGTGGTTATAGAATTTCAGCTGGACACTGAGAAAGATAGGGACTTATTGTGTTGCCTCCCAACATATTCACCTTTAGGTTATGTCAACAATAATAGCCTATGCCAACTTACATCCAATTGGATATATGTATCATGATCTTTCAAACACGAGGAGCTTGCCAAAGGATAAAAATAAAAAGGGAAAGGTGAGTATCACCTTGACTCAAGCATAAAGTAAAAACATAAAGTAAAAGATAGGCCCTTCGCAGAGGGAAGCAAAGGTTGTCATGCGCGTTTAGGGTTGATGCACGAAATCTTAATGCAAAAGAACGTCACTTTATATTGCCCCTTGTATGTGGACCTTTATTATGAAATCTGTCGCTTTTATTACTTCCATAACAAGTTCGTACAAAGCTTATTTTCTCTGCACTAATAAGTCATACATATTTAGAGAGCAATTTTTTATTTCTTGCACCGATGACAACTTTGAAGGATCTTACTCAATCCATAGGTAGGTATGGTGGACTCTCATGGCAAAACTGGGTTTAAGGATATTTGGAAGCACAAGTAGTATCTCTACTTGGTGCAAGGAATTTGGCTAGCATGAGGGGGAAAGGCAAGCTCAACATGTTTGGAAGGTCAATGACAATATACTTTAACTGAGATGTCGAAAAACATAAACCATTACGTTGTCTTCCTTGTCCAACGTCAACTCTTTTAGCATGTCATACTTAATGAGTGCTTCACAATCATAAAAGATGTCCAAGATAATATATTTATATGTGAACCCCTCTTTCCTTATTACTTCCTATTAACTGCAATGATGACCAAGGCTACATTCATCAACTCTCAACAATTTTTATGCCTCATACTTTCTATGTGTGAAGTTATCACTATCCATAAGATCAATATGAACTCTTTTGTTCTTTCTACTTTCTCAAGATCATAGCAACAAAGCAAAGCCCTTGACTCAACACTAATCTTTATTATAGATAGCACATGGACTCGATTACATAAAGAGATCACAAAGCAAAACTCAAAACTACTTGATATCAAAACTTTGAACTAATAGATCAAGATTCTACTAAAAGGATCGAACTAAATAAAGCGGTAAAAATAGGAGTGTGACGGTGATACGATACCGGGGCACCTCCCCCAAGCTTGGCAGTTGCCAAGGGGAGTGCCCATACCCATGTGATTATTTCCTCGGAGGTGATGGAGGTGGTGATGATGATGGTGGATAATCGCACATCGAGCGTAAAAGCTCCTCCAACTTGCGGATAATGCCCTTGAGCCCAGCAATATGATCCTTCAACAAAATATTCTCCTCTATGAGATACTTGTTCTATATGCGGTCTAACTCAATCATCTTGAAAGCTTCAATCTCTGTTGGAGTGAAAAGGTTAGGTAAAGGTTGAGGGGTGTCTTCTTCTGTCACCACCGGAGCTTGAGCCTCCATGGCCTTCTTGATCTCTTCATCCTTGTTGATCTCTTCTGGTTCCTCTCTTTTCAACTCTATCTTCAATAGCCAAGCATCCTTGTCTTTGTTGTCGGAGGAGGGAGAAGTCATGATGCTCTAAATCTGCAACGGAAATAGCTCAAAACAAAAACAGGGGATATTTGCGTGATACGGTGGTCAAAACCTTCGGGAGTATATATAATGAATTTTTAACGACCAAAATATGTAACATACAAGAAAACGGAGTCCAGGAGGCACACGAGGTGCCCACGAGACAGGGGCGCGCCCTACAGGGGGGGCGCCCTCCTCTCTCGTGGGAGCCTCGTGTCCCTTTCGGACTACTTCTTTCTTCCTAAATTCTTTAAATAATCGAAAACTGATAAAAATTGCCATTAGAGTTGTTTTGGAGTCGGTTTACTTACCGTACCACGTACCTATGCCTTTTCGGAGTTTGGAACATTCTGGAAAGTGTCTCTTATGTATTCCTCAGGGGTTATGGTTTCAATAATATTAGTTTCAACATTGATAGGATTACCTGAAATATAATGTTTAATTCTTTGATCGTTTACCACCCTCGGATTTGTGCCTTCAAAGTTGTTGATTTTTATAGCACCAGAACGATAGACCTCCTCGATAACGTAGGGACCTTCCCATTTTGAGAGAAGTTTTCCTGCAAAAAATCTTAAATGAGAGTTGAACAATAACACATAATCTCCTACGTTAAACTCACACTTCTGTATCCTCTTATCATGCCAGCGTTTGACTTTTTCTTTGAAAAGCTTGGCATTATCATATGCTTGGGTTCTCCATTCATCAAGTGAGCTAATATCAAACAACCTCTTCTCACCGGCAAGTTTGAAGTCATAATTGCGCTCTTTAATAGCCCAATATGCTTTATGTTTAAGTTCAAGAGGTAAATGACATGCTTTCCCATAAACCATCTTATATGGAGACATACCCATAGGATTTTTGTATGCAGTTCTATAGGCCCATAATGCATCATCAAGTTTTTTGGACCAATTCTTTCTACATCTATTCACAGTCTTTTGCAAAATTAATTTGAGCTCTCTATTGCTCAACTCTACTTGACCACTAGACTGCGGGTGATAAGGAGATGCGATTCTATGATTGACATCATACTTAGCGAGCATCTTACGGAAAGCACCATGAATAAAGAGTGAACCACCATCAGTCATAAGATATCTAGGGACTCCAAACCTCGGAAAAATAACTTCTTTAAGCATTTTAATAGAAGTGTTATGATCAGCACTACTAGTTGGAATAGCTTCTACCCACTTAGTAACGTAATCAACAGCAACTAAAATACGTGTATAACCATTGGAGGCAGGAAAAGGTCCCATATAATCAAAGCCCCAAACATCAAAGGGTTCAATAACAAGAGAATAATTCATAGGCATTTCTTGACGTCTACTAATGTTACCTATTCTTTGACATTCATCACAAGATAAGACAAACTTACGAGCATCTTTGAAAAGAGTAGGCCAATAAAAACCAGATTGTAGTACCTTGTGTGCAGTTCTATCTCCAGTGTGGTGTCCTCCATAGGATTCAGAGTGACACTTGCGCAGGATTTGTTCTTGTTCATGATCAGTCACACAACGTCTAATAATACCATCTACTCCTTCTTTATAAAGGTGTGGATCATCCCAAAAGTAATGTCTTAAATCATAAAAGAACTTTTTCTTTTGCTGGTATGTGAAACTAGGCGGTATATATTTAGCAACAATGTAATTAGCATAATCTGCATACCAAGGAGCAGTACGAGAAGCATTGACGACCGTAATTGTTCATCAGGAAAGCTATCATTAATAGGCAGTGGTTCATCCAGAACATTCTCTAGCCTAGACAAGTTGTCTGCAACGGGGTTCTCAGCTCCTTTTCTATCAACAATATGCAAGTCAAATTCTTGGAGCAAGAGAACCCATCTAATGTGTCTAGGCTTAGCATCTTTCTTTTCCATAAGATATTTAATAGCAGCATGATCATTGTGAATAGTAACTTTGGAATCAACAATATAAGGTCTAAACTTATCACATGCAAACACAACTGCTAAGAATTCTTTTTCAATGGTAGCATAATTTCTCTGGGCAGTATCAAGAGTCTTGCTAGCATAATGGATAACATTCAATTTCTTATCGACTCTTTGCCCTAAAACAGCACCTACAGCATAATCACTAGCATCGCACATAATTTCAAAAGGTAAATTCCAATCAGGTGGCTGAACAATAGGTGCAGTGATCAAAGCTTTCTTGAGTGTTTCAAATGCTTCTAAACAATCATCATCAAAGACAAAAGGAATATCTTTTTGCAATAAATTAGTCAGAGGCCTAGAGATTTTAGAAAAGTCCTTAATGAACCTCCTATAAAAGCCGGCATGACCAAGGAAACTTCTTATACCTTTTATGTCCTTGGGACATGGCATCTTTTCAATAGCATCAACTTTGGCTTTATCAACTTCAATACCTCTCTCGGAGATCTTGTGCCCCAAGACAATGCCTTCATTAACATAAAGTGACACTTTTCCCAATTTAGGACGAGACTAGTGTCTACGCATCTCTACAAAACTCTATCAAGGTTGCTCAAACAGTCATCAAAAGAGGATCCATAGACGGAGAAGTCATCCATGAATACCTCACAAATCTTTTCACAAAAATCAGAAAATATAGCTATCATGCATCTTTGAAAGGTAGCAGGTGCACTACATAAACCAAAAGGCATACGCCTATAAGCAAAAGTACCAAAAGGGCCCGTAAAAGTAGTTTTAGATTGATCCCCCGCTGAGACAGATATCTGAGAGAAACCAGAATAACCGTCTAGAAAGCAAAAATGTGTGTGTTTGGATAGCCTTTCTAGCATTTGATCAATAAAAGGTAAAGGGTAATGATCTTTCTTAGTAGCTTTATTTAACTTTCGAAAATCAATTACTATCCTATAGCCTGTAATAATTCTTTGCGGGATCAATTCATCTTCATCATTAGGAACAACGGTAATACCTCCCTTTTTAGGGACACAATGGACAGGGCTTACCCATTCACTATCAGCAACGGGATAAATAATACCTGCCTCAAGGAGCTTTAGTATCTCCTTTCTTACCACTTCCTTCATTTTGGGATTTAATCGTCTTTGAGGATCTCTAACTGGTTTGGCATCATTCTCCACTGAGATTTTGTGTTGACATAATATGGGACTAATGCTTTTAAGATCATCCAGAGTATATCCAATAGCGGCTCGGTGCCTTTTCAGAGTTTTCAATAATCTTTCTTCTTCTTTCTCTGAAAGGTTAGCACAAATAATAACAGGATATATTTCTTTTTCATCAAGATAAGCATACTTAAGATTATCAGGTAAGGGTTTGAGTTCAAACACGGGATCACCCTTGGGTGGAGGGGGATCCCCAAGAATTTCAACGGGAAGGTTATGTTTCAGCATAGGTTCTTGTTTAAGGAACACTTCATCTATTTCTTCCCTTTCCTTCATAAACATATCGTTTTGATGGTCTAGCAAATACTGTTCTAACGGATCAGTTGGTGGAATAGCAATGGAAGCAAGACCAATAATTTCATCCTTACTAGGTGGTTCCCTTTCATGAGGTTGTCTACAAAACTTGGCAAATTAAACTCATGAGACATATCATCTATGCCAACAGTGACAACCTTCTTTTTACGATCAATCTTAGCACTAGCAGTATTCAAGAAGGGTCTACCAAAAATAATGGGGCAAAAATCATCTTGTGGGGAACCAAGAACAAGAAAATCAGCAGGGTATTTAATCTTCCCACACAATACTTCAACATCTCTAACAATCCCCAATAGGTTTAATGGTGTCCCTATTGGCAAGCTTAATAGTAACATTAATGTCTTCTAATTCAATAGGTGCAATATCGTGCATAATTTCTTTATAAAGATCATAAGGTATCGCATTAGCACTAGCACCGATATCACATAAACCATGATAACAATGATCCCCTATTTTAACAGAAATAACAGGCGTGCCTACAACAGGTCTACGTGTCTTAGTATCGGGTCTAGCAATATTAGCAGTTTCACCCAAGAAAGATATAACATGCCCATCTAAGTCCTCATCCAAAAGATCTTTAATCATAGCAATACTAGGTTCAACATTAATTTGCTCAGGAGGTGTATAGGTCCTAGTATTACCCTTACGAACAACAGTCAAAGCTTTAACATGATCTTTTATCCTAACAGGAAAAGGAGGTTTTTCGACATAAGCAGTAGGAATAATACGATCACTATATGTAATAGTCTTTTCTTCGACTGTAATAGGTGCAACTACTTTCACTTCCACACGAGGATTATATTTAAACCACTTCGCTTTAGGGAGATCAACGTGAGTAGCAAAAGTTTCACAAAAAGTAGCTACTATCTCAGAGTCAAGTCCATTTGAAATCAATAGTATTCAGCATATAGGAACCAGCACAGGAAGTATCGAGCAAGTTGTGATTATCAAGAGAAAGCCGGGCATAAAAATTCTGAATAATCATTTCCCGCGAGAGCTCATGATTGGGGCATGAATACAACATTGAATTAAGCCTCCCCCAAGCTTGAGCGATGCTTTCTCCTTCGCGAGGCCAGAAATTATATATGTAATTACGATCACGATGAACAAGATGCATAGGATAGAACTTCTGGTGAAATTCCAACTTCAATTGCTTATAATTCCAATATCTTGTATCATCACATAGCTTATACCATGTCATTGCGTCTCCCTTCAAAGATAAAGGGAAGACCTTCCTTTTGACAACATCATCGAGAATACCTGCAAGCTTAAATAATCCACAAACTTCATCCACAAAGATAAGGTGTAAGTCGGGATGCAATGTTCCGTCTCCTCCAAAAGGATTAGCTAGCAGTTTTTCTATCATACCCGAAGGAATCTCAAAGTGAATATTTTCATAAGGTTTAGTAGGTTGAGGAGCATCTCTTTGCTCTTCTGGTTGGGGTGAAGATACCCCAAACAAGCCCCTCAAAGGATTAGTTTCCATAGTGACAAGTAACAGAAAATTTCACCACACTATATAAATGTTTCCTTACCAAGTTCCACTCACCAAGAGCGCTACACTCCCCGGCAACGGCTCCAAAAAAGAGTCTTGATGAACCAAAAGTATAGGGGATCTATCATAGTCCTTTTGATAAGTAAGAGTATCGAACCCAACGAGGAGCAGAAGGAAATGATAAGCGGTTTTCAGTAAGGTTTTCTCTGCAAGCACTGAAATAGTAGGTAATAGATAGTTTTGTGATAAGATAAATAGTAACGAGCAAAAGTAAATAAAGTAAATAAAGTGCAGCAAGGTGGCCCAATCATTTATGTAGCAAAGGATAAGCCTGGACAAATTCTAATAATGAAGAAGGAGCTCCCGGGGACACATTGGGAATTATCGTCAAGCTAGTTTTCATCACGTTTGTAAGATTCGAGTTCGGTACTTTGATAATTTGATATCTGGGTGGACCGGCACTTGGGTACTGCCCTAACATGGACAAGCATCCCACTTATGATTAACCCCTATTGCAAGCATCTGCAACTACAAAAAGGAGTATTAAGGTAAACCTAACCACAACATTAAACATATGGGTCCATATCAACCCCTAACGAAGCAACGCATAAACTAGGGTTTAAGCTTCTGTCACTCTAGCAACCCATCATCTACTTATTACTTCCCTATGCCTTCCTCTAGGCCCAAATAATGGTGAAGCGTCATGTAGTCGAAGTTCACATAACACCATTAGAGGAGAGACAACATACATCTCATCAAAATATTGAACGAATACCAAATTCACAAGACTACTAATAGCAAGACTTCACCCATGTCCTCAGGAACAAACGTAACTACTCACAAAGCATATTCATGTTCATAATCAGAAGGGTAATAATATGCATAAAGGATCTGAACATATGATCTTCCACCAAGTAAACCAAATAGTATCAACTACAAGGAGTAATCAACACTACTAGCAACCCACAGGTACCAATTTGTGGTTTTGATACAAGATTGGATACAAGAGATGAAGTAGGGTTTTGAGAGGAGATGGTGCTGGTGAAGATGTTGATGGAGATTGACCCCCTCCCGATGAGAGGATCGTTGGTGATGACGTTGGTGATGATTTCCCCCTCCCGGAGGGAAGTGTCCCCGGCAGAACAGCTCCGCCAGAGCCCTAGATTGATTCCGCCAAGGTTCCGCCTCGTGGCGGCGGAGTTTCGTCCTGAAAGCTTGCCCACGATTTTTTCCAGGGGAAAAGTGATGATATAGCAGAAGATGGACGCTGGAGGCCCACCAGGGGGCCCAGGAGATAGGGGGCGCGCCCTACAGGGGGGGCGCCCCCTGTCTCCTGCACAGGGTGTGGGCCCCCTGGCCTATTTCTTTGGCCCCAAAATTCTTATTAAATCTAAAAAGTTGTTTCGTGGAGTCTCAGGTCTTTTGGAGTTGTGCAGAATAAGTTTCCAACGTTTGCTCCATTTCCAGCCAGAATTCCAGCTGCCGGCATCCCCCCTCTTCATGGTAAACCTTGTAAAATAAGATAGAATAGCCATAAGTATTGAGATATAATGTGTAATAACAGCCCATAATGCAATAAATATTGATATAAAAGCATGATGCAAAATGGACGTATCATTGGTCACGTGAGGATGCGGGGCGTCCGCCTCGCAGATATTGCCCAGGGCCGTGTTGGCCATGTTTATGAGCTGTTGGAGCATGGGACCATGCATGTGCTCCAGCGTCCGCCGTTGAAGGATTTCTTCTCTGTTCTGCCGCGCAACAGACTCGGCGTCGTCGACCCGCTGTTGAAGAAGAAGCAACTCGGAACGGGTGGAGGCCAACTCAGTCTGCACTAAGACCAGGGTGGCTGCGGCAGCTTCCGCGTGTTCTCCCACTTGAGTCAGCTTGGACCTGAGGGCGGGCGTCCTGCCCATAGCCTCGGCTTCAATCAGCTCCAGCCTCTGGTTGTACCTGCGCTCAAGATCTGCGCGAGCTTCCGCCACGCGGCGGTCGACCTCCTCCTGGATTCGAGCCTCGCGCGCGCCGACCTCGTCCTCTGCCTGGGTAACCTGGCGCTCCCTCATCTCCAACCTCTCAAGGTCAAGGTTGCGCTCAGTGGCCTCCAGCGTCAGCACTTCCTCGCGCCTCCGGAGCTCTTCCTCCTCGACAGGCATCCCCTTCAACGATGCGAGGGCGGCCTGACGCAGCTCCACCTGCTGCCCCAGGGAAGCGCTCCAGGCTTGGAGCTCCCACGCGCGCTTCTCCGTGATCTCACGTCGACGGTCTGCTTCCCGAGCCTCCTCAATAGCTCGGGAGCAGGACTTTCGCGAGGCCACAAGGGATGCTTCGGCCTTCGCGTTGTCAAGCTCGCACTGATGACACGCGAGGTTTAACTCCACCTTTAGCTTGCACCGCTCCTCAACCAGCTGCAGGCTTTCAGCTTCAAGACACGTGTCAACATCCACGAGCTCTCCACCAAGCAAGGCCATCGCGTCCATCGCCCTCTGGAGAAACTCTTGGCGAACGACGCTTCACTCCCGCGCTCTCTTGAGCATGTCGTCGATGTCGTCCTCCGTCGCCGGCACTATCGGCGGGCCCTAAAGCGGATCACCCCCTCTCGGCAGGGGGCTGGGGGCTAGCGCCCCCACGATCGTCGGACTGGCTCCGCAGGGTGCCCGGACCGGCGCAGGTCCATTCCCTAAAGAAGAGCCAAGGACCGACTTCAACCACTCGCTGTCCACGATTAGAGGAGGGGCGCTGGGCAGGCCGGTCACGCCCCAGGCAAGGTTGCGAAGGAAAGGCGACAGGGGCACAGGCTCAGACACCCTGCGGGAAGCCTTGCTTCTCTGGCTGCCCCACGTCAGGGGCAGCGCACAAGCTTGGGACGCTCAAGGCCAGCGATGTAGATGAGGCATGAGGGAGTTTCTTCTTGGGGGACTCCGTAGGTTTGGCAGGAGAGATCCTGAAGGGCCACAGTCAGGAAAGGGAGCAGCGATTGAGGAATTACAAGAATGACGTACTTACTCATCAATGGCGAAGTACTTCCTGTGCTTCAACAGTCAGAAGGGGCACCTGCCGCCACTCAAAGACTCCTTCCTCTTGCGGAGGGTAGCGAAGTCCACGCGGAACCGACCCAAGCTCTCAACATGAGGGCCGGCGTGTGGCACGGACGAAGAAGCGCCAGGCAGCCTGCCTCAGGGGCTGTCGAGGCCTCAAGGGCTCCGGCCTCGGGAGCCGCAAGTTGCGTTCCCTCATCAATGACCGTCTCAGGGCGGGATTCACGGGCTCTGGAGGATGATGTTTCAGGAGCCCCGTGCATCATCGGCATCGCGACAGACGAGCTTCCTGCCTCAAGCGATGCTTGCCTCCCTGCACCCACTCCTGGGGAAAGATCGGTGCTGGTGGCGAGGAAGGGGGCCACGGCGACAGGATTCTCGCGAGGCCCTGCAAGACCAGCTGGACGCAACCCCCATTCGTCGAAGAGAGGCATCTGCCTCGCGAACTCGGCGCTGCCCAAGCAGAGATGCAAGAGGCCACCTGTCAGTGTCAAAACCGGCGGATCTCGGGTAGGGGGTCCCGATCTGTGCGTCTAAGGCTAATGGTAACAGGAGGCAGGGGACATGATGTTTTACCAAGGTTCGGGCCCTCTCGATGGAGGTAAAACCCTACTTCCTTCTTGATTGATCTTGATGATATGAGTATTACAAGAGTTGATCTACCACGAGATCGTAGAGGCTAAACCCTAGAAGCTAGCCTATGATGATTATGACTGTGATCTTGTCCTACGGACTAAACCCTCTGGTTTATATAGACATGGGAGGGGGCTAGGGTTACACCGAGTCGGTTACAAAGAAGGAGATCTAGTATTCGGATCACCAAGCTTGTCTTCCACGCAAAGGAGAGTCCCATCCGGACACGGGACGAAGTCTTGAGTCTTGTATCTTCGTGGTCCAACAGTCTGGCCAAAGTATATAGTTCGGTTGTCCAGATACCCCCTAATCCAGGACTCCCTCACTAGCCCCTGAACCGGGCTTCAATGACGATGAGTCCGATGCGCAGATTGTCTTCGGCATTGCAAGGCGGGTTCCATCTCCGAATACTCCAAAGTAAACCTCGAACACTTAAATCGTATCCGGCTCTGCAAGGCAATTTTCACATACCACCATAGAGAGAACGATATTCTACAAACATAATCTGCTGACAACTTTAGATAACGTGACACGACACTATGGTCGAGTCATTATTCGAACCGTTTTCCCACAACCAGCCACCGCACATATTGCGAGGCGGCTTCCTCGGCACGTCTTGTCGAAGCAGAGATCATGTCCCCTTATCACGGGATTCTCATCAATCGTGCCAACCGTGCCATCAATCGTGGCGCTTGGGAAATAAGCGATTTTCAACGGGCAAGTGGGGAGGCACACCGTTTTCGTCGCCTCTATAAAGGGATAAGGATTCCCCATTTTTACCCACGCCTTCTTCCTCCTTCGCTTACCCATTCTCGCACCCTCGAGCTCCAGCGCCCTAGTTCACGCCTTCTCCGCACAGCCAAACATGTCCAGAGCAGGAGGCAAGTGGGTGGCCTCCACCGTCACGGAGGAGCATATTACGAAGCTCCAGGAGGCCGGATACTTGGCCGCAGATATCGCGCACCGGCTGCCGAACGAGGGCAGATTATTCCGACTCCGGGACCCCACGAGAAGGTCGTGTTCCTCGCCCACTTCGTCCATGGACTGGAATTCCCCCTCCACCCATTCGTCTGGGGGCTCATGTTCTATTACGGGCTGGATTTTCACGATCTGGCCCCTAACTTCATCCTCAACATCTCGGCATTTATCGTCGTGTGCAAGGCCTTTCTCTGCATCAGGTCCCATTTTGGCATGTGGCTAAACATCTTCAACATAAAGCCAAAGATAGTGGTTGGCCAACAGGCGGAGTGTTATGGCGCCATGGTGGGCAAGATGCCCAATGTCACCTGGCTTGAAGGCTCCTCTGCGGAGACCGTGAAGGGGTGGCAATCGGGGTAGTTCTACATCACCGAGCTGCACGACGCCAACTGGGTGGCGGCCCCCGAATTCCGATCCGGCATCCCTGTGCGGCTCACTCCCTGGAAGAGGAAGGGCCTGGCCTGGGGCGCATCTGCGGAGCTGACCGGACTCCAGAACTGCGTCCAAAATGTGATAACCAAGAGTATCGAACTGGTCAATGTGATCCAGGTCTTGCTATTCCGCCGGATTCTCCCGTGTCAGAGACGGGCATTCAACCTGTGGGAGTTCGACGCGGCCCAACACCAGACACTGCAAGAGCTCTTTGACACGATGCACAAAGACACCTGGAAGGTGTTTTTCAAGGCTAGCGAGGTTCCTCCCCCCACCTCTGAGGTCCGCGGACTTAGCGCCAAGCACCAGGCCAACGCGGTAAGCATTCTACACTTCAAGATGTGCCTTTCCCCAGTATATTCGTGGGAGAAACTTAGGCCACTGTGCTAATTTTAATAGGAATATGTGGCGACGGCGGAGCGGATCGACTGTCCGGCTCCGTTGCTTGAGGACCCAGCAGACGAACTCCTGACGGAGATGCTGGCTCCGGCACCCTATGAGGTGACGGAGAAGAAGGCCAAGAAAAAGGCCACGGGGACCAGAAGAAGTTCTTGGCGCAACATGGTGCCGGACTCATCGTCCGAAGACACCAGGGCGCACTCCTCCAATGACAACGAGGAGAAGGAGGAGGAGGAGGAGGAGGAGGAACACCCTCTCCCTAAAAACAAAGGGGGGAAGAAGAGGAAGGCTACCCTCTCCGGGGAGGCCGAAGGGTCCAAGAAGGGATGGACCCTCCCTCCGGACCACTCCACAACCGCCGCCTATAGCGAGGAGGAGTGGCTACCCAGGGGCAAGCCTCTGGTGAGATCGTAAGTATTCGCACACTGCAATACTTTTAGTGCGACTTAGCTTCATAGTTTGTTATAATGTCGAACACGTCCATGCAGTCTGGCCAGGGCTCATCCCGAGGTATCCTCTTCAGATGGGTCTTTGAGCGATTCGGCGATGAATTCGCTCCCGATGGCCACCTCCCCTCGGCCTGCGGATGACATAGAGGTGTGGTCACAAAGGGTACCAGAGCAGGAGGAGGTGGCTCTGGAGACGCCCCAAGGCGAAATTCCAGACGCCGGGCACATGGGGAGTAAGATCCCCGCAGAATATGCTGACAAGAGCCGCAGCAAGTTGGGCTCCCAACCAGACACTGTACTGGAACCTCCAAACGTTCCGGATTTGGGTAGGCAGCCTCTCCTAAGGAGGGCGAGCCAGCCGTGCCGATGACTTCCATTGCGCCAGAGGCGTCGGATAGTCTGCTGGAACTGCTTCACGACGCTTCCATGGATGAAGAGCACCGTACTCTTATGAGTATGAAGATTCAGAAGGTTCGGTCCACCAAAAGCGGATTGACCGAAGCCTGCAGCAGCCTCCTGACCGCCTTTGAGTTAAGTAGATAAAAGTGTGAGAAATTATCACCCAATAGACAGCAGCCCCTGATACTCTGTTTGGTGTTCGGAAAGAAAAGCCAAATGGAGGGTCGATTCTAAACCGCAGGAGTCTAACAGTATGAATCTACGTGAATAAGCAGGCGGTGCTGCTTGCCGCTGCTGTCCGCATAGCAGAGCTCACCAGACTCAAACGGGACCTTGAGCAGGCCGAAGAGGAGCTCAGCCTCATGAAGAGGCAGCTCGAAGATAACAAAGGTGAGTGATACCCCATTCACATATCATATAGAGGAGAGAAAAATTGGTGACGCTAACAAAAAGCGTCATGATTTTTTAATAGGGGCCACGACCGAAGTGGCAGCCCTGAGGAAAGTGCTATCCAAGGCTGAAGACAAGGCAGCCACGGAGTGCATTGAGCGTGAAAAGCAAGATGCTAGGGTGGGCAAGGTACGGCAAGAGCTCTAGGAGCTCAGCAAGAAGTTCGAGTCCTTGGAGCGTGACTTCAAGACAAAAGAGTCCGAGCTTGCGAAGGCCCTTCTGAGCACGAAAGACGCCAAGGCCGAAGCCCAAAAGGCCCAGCAGGAAATCCAGGCGGCCAAGAAGATAGTGGCGGGTAAGGCATCCATTATGCAAAGCAAGCATGTTGAGGAGACATTTCTTTTACTTACCCGAATTCAGAGCTCTCCAGGGGCATTCGCAGATTTGCCACGCAGCATATCAGATGCCACGGAGTTCTAGCGTGCCAAAGAGGGGAGCTCAATGGAGAAGTTGTTCTGGTCCCAGTATGCTGGAGCCGAACACCCAATGCCTCTGAGTGACCAACTGAAGCAATTGGTTGAACTCCACAGGGCGGCCGAAGTGGCCATGAAGGACTTCATAGTCCGTATGTGGCCTGGTGAGCCCCTGCCCGACAGCTACTTCTGCCTTATAAAGCAGATGGTAAATGCATGTCCGCCGCTTGAAGTTATCAAGCGATCCGTTTGTATTGAGGGTGCCCACCGGGCCTTTGCCCATGCAAAAATGCGTTGGGCCAAGATGGATGCAGAGAAGCTGGTGAAGGATGGACCGCCGGAGGGCAAGGCGCATCGCTACCCCGAGAAATATTGTGATGGCGTGATGAAAGGCGCTCATCTCGTGGCCGATGAATGTACCAAGGACACAATCTTTCAGTGAATGTACTCATGTCGTCTTTGTAATATGAAAACGAACTTGTTTGTGCTATATAGCGCTTTGTTGATTTAAAATATTACCTTCTGTGTGGCTATTTATAAAATTCTGAAAGTAGGCCAGTCGTTGGCTTCCGCCCCCACGTAACTAGTACTAGGGTGTTCGTGGAAAACCCAAACACTCTTTATCCAAAATTTTGGTCCTTGAAGGAGGTGTTTGGCGCAGCGAACAAGGCAATCGGACTATGCGGCTTTATAACTCTCACTTAGCCATAGAAGTCTACAATTTTAAATTTTGGCGAAGACCCTAAAATTCGGAAAGCCGAATTGGGGCGCTATACACGCCTAAATCGGACCAGGCCGATTCCTCGCCTAAAGCGGAAAAAATCTTTAAGGATTTTAAGACCTCTCGAACAGCGACCAGCTCTCGCCGCATCATGACAGTCAGTTTTAGGCTTTCTCTACTGAGGTGATCGTCCGGAAGAACCAGGACACAATCGCAGTAGTTCTCCCTACGCTACCTTAGCCGATATAATAGAACCTAAGGTACCAAAACAAGGGAGCCGGGCAAACCCAACTATTGACCCAAGACATGATTCAGAGCTGATGCATATAATGCTATAAGTTCCGGGTGCCGCACTGTTGAAAGTGTTCGGACTTATCTTGCCGTATTAAGGGGCACCATGAGAAGCCCCTGGCAAATTGATCATACCAAAGTGTATGGATTCAATATTAAATAAACATTTTAGGGAAAATGTTAAGATAGGAATAATAAGCTGACGCTATATATTATCTCCCATTGATAAATAATACGTCCAAGCGTATGTGTAAAATTAATGTGTTGAGCAGAAGCAAATAGGACTATTTGACATGTCCTATTCAAGGGCGGGCCACATGTAGGTATATAAAACAGGTATAACGATCATTGACAGATACCACCTGGGTATTCCCTTTGTGCGCAAAGCCTTTTGCCTCGGTTTTCCCTCCTGTGGTAAGTCCGATGATCCGGCTCTCGAAAGAGGCTGCCCGAAAGTAGGGTCCTGAAAGAAAAAGGGGGTTATTAAAGTAAGTTGCGACTGAACCGCACTGTTGACCGCATCACCATTGCGCCTCCGCCTATGCCCATGGTATTTTGAGTGTGTAATTGTGTACGCGCGGCACAAATGCTGCCTGAATGGGTCTAGGGCGGAGGCCGGACTGCTAGTCGCGCTCTTGGCGTGCCTGGCGATCCTGTTGCAGGGTACTCCGGACTCGCTTGACGGTGTTCGGGGTTGTTGTCGCTGGATTGGTGGTTTGTCGGAGAAGGCTACTTTGTACTTCTGCCGCGAGGGCCGCAGTATGATCTTTTCTACGGAGAGAGCGGTTAGTGTTTCCATTGACTATGATAACCCCGCGAGGTCCTGGCATCTTGAGCTTGAGGTATGCATAGGGATCGTCCGAGCAGTGCATGATAGCCACTACGGAAAGGGATGATATCAAAGATTAACTCCTTGCTTCGGAAGTTATGCGGGAATCCGAAGACCACTTCCAGTGTTATGGATCCCGTACAACAGGCCTCTACTCTTGGAATTACACCTTTGAAGGTGGTTTTGGTGGGCTTGATCCTCGAAGGATCAATTCCCATTTTGCGCACTGTGTCATGGTACAGTAGGTTCAGGCTACTGCCACCGTCCATAAGGACTCGCGTAAGGTGGAATTCGTCGATGATTGGGTCGAGGACCAATGCGGTTGAACCACTGTGACGGATGCTGGTAGGGTGGTCCCTATGATCAAAAGTGATCGGACAGGCTAACCATGGGTTGAATTTTGGGGCGACTTGCTCCATCGCATAGACGTCCCTTAGTGCTCGCTTTCGTTCCCGTTTGGGAATGTGGGTGGCATAGATCATGTTTACTGTTTTCACCTGAGGAGGAAATTTCTTCTGTCCCCCAGTGTTCGGACGCCGAGGCTCCTCGTCATCGTCGCTGTGCAGCCCCTTGTCCTTGTTTTCGGCATTTATCTTGTCGGCCTGTTTGAACACCCAGCAATCTCTGTTAGTGTGGTTGGCTGGATTATCAGGGGTGCCATGAATTTGGCACGAGCGATCAAGTATGCAGTCCAGACTGGACGATCCCTGATTGTTTCCTTCGAATGGCTTTTTCCGCTGACCGGATTTTGAGCCACTAAATCCGGCGTTGACTGCCGTGTCTTCGGTATTGTCGCCATTGTTCCCACGCTTATGTCTGTTGCGTCGTGGCCTGCCATTATTGTCGCGGACATCTAAAGTGCCGGAGTTTATTGGCTTGGTGCTACTGCGAGCCAACCAGCTGTCCTCGCCCGCGCAAAAGCGGGTCATGAGTGTCGTGAGGGCCGCCATGGACTTCAGTTTTTCCTGGCCAAGGTGTCGGGCGAGCCACTCGTCGCGGATATTATGCTTAAAGGCCGCCAAGGCTTCGGCGTCCGGACAGTCGACAATTTGGTTCTTTTTAGTTAGGAATCAAGTCCAGAATTTCCTGGCTGAATCTCCGAGCTGTTGGGTAATGTGACTCAAGTCATCAGCATCCGGTGGTCGAACGTACGTGCCCTGGAAGTTGTCGAGGAACGTGTCCTCTAGGTTTTCCCAACTGCCGATGGAATTTGGCGGCAGGCTATTACCCAGTGCTGGGCCGGTCCTTTGAGTTTAAGGGAAGATACTTGATGGCATGTAGATCGTCACCACGGGCCATGTGAATGTGGCGAAGGAAATCTTCGATCCATACTGCAGGGTCTGTTGTGCCATCGTATGATTCGATGTTTACGGGTTTAAACCCTTCTGGGAATTCATGATCCATCACTTCGTCAATGAAGCAGAGGGGGTGTGTGGCGCCTCTATGCCGGGCTATGTGGCTATGCTGTTTGAATAAGTCTGGTTGGCTATGTTCGGCCCGGCCAGACTTGTTGATAGTGTATCCGGTATGACGATCATCGTCACATGTTGGGGCGCGCCCCCATGATCCGTACATCGATCTTGGCTATCCTGCCTTGTTTTCCAGTATGTCTTGCAGGTCCTGCCTATTGCCCCGGGCCGTAGTGTATTGGCGTGGGGGTGCGGGTCGGTATTCGGGCTGATACGCCATTTTATCCCAGCCACGCAGTGACTGGTCAGCCTCGTCCTGTGCTGGTAGTGTAGGCTCCTCCTCGAGTTGAGGTAGCAACTTGTGCTTTGGGTAACCTTTGGTGTGGCACTCGAGTCCATATTCCTCGGCTGCCAGGACTTCAGTCCATCTGTCTGTGAGCAGATCTTGATCAGCTTGGAGCTGTTGCTGCTTCTTTTTCAGGCTCCTCGCAGTGCCCATAAGCCGGCGCTTGAAGCGCTCCTGCTCTACGGGATCCTCAGGCACGCAGAATTCATCGTCGCCGAGGCTCATCTCGTCTTCGAAGGGGGCATGTAGTTGTCCTCCTTCGGGTATCCGTCCATCGCCTGTTCGTCTGGGCTGACCTGCCCGTCTTCCTGTTCGGCCTGCTCGAAGGCAGGCTGATCGGGGTTGTATTCATCTTCGGCACCATCCGGATTGTTTTCGTCTCCTGTGTCGGTATTGTTGTGGCGGGGCTTGGAGCGGCGGCGATGACGCCCATGCTTTACTTTCTTCCTTGAGGGGTTATCCTCTATTGCCTCATCGCCATTGGTTTCTTTCAGAGTGTCCACCATATATATATATCATACGAGGAGGTGGCTGTCCAGCGCCCCGTGGGCGGTGGTTCCTATTTTTCTCCTACATCATCGTCCACACCGTCGATGTCTTCAGAGTCGAAGTCAAGCACGTCGGTCAAATCATTGACAGTGGCAATGAAGTGGGTGGTGGGTGGGCAACGAATTTGCTCGTCGCCTTCTTCCCACTCAAGCCGGACATAGTTCGGCCAAGTGTCTCCTGACAAAGAAAGAGACTTCAATGAGTTCAGTGGGTCCGGTCTGGAACCTACAACCGGACACGAGTCCGGGGGTCCGGTGACACAGGCTTCCTTGGAGGTGCAGTCTGTGTTCGGCTCTACCGCCGATGAGTGTGCGGCCTCCGGGGCGGGGTCCATCCACCCGTCCTCGGACGACGCGATCTGCCCCGGATTTAGGTCCGGAGCTCCTGTAGGTCTAAGCCATGCTCGTCTTGACTGTTCCGCGCTCCTGGCGTAGGCCCGAATCCGTCGAAGATCAATTCTCCACAGATATCGGCCATGTAGTTCAAGTTTCCAAACCTGACCTGATGGCCAGGGGCGTAGCTGTCGATCTGCTCTAGATGGCCAAGCGAATCGGCCCGCAGCGCGAAGCCGCCGAATATGAAGATCTGTCTGGTGAGAAAAGTCTCACCCTGGACCGCGTTGTTGTTGATGATTGAAGGAGCCATCGAGCCTTGTAGCGATGACACAGAGGAACTCTCAATGAAAGCACCAATGTCGGTGTCAAAACCAGCGGATCTCGGGTAGGGGGTCCCGATCTGTGTGTCTAAGGCTAATGGTAACAGGAGGCAGGGGACACGATGTTTTACCCAGGTTCGGACCCTCTCGATGGAGGTAAAACCCTACTTCCTACTTGATTGATCTTGATGATATGAGTATTACAAGAGTTGATCTACCACGAGATCGTAGAGGCTAAACCCTAGAAGCTAGCCTATGATGATTATGATTGTGATCTTGTCCTACGGACTAAACCCTCCGGTTTATATAGACACCAGAGGGGGCTAGGGTTACACCGAGTCGGTTACAAAGGAGATCTAATATTCGGATCACCAAGCTTGTCTTCCACGCAAAGAAGAGTCCCATCCGGACACGGGACGAAGTCTTGAGTCTTGTATCTTCGTCGTTCAACAGTCTGGCCAAAGTATATAGTCCGGCTGTCTGGATACCCCCTAATCCAGGACTCCCTCACCACCCCCGTGCCGTATATCGCCCGGTGAGGGGTCGCCAACCAAGACCTCAAGCACCTTCTTCAGAGTCTCGGGTGCCAGCTCCGTCTCCTGGAGCCTCATGCGATCATGGTATCCGGTCAAGGCCCACATCGGTCGGGAGTGGCGCTGACGAGGAGCAATGCGACACTGGAGGAACTCCTTCACCACCCTGGGCGCAGTCACGCCGAGCTCTCTCAACCTCCTTAGTCGGTGCCAGACGAAGGCGAGCCCGGGGCTCACGAGTTTCTCATGGCCCCATCCCGTATTGGGGATGGCAGGCAATGTTGGAGGCGAGAGCAGGGGGCTGGGCACCCCGACATCCACATACAGCCACCGCATCCGGAACTCACTCGTGGAAGGCGGCCGGCCGAAATCGATCCCCGAGGCGGTCGTCTCTACCACTGCCTGGAAGCTCACGCACCCCGAGCATTGCAAGGGGTCGGTCAGGCACAAAGAAAAGAAGTGGCGCAAGAGGGCAATGGAAGGAGCAATGCCCACCACGGCTTCGCAAACAAAGGCGAAGACAACAAGAAGGGTGATGGATTGAGGATCAAGATGCATCATATGGATCTGATAGTGGGAGAGCACCGCATTGAAGAAGGCGGAGAAAGGGGAAACCAGACCAGCCCACAAGGCGTTGGCGAAGAATCGAAGCTCTGTGGCGGTCCTGTCGACAGAGGCGTGGGACGCCGGCCAAGCCATTGTCTTTCCGCACTCGTTGAAACTGGAGGCAAGCGCGGAGCGGACCTTGCCCAAGGCTTCCAGATTGAGCACCAGCGACCGGCCGACGGTGGGCCTGATTACCAGAGGCGAGTTGGATGAGGACACAAGCTTCTTCCTTTTCTCTTTTCTAGTTGGCGCCATGGCGATGGAGGAGGTAGAGCTCAAGTCAGATCGGAAGTGGAAACAGAGGCTCGAGGAAGAAAGGGGAACAGGAAGCGCACAGGCAGCAAAGAGGGAATAACTGTGTAAAGCTCAGTGGCCGCCTAGCCAGGCTTATATTGGGGGAGCGTGGGAAGCGAAGATGCCCACGTCCAATCAACCGCCACGCGGCGACCAAGGCCGCAGGCTGTGGGGGCCCACGGTGCTCCGCACTTGCCCTTTTTCTTCGCTGCTAAGCCAAGTCCGAGCGTGCCTTGGGCCCGGGGGCTACTGTCGGTGTTTTGGGAACGCGGGTCCCCAAACTTGCCTGCCTGCGGCCTATAGCTTGGCTCAGCAGTGGCCCAGTACGGCCTGTCTTCATCAACCCAAGCTTAAGATCCTCGCGAGGGGCCAAGCCTCGTGGGGAGGATGACACAAGGCCTCCTCAGGGGCGGCTTCACCAGGCAGGCTCGCGAGGAGGCGGAGAGATCAAGGCAAGGGGTACCTCACGAGGTGCTCATGATACAAGCCATGACGATCAAGACCAGGCGGGCGCCAGGCGGGCGCCAGCCTGCGTAGTGTCCTCGCTTCCTCTTTGGTGCAAAGGGGGCAAGCGCAGGCTCGGAGTACTGAGGCATCAGGCAAAGGTTTCCATATCGGTGCAACGAGACCAAGACCAGCAGAGCGGCAGGACAGAGGTCACCAAGGAGCCCAAGACGGCGTCATCGCCAGTGCCTTTGGCAGTCGAAGACCACATTTAGTCAGGATAGCTTGTACTAGCTGTCCCCTTTCAAAATTACCGTTGTTTGCTCCCTTCCCGCTCAATATTTGGGAAGCGGACCAGGGCCTCTATAAATAGAGATAGCCACCACAGTAGAGAGGATCGGATACGAACCTAGCTCACACACACACCACCACTGTAAGAACACCTCTCCTCATGAGGCTATTCTTCCCTTGTACTGTTCATCATCAGCCCAAGAGGCAATCCACCACACCACATACTGGATTAGGGTATTACACCACAATGGTGGCCCGAACCAGTATAAACCTCGTGTCTCTTGTGTTGTTCTTCGTGCTAGCTTAGAATCGCGGCGAGGTTGTGGGCGTGTTTTGGTAGGGAGAAGAACTTCGTGCGCACCCCAGAGTTCGAACCTTAAGGGTTTTGCCGGAACCCGATATCCGACAGACGACATGCTGCTCGTCATCATCGACCTCCTCCCCACCAAATCTGCCGTGCGGGCCGCCCTGCTCTCCCGGCGGTGGCGCCCCCTCTGGCGCCGCGTCCCCGTCAACCTTACCGTCGACAGCTGCCACTGTGACGGGGATTGCAAACGCATGGCCGTAGTCTCCAACATCCTTTGATCGCACCCTGGGCCAGCCAAACGCCTTGACATCCGCATGTTCAGTACCAACTGCAAGGTCCAACCTAAGTTTGACGAGTGGTTCTTATCCATCGCCCTAGATCAGCTCAAGGAGCTCAGCTTTGAAGCTGGACGATGTCGCTCTCTGCCACCGTCCACGCTCTGCCTCACGCCAATGCTGCGCCGCGCCAGCTTCAGCTCCTGCTATCTTCCCCAGATTAATGCCGCGCCCGCCCTTATTCTCCCTCAACTCGAGCAGCTCGACCTCTTCGACGTTGTCATATCAAAGAAGGCTATGGAGCACCTGCTCTGCAGCTGTACTTCGCTCGAGTACCTTCGTCTTGAGCAGATCCACGGGTTCATTAGCCTCCACATCGCCTCGACGAATCTCCGATGGATTTATGTGCCTTGCTGGCCCCGCAACAAGACATCAATTGGGAAGAGATCACACCAGCTGTTCCATGTTATGGTCATTGAGAATGCGCCCTTCCTTGAGAGATTGCTTGTATCGGATCTAGAAGGTCCAACCAAAATTAGTGTAATTGACGCGCCGAAATTGATAGCGTTGGTGTACTCGTCTGCCAAATTCTCCGAACTCTTTATTGGATCCATAATCGTTCAGGTACAGCACTCATATTCTTCTCCGTCTTCTTGAAATTCACATTTTTAAATTTCTTCTTCATGTATTTACGATCGTCTTCCAGAAAATGATTCCCACAAGCTTGACGCAGTACATGCGCACAGTGAAGATCTTGGCACTAAAATCTATAGGCCCCAATCTGGATCAAGTTGTTGGATTCCTTACATGCTTTCCGTGCACGGAGAAGCTACTCATCGAGGTGAAACTTCTTTCCTACTAGTAAACGTAAATCACAACGTAGCTCAATATTTTCATAATTTTCCCAAATTACGATGAGAAGTGTAGTGTTCAAAACAACATCTATGCACTGCACCGAAAGAAATATTTTTAGTACTTTTTCTCACGTGATCACCTGCATCGTTTTTATGCTGTACTACTATAGTATCCTAGGCTAGTCATAGTGGAAAGTAACTTAGACTACTCCAGTAACTCTATGGTTACCCTAAGAGCAACTACTACCTCCGTCCTGGTTTACTCTTCCAATTTTTTAGTAACAAAATTTGACCATAGATTTAACTGAGAAAATGTTAATGCATGTCACTAAGAACTATATCGTTGGATTCGTATTTGAACATAATTTCAAATGGTGTAATTTTTAGTGACATGCATTGGCATTTTCTTAGATAAATCTATGGTCAAAATTTTATACTAAATACGAGGTTGTATTCCCTCCTTCCCAAAATTCTTGTCTTACATTTGTTTAGATATGGATGTATCTAAAACTAAAATGTAACTAGATACATCTGTATTTCGACAAATTTAAGACAAGAATTTTCGGACGGAGGGAGTACAGAAGTGGGCTATGTAGGCCAAAACACGTGCCAAATTCACTTGTGATGCATTTGGCATTGATGCCCCTCCATTGCTCACCTGGTGCCCCAATCTGGATCACCTACTTTGCTTCGGTGTCAAATTAACTCACGCAATGAAAAAACACTGCGTGGGAGAGAGAGAGAGAGGACTGAGGCAATTAAAAACACTTGTTTGGGAGAGTGACAGGCTGGTGTAGTTGGTTTGATTGATTTGTTTATACATGTGGGTCTGTGTGCACAGTGGTGCCAAATCTCTCACATCGTGAGAGCGGTGCCAAAATCTTTTGATTTGACATCGATGGTTATTATGTGGCATACTTTTGTGAAATATGGTATCTGCCACATAGTGGAAGGCAACAAATGCCCAAGCTCTTCACGTGCTCCTAGTTAAATGAGAGGAAACAGAAAGGGAGAGAGAGAGAGTGAAAAAATATCACTAGCCAGCCAACCCTATCGTATGAGCGAATGATATTGGTACCTCTTGATGACACGGCAATCTTATACAGCCAGCTGCTCTAATATGTTCTCTTCTTTTTGTAGATAAAAAAGACCCGAAAGTGAAAAATGTGCTGCACTATAACAATCTCATCGAATGCCTTGATCTCCATGAGGGATTCCTGGACTAGGGGGTGTCCGTACTGCCGGACTATCATCGTCAGCCGGACTCCAAGGCTATGAAGATACAAGATTGAAGACTTCGTCTCGTGTCCGGATGGAACTTTCCTTGGCGTGGAAGGCAAGCTTGGCGATACGGATATGTAGATCTCCTACCATTGTAACCGACTCTGTGTAACCCTAGCCCTCTCCGGTGTCTATATAAACCGGAGGGTTTTAGTCCGTAGGACATACAACCATTACAACAATCATACCATAGGCTAGCTTCTAGGGTTTAGCCTCCTTGATCTCGTGGTAGATCCACTCTTGTACTACCCATATCATCAATATCAATCAAGCATGAGTAGGGTTTTACCTCCATCGAGAGGGTCCGAACCTGGGTAAAAACATCGTGTCCCCTGTCTCCTGTTACCATCCGCCTAGACGCACAGTTCGGGACCCCCTACCCGAGATCCGCCGGTTTTGACACCGACATTGGTGCTTTCATTGAGAGTTGCTCTGTGCCGTCACCATTAGGAAGGATGCCTCTTCCCGTCTTCAAAGATGGTATCTTCGCCAAAGGAGTCTTGGCCGCCGGCCAAACTATCCGGCTGGGTGGTTTTCTCATGACCGCCTGTTCGGCCACCGCTTCGACGATGACCTCTCGGGTCATCAAAAGCAATCTTCACGTCAACTCGGAATTCGTTGAGCAGTTGGATCCAACAGAGCTCTCGTCCGTAAACAAACTCTTGGATCGCATCACCGCCCTGGGAGTCGCTACAGACTACAATCAGATTGGGCTTAAAACCGATCTGAGAGAGATTAACTCTCCCCAGGTTACCCACCACATTGCAGTGGTAGAGGAACAACGCGGCGACTCTTCTCCTATATTGAAAACTAGTCATGTCCGGGCTTCCGAACCCTCCATGCCGGATTCCCGCGGGGGGACGGACTTCGATCAAGCACTGAACCTAAAGTCAGGCATCGGACCGGACTCGTTGGACAACGTTCAACGATCCAAGTTTCCAAATTCGGAAACTTCTCGGCCCTTGAGCCTTGAGATGGGTAGGATTCCGGACTTAATTCCACCCACCCGCCCAGACATATGCGATCTATCTCAAATCCGGCAAGAGCCCGCTAAAACAGTACATCATTACTGGGCCAGATTCCTCCTGGTTATGCACAGGATAAAAGACTGCCGTGAGGAAAACGCAATTTCAATTTTCTGCAATAACTGCACGGACAAGGGAATTTTGAAAGCCGTCAGTCGTCGCGAAATTACACGCTTCGCCGATCTAGAGTCCATAGTACGAAAGTACTCCAACACATAGCCTTCGAGCATGTTGGTTATTGCGGCAGGTGGCCAAAAGTGGCGAACAGCTTCTATCCGCGGAGAGCCACTCCAATAATACCAGTACAGTGTCAACAGTCTTCGAGACTTTCGCATCGAATAATATGCGGAAACGAACAATCCGTAGCCTCGCCGAAGTCTACCAAGTAGCAACAACAAATCCATGGAGCGACACGGCCATCACCTTCAACGCTAGCGACGAACCTAAGTTCAAAACAGCCCGAGCACCAGCCGCAATGGTCCTCAGTCCAATAGTGGATGGCTTTCGTCTTAGCAAGGTACTCATGGATGGCGGCAGCGGACTAAACCTCATCTACGAGGAAACTCTTCAAAAAATGGAAATAGACTGGAGCCGCATTGAGCGAAGCACCACAACCTTTAGAGGGATAATCCCTAGTCGGGAAGCGCGCTGCACAGGAAAAATCACACTTGATGTGGCGTTCGGCTCGCCGGACAATTAAAGGTCCGAAGAGGTCACGTTCGAAGTGGCCCCGTTCAGCAGCGGATATCACGCTATATTAGGACGAGAGGCATTCAATCTTTCAAGCCATACCCCATTACGGGTACATGAAGCTTAAGATGCCTGGGCCCGGCGGAATAATCACTCTCGCTAGTGATCCGGACATAGCACTCCGCGCCGAAAATAAGACAGCCGCATTAGCCCTAGAGGCACTATCCGAAGCCCTAGCGGCAGAGGAACTTACTACGCTACGCTCTACGGTGAATAGGGACGAGGTGGTACTCGATAAGAGACCCAAGTCCACCTCTTTTAAACCAGCGGATGAAATAGTCAAATTCCAGGTCCATCCAACGGACCCAACAAAGATGGCCTCCATCGGGGCATAGCTGAACCCTGATGTAGATGCCGCACTGCGAGAATTCCTTCGGGAAAATTGGGACATCTTTGCCTGGCACCCTTCAGATATGCCAGGAATCCCACGCAGATTGGCAGAACACAGCCTAAACATCCTAAAAGGATTCAAGCCAGTCAAACAGGCTCTTCGGCGATTTTCCGAACCCAAAAGACAGGCAATGGGAGAAGAGCTAGCCAAACTACTGGAAGCCGGATTCATCAAAGACATCAAACATCCGGACTGGCTAGCAAACCTGGTAATGGTACCAAAGAAGGATAAATCTTGGCGCCTATGTGTCGATTTTAAAGACCTCAACAAGGCCTGCCCAAAGGACCCCTTCCCCCTTCCCCGCATCGACCAAATAATCGATGCCACTGCAGGGCACGATTCATTGTGCTTCCTTGACGCATACTCCGGCTACCATCAAATTAAGATGGCGGAGGCGGACCAAGCCGCAACGGCATTCATTACTCCATATGGACCATTCTGCTTCAACACGATGCCCTTCGGACTCAAAAACGCCGGTGCAACATATCAGCGCATGATTCAGACATGTCTGGCTACCCAGATCGGCAAAACGGTAGAGGCATACGTAGACGACGTAGTCGTCAAAACCAGACACATCGAAACTCTAGTAGACGATTTGAGGCTCACATTCGACAACCTCCGAGCATATGACATTAAGCTGAATCCGGAAAAATGCATTTTCGGCGTACCAGCAGGAAAGCTCCTGGGCTTCATTGTATCCGATAGAGGAATTGAAGCAAACCCAGCCAAGATCCGAGCTCTGTCACAACTGGATATTCCAAAAGACCTCAAAAAATACAAAAATTGACTGGATGCGTGGCGGCCTTAAGCCGCTTTATCTCCCGTCTGGGAGAAAAGGCATTGCCCCTTTATCGCCTCCTCAGGCGCACCGAACACTTCGAGTGGACGGATGCTGCCACTGCCAGACTCGAAGAAATAAAAGCCATATTGGCAACAAATCCGGTCCTGGCCATGCCTAACCTAGGCCAACCAATGTTGTTATACATCGCGGCAACACATCAAGTTGTAAGAGCGGTACTCGTCGTCGAACGAGAAACAGAAGGGCATAAATTCCCTCTCCAAAAACCAGTGTACTATGTATCCACTGTCTTAACTCCCTGCAAGTCCCGTTACCCGCACTATCAAAAGATAGCGTACGCAATGTTCATGGCATCCCGGAAGCTCCGACACTACTTTCAAGAGTGTTCGATAACAGTGGCCTCCGAAGTGCCCCTCAATGACATGATAAACAACTGCGACGCAACGGGCAGGATTGCAAAATGGGCCATTGAGCTCTTACCATTCGATATAACTTACAAACCTCGGCGAGCCATAAAGTCACAAGTCTTGGCTGACTTTGTCGCTGAATGGACTGAAGCCGAACTCCCTAAAGAGTACGGCGCATACTCCAATTGGACTATGCATTTCGACGGCTCCAAAATGTTGGTCGGCTTGGGGGCTGGCGTCGTATTGACATCCCCAACCGGAGATACAGTCCAATACGTACTTTAGATAATGTACACGGACTCCAACAATGCAGCCGAATATGAGGCCCTCCTACATGGCCTCCGGATGGCAATCTCCATGGACATTCAACGCCTAGAGGTGCACGGGGACTCAAACCTCGCAATATCCCAAGTAAATGGAGACTTTGAAGCCAAAGATCCGAAGATGGCAGCCTATCATAACGCTGTCCTAAAAATGTCAGCCCGGTTCGAAGGACTTGAATTCCACCACGTAGCCCGGGATAATAACCAAGCAGCCGACGTATTGGCATGCATCGGTGCGAAACGCGACGCTGTCCCTCCAAACATCTTCCTGGAACGGCTCTTTAAGCCATCCGTACTATGGGAAGAGGAGTCCGGAAATAACAACCCGGAAGCAGCCGCACCACCCAACACAGAACAATCTGACATAATCGGCAACCCAGCCGATGAAATAACGCCTTCAACCCACGAAATAATGGTAGTCATTGCCCCGTGGACAGAACCATTCCTAGCCTACCTGATTAGGCAGGAGCTTCCCGAAGACCAAAATGAGGCCCGCTGCATAGTTCGGCGATCTAAAGCCTACAAGGTAAACGAGGGAGAACTGTATAAGAAAAGCACAACCGGAGTCCTTCAAAGGTGTATCTCTGAAGAGGAAGGGCGAAACCTTCTGGCTGAAATTCATGCCGGACTAGGCGGACACTACGCCGCAGCTCGGGCCCTCATAGGAAAGGCCTTCCGTACAGGATTTTATAGGCCAACGGCCCGGGCAAATGCTCAGGACCTAGTCCAAAGATGCGTCGGTTGTCAGCTCTTTGCTAATCAGAGCCATATGCCACCCACCGCCCTCAAAACTATACCCATTACCTGGCCGTTCGCGGTCTGCGGGCTTGACATGTTTGGACCCCTTAAAGGGGGAACCCACAAGAAAAGGTACCTATTGGTCATGGTGGACAAATTCACCAAATGGATAGAGGCCAAGCCAGTTAAAACGGCAGAGTCCGGAGCAGTGATAGACTTTATATCCGGGGTAGTACACCGTTATGGTGTCCCCCATAGCATCATTACCGATAACGGCACGAACTTCACGGCCGACGAGGTTAAATCATGGTGCAAAAATATGGGCATCAAGCTCGATTACGCTTCAGTCTATCATCCTCAAACCAACGGTCAAGTGGAACGAGCAAATGGTCTAATAATGAGCGGCATCAAACCCAGACTAGTGCGGTCCCTTACGAAATCAGACACGCACTGGGTAGAGGAGCTCGACTCCGTACTCTGGGGGCTGCAGACAACGCCCAACCGTACTACCGGATTCACACCATTTTTTATGGTATACGGCGCAGAGGCAGTTTTGCCCTGCGACATCATTCATGACTCACCTCGAGTGCGCATGTACGAAGAAAGAGAAGAAGACCTGGATCGGCAGGACAGCTTGGACGCATTGGAGGAAGAACGCGACGTCGCCAAGGCTCGTTCCGCATTCTATCAACAGCAGGCTCGAAGATATCAAAGCAGAGAAGTACGGGCTAAGACTTACAATGTCGGTGAACTAGTTCTATGCCTGCCGGGCAAGAAAAAGGACAAGCTCAAGCCCAATTGGGAGGGCCCCTTCATTATCGATCAAGTCCTGACCGGCGGAGCGTACCATCTGCGAAATGCGTCGGACAACCGACTCGAGCCGAACCCATGGAACGCAGCCCGCCTCCGAAGATTCTACGCCTAGCGCCGGACTAAGAGTTCGTCTCCTTCCCCCGTCCAAAGTTTTACACCTCAGCTGTCTTTCGTTTCTCTTTTTTTTTCTCTCACCCTCTTCATAAAAGCCCTTAAAGGCCTACTGGCGCATTGTTCGCATACACTTGATGTGCTACCCGCACTCATTATACCTGGGGGGCTTCTTTACCAGAAGCTTACTTATAAGGGCTTCATGCCCAGCACATGTGTCAAACTTCCGCATGTACCTTTTATTCACCATTATATGCATTGATATGACTTAAGTTTTGGCCAAGCTGGGTTGCCTGGCTCCTGTGCTTACCCCTACGTTCCCGATTGTTCGGCTAGGAGGTAAAGGGAGCACCTCTGCGATTGTTACTGCCGGGCCAGCCGGATGTGTACCTCAGACTGGGTGAAGCCGAAAGCTAGCATTCTTAAGGGAATATTCGGTCGGTGACTCGAAAGATGATTTTTTACCTATTTATCTATTTATCTGCCCCCAGATGTTTTCCTGCTCTTTTCGCAGTTCGGACATGCACATTAGGGCATGCCTCCCAGGGAAAGGAACCCTTAACGGAACTATTCTCCCTGGAAGATGTTTCTTACTAACCATGTAATATAACATAACTAGTTGGGCACTTGTCTGATAAAGCACTAATGACCCCTACGCCTGGTCTCCATGCATGCCCCGGTTGTTTCTTAACTGAGAGGGTATTCGGACACACTCCGGACTCTAGGGTCCCGAGGTTGAAGCGAAAAGTTCGGCAAAGACAAACGATCTACAATCCGGCTAGAAGGCATTTTACATGTCATTTTAAAATACATTGTCAAATTGACTGACTGTATTCCTCCTCAATCCCGTCTAACAGGCTGTCTAATTTACAGTCCCGTTGGGAATATTTAGCGACCAACTCTACTTGGCCATACACTAAGCTCACAGGGATCTCCTTCCCATCGGGCCCCACTGGTCCGACCTCGGCCATGTGGTTTGGATCCGCCTTCTTGTACCGCGTCTTCACCATGGCCCAGGCCTCCCTGGCACCTTGGCGGCAGGCAGATATCTTCCATAAGCAGAAGCGCTGACGCGCTCCCTGAAGCTTCTCCGCAAGCTCTCCAAGGCCCTCGGGCAGGGAGAGGGACGGCCATAAAGCCTGGACGACGCCGCTCATCGCCTGCCGAACTCGTTCGAGCAGTTGCACCAGCTCGGGAAGTTGATCACCCGTTGATATGGGCATCTCCTCCGTAGGGCGACCAGTGAGCACACCTACAGACATGTTTCTGTCAATTGACTTCCTCGCCGAACTCTTCTTTTCAAAAAAGTTCGCTCAAGCACTTACTATATATGCCGCGACGAAGCCGCTGATTCTCCTTCACGGAGCCAGATAGCTCGGCCCGAACACCTTTCAGCTCCTCTCCAAGCTGGGCGTGGGCATCCTCGAGTCTGTTCCTTTCTTGCTGCACCTTCATCAGCACCCTCTCGCCGGCCTTCAGCTGGCGCAGTAGTTGTTGCTTGTCCAGATCCAGTCCGGCAACATCTGCAATATTATTGTTAGACTTACACGTACGCCGTACACCGCTTATCTTTTTGAAATAATGTGTTACCAGGAGGGGTCTCAGTGTCTCCTCCTACGGCAGCAAGTGCGGCCTCAAGTTGAGCCTTGCACTCTTGTAGCTCCTGGGACAATTGGGTATTCTTCTCTGTAAGATCCTGCATATCAAATGATCCTTAAATCAGTTACCCTAACTACTTTAAGTCTCGGGGGCTACTGGCATATACAACTATTAAAATCTCTTACCCGTATGTCTTTTACATACTGCTCCGTGGCTCTGGTCAAACCATCTTGAGCAACGCGGAGGTGCGCGTCCCCCGCGTTAAAGGCATTCAACGCCTCAGGGGAGAAGCACGCGTCACGAAAAACTGTCCGGCGACACCTATGGTTCATGGCGCTCTCCACCTCAGACTTGGTGGCGGACAGTCTGTCGGCGTCCTCCATTGGAGGAGTATCCGGCTCGCGCCTTGTGCTCGCCTCCCCCTCCAGGCCAGGTGTTGGAGCCTGGCTGGCAGAGGCTCGGTTGGCAACCTCACCGCCCACAGTCCGGCGAGCGCTTTTTCTCCTGCAAAAGTTATGAGCATTCAAACGCCTCCTCGGAACTTTTTCCTAAACAATGGTCGCGAGCTGTACCGTTGCGGTGACGTTTCGATTTGCACCGCACCCCTCTTCCGCCTGCGGGGCCGGACTGACCCCTGTGGGTCAGCCGCCGCGGGTGCGGCTTCCCGCCTTGAAGGTACCTCCTGCGAGACACCATTGTATACGGCGGTCAGAAATGCGCAGGGACGAAATAATGGTGGCAGGGCTTCGGTCACAATCACCTGGGGAGCCGGAGATAGGCCGAGGTAGTCAGCCGTAATGGCGACTAGAGCATTATCCATGCTGAGCTGGTGGAACACCCCGTCAATTAGCTCCACCTTTATGTCCGGATCCTCTTCGGAGGACGGATCAAGGGATCTTTCTGGATCCTCGGGCTGCAGGGCCGGGCTATATATGGTCTCCACAGTCCGGCGCAGATCCTGCGTCAAAAACCATAAAAGTTAGGTACTTAACTTTGAAAGCGGGGGTCGGATAAATGAACGTCCGCTTACCCAGCTCCGAGGATTGTTCATGGAGAACCCATTCAATGGGCTCATCTGGAGGAAGTCCTCCTTCTCCCCCTTGTACAGGCCAGACAGAATTTTCACCAGGTCTTCGGCCGATCCCGGCCCTTGGCGTCCATGACGAGTGGCATCATTCTCCCCATTGAAATCCCACATGGGGTGGCCCCTGTATTGCAGCAGCTGCACGCCCCGCATAATGCACGTGGCCATGACTCCAATCATGGTCAGTCCGGAATGGGCCAGTAACCTTATCCGGCCCATCAAATAATGAACGCTCTTGTCTTCCTCCAGCTGAGGGCTCCGCGGGCACCAACTCAGGCGTTTCTTCAGGGGAGCATTGCTAAACTCCGGGAGGCCAATCCGAACAGGGTCCGACAGTGGAGCGTCTTCCACATAAAACCATTCTGAAGGCCAGTCTTCGGACGCATTCTTAGGGGTTCCGGAGGGATAACCGGTCCCGGCGATGTGCCATATTTCGGCACTGCCCACTTGATAAATTGACCCCTCGTGAGAGCGGGGTACAAGGCAGAATAGCCTCTTCCACAGCGCAAAATGGGGCTCGATGCCCAGGAATAGCTCGCAAAGAGCTACGAAACCCTCGATATGCAGAATAGAGGCGAGCGTGAGGTGATGGAGCTGGAGTCCGTAGAACTCCAGAAGCCCGCGGAGGAACGGATGTACAGGAAATCCGAGCCCTATTATCAGATAGGGGACGAAGCATACCCGCTCCCCTTTATTGGGACTTGGGGTGGCCTCCGCTTGCTTCCCACCTTTGTAGGTGGCCAGCCCGGCTCTAACCGGGACCATAAAGGCCGGAGGAAGATATCCCTCCGCTTGGAGCGTCACCAGCTCGCTGTGCGGGACAGAACATCTCCTCCAATCTCCTGGCAGGGGGATGGGAGCGCGAGAGGAGGAGCCGCGATGACGGTCCACGATGGAATGGATTTTTGGTCAGAGGCGCTCCGATGAGTACTTGCGGAAGGAAGATGGTGTGGTTTGGATCTGGATTCTTGCCTCTCTTATAGGCAGATTATTTGCGCAGCTAGGGGGTAAAACATAAAAGATACCCTGGCTTTTCGCATTCGTGCGACGCGTGGAAGAGGGCCATTATTGGGCGTGGAAGCCAAGGAGCGCAACATTCATAAGGAAGCCGGACACTATTCGGCAAGCACATGGAATTTGCAGGAGAACCCGCCTTGCAACGCCGAAGACTATACATGCGCTGGACTTGTCGTCATTGAAGCCTGGTTCGGGGGCTACTGAGGGAGTCCTGGACTAGGGGGTGTCCGTACTGCCGGACTATCATCGTCAGCCGGACTCCAAGACTATGAAGATACAAGATTGAAGACTTCGTCTCGTGTCCGGATGGAACTTTCCTTGGCGTGGAAGGCAATCTTGGCGATACGGATATGTAGATCTCCTACCATTGTAACCGACTCTGTGTAACCCTAGCCCTCTCCGGTGTCTATATAAACCGGAGGGTTTTAGTCCGTAGGACATACAACCATTACAACAATCATACCATAGGCTAGCTTCTAGGGTTTAGTGTAACGCCCCGGATACAACTTTCCATATTCGTAACTCCAACTCTTGCCTTTTCCGGAGATGCGATATGTTATTTCCTCCGTTGTTGGGTTTTGTCTATTGTTTTGCATTTTGTTCTTGTTATGCATCTCATCTCATGGCATCATGTGCATTGCATCGGCATCGTTTTCATAAAACTCGCATCCGTTCGGGTTTCCCCGATTCCCTCCGTTGTCCGTTCTGAGCCAGACAGACTTGCACGCGCCCACGGCACCTCCGAAATATTATTTTATAAGTGGCATAAAAATGTTCTCGGAATGGGTTGCAACTTGTCATGTGGTCTTATTATAGTGTAGACAGGCCGCCTGCCAAGTTTCATCGCATTCGGAGTCCATTTGATAGCCCATCCGTTAAACCTACAACCGCAATATAGCCGGTCTATCGTTGGACGTTTTCGGTATCCGGAAACCGTGTCGGGCCGCACTTCATCCCTCTCTTCTCAGCCCAAGGCATTCTACACAGCCCCCTAGGTCCAACATACCCCCCCTCGTGTCTAGAGCCGCCAGATCGAGATCCGAGGGTCCGACCCCCCCTCTTTCCTACATCCGAAAACTTCCCCGAACCCGACCCGGGCTTTCGTTACCGATGGGTTCAGATCATCCCCAAAAATCTATAAAATATCTCCGTTTTATTAATTGGACTCCCTAGCCTATTTTTTTTCAACCGTGTGATTTTGATTGAAGGATCAGACTAACCCCTACCCTAATCCCACTTACTATATATAACCGGTGCATTCCTAGACCAAACCCTATCTTCTAGGGATCCTCACCTGTCCAATCGCCGCCGCCGCCAGTCAACCACCCCTCTTCCCCTTCGGGATCTCCCCTGTCCCATCCAGCAGCCGCCACTCCTCTCCTCCTCGATCTGCATGCCCGGCCAACTAGAGCTCCCCTCGATCCCCTCCTCCCGAGCCACCTCTCCCGTCCATCCCCATCGGAGAAGAAGCTCCCGTGCCCGAGCGCCTCCTGGAGCCAAACCTCGCACGGGCCTCGAACCTCCTCGTCATCCCGAGCAGGAACGCTCGTCCTCGTCGCCAACGACCACCTTCATCAGGCTGGACCCCGCACCCTCCTCCTTCCTTCTCTCTTCGTCCTTGCCTCCTCCTCACCTCTTCTCGTGTTGCAGCAGATAGCCATGGATGGGCATGGAGCTCCAAGCCGCTGCCCGATCCCTCAACCTCTCCCGCTGCTCCAGCCTCCCGTCGGCTGTGACCCCGCCTACCTCCCGCGCTGCCGCCTGCTCGCCGGAGCGCCCCCGCCAGCGATCGAACCAGCAGCCGCCGTCCTTCGTCAAGTCTTGCCAGCGCCATGGATGCCTCCTCGAGCTCCAGTTCGCCTCGTGGTCGCCGGGAACCGATGCCCCGCGGCTGGATCCGTCAAGCTCCGCCTCCCTGCACCGAGTCCCTCGCCTCGCCGCCCCTTTGCCTTGCTCACCGGACCTCAGATCCCAGCCGCCAGCGCCCCTGTTTAGTGCGAGCAGAACGAACGCCTGCATCGCTCGGTTCAGCCATGCGTTGACCGTGTGCGCGCAGCAACCGCCTCGGCCAGGCCTAGTTCATCCCGGCCGACCTCTTCTTTAGTCAAGCCCAACCACTCCAACGCCCCGGGCCAAGGCCCATGGTGAGCCTCTTCCTATAGCCCCAGCCGCTGCCCTGTTCCAGATTCAGCCCATCTTATGTTTTTTTTCCTGGACGAATTTGTCTATTATCCAGTGTTTGTCAGATTTGTATAAAAACCCTCATGTTCATGCATCCCTAATTCATTAACCATGCACCGGATTAAAACAAATTATATATGTAAATGCTCAGAAAATTGTGTAGATTAATAATATGCCATTTTCATCTATGTTAAAAATGTTTAACTTGCTGTTTGTTTAAATTTGATAATATGCCATGTTAAAACAATTTATTTCATAACTAAATAACCGTAGCTCCGAATTTAATAAACTTTATATGTAAATGGGGTGGAAAAATGCCTAGTTTAACATGGTCCACTTTATTTTCCTGTTTAACACCATTAAAATTGTGTTTAGGGCAGAACAGTACCAAATCCATAATTTGCATATGGGGATTTTCCGGAATTATTGTTTGTTGTTTCCGGCTTCATTTAAACTTGCTTAGATAGGTAGTTTTCTTATGCCTCACCTCTTGCCATGTTTAACAACATTTAATATTGCTTGGTAGAATAACCGAGATCAAACTAAATAATTGCTTGTGGTGTTTTGTCAATATGCAACTCGTTGCATATTGAGCTCCATTTAACTGGTAGCATTGTTTGTTTCACTTTGCCATGCCATGCCTCATTAAACCGGACATGCATCATACTTGATTGTGCATCATGCCATATTTATGTGATGGTTGTTTACCATGTTGTTTGTTTCTTTCCGGTGTTGGTTCTTAGTTCCGGTAATGCCGTGATTGTGAGAATTCGTTCGACTACTCCCATTCATCTTCTTCATGGACTCGTTCTTCTTCCTTGCGGGATTTCAGGCAAGATGACCGCTACCTTGGATCTCACTACTATCATTGCTATGCTAGTTGCTTCGTTCTATCGCTATGCTGCGTTACCTATCTTTTGCTCATCAAGCCTCCGAAATTGCCATGAACCTCTAATCTTTGACACCTTTCCTATACAAACCGTTGTTTGGCTATGTTACCGCTTTGCTCAGCCCCTCTTATAGCGTTGCTAGTTGCAGGTGAAGTTGAAGATTGCTCTATGGTGGACAGGATTTTGTTGGGATATCACAATATCTCTTATATTATTAATGCATCTATATACTTGGTAAAGGGTGGAAGGCTCGGCCTTATGCCTGGTGTTTTGTTCCAGTCTTGCCGCCCTAGTTTCCGTCATACCGGTGTTATGTTCCCGGATTTTGCGTTCCTTACGCGGTCGGGTGATTTATGGGACCCCCTTGACAGTTCGCTTTGAATAAAACTCCTCCAGCAAGGCCCAACGTTGGTTTTACCATTTGCCTCACCACCACCTATATTTCCCTTGGGAGTAATTAACCCAAGGGTCATCTTTATTCAGCCCCCCCCCCGGGCCAGTGCTTGTCTAAGTGTTGGTCCGAACCAGAGCCACTTGCAGCGCCACCTCGGGGAAACTCGAGGGCTGGTTTTAGTTGTACGTAGTGTTCATCCGGCATTGCCCTGAGAACGAGATATGTGCAGCTCCTATCAGGATGTTGGCGCATCGGGCGGTCTTGCTGGTCTTGTTTTACCATTGTCGAAATGTATTGTAAACCGAGATTCCGAGTCTGATCGGGTCTTCCTGGGAGAAGGTCTATTCCTTCATTGATCGCGAGAGCTTGTCATGGGCTAAGTTGGGACACCCCTGCAGGGTATAATCTTTCGAAAGCCGTGCCTGTGGTTATAGGCAGATGGGAATTTGTTAATGTCCGGTTGTAGATAACTTGACACCAGATCCGAATTAAAACGCATCAACCGCGTGTGTAGCCGTGATGGTCTCTTCTCGGTGGAGTCCGGGAAGTGAACACGGTCTTTGCGTTATGTTTGACATAAGTAGGAGTTCAGGATCACTTCTTGATCATTGCTAGTTCACGACCGTTCCTTTGCTCTCTTCTCGCTCTTATTTGCGTATGTTAGCCACCATATATGCTTAGTCGCTGCTGCAGCCTCACCACTTTACCCCTTCCTTCCCTTTAAGCTTTGCTAGTCTTGATACCCATGGTAATGGGATTGCTGAGTCCTCGTGGCTCACAGATTACTACAACAACAGTTGCAGGTACAGGTTTATGCGATGATCATGATGCGAGAGCGATGCTTGCTTGCGTTGAGTTCTTCTTCTGCTTCTTCTTCGATCAGGGGATAGGTTCCTGGTCGGCAGCCTGGGCTAGCAGGGTGGACGTCGTTTGAGTTTCTGTTTGTGTTTCATCCGTAGTCGGATGAAGCTCTTATGTATTGTGATGTTGTATTCGTGTGGCATTGTATGCCTTATGTATGTATCCCCATCTATTATGTAATGTTGATGTAATGATATCCACCTTGCAAAAGTGTTTCAATATGCGGGTCTATCCTTGGTGGGACCTTCGAGTTCCTTTTGGATAGGGTCGCATATTGGGCGTGACAAGTTGGTATCAGAGCCTCGACCGACCATAGGAGCCCCCTTGATTGTTGGCCGTTGTTGAGTCTAGAACAAAAATGTTTTGAGTCTTAGGATTATATATATCGGAGAGTAGGATTCTTTTTACTCCTCAGTCCCTTCGTCGCTCTGGTGAGGCCTCCTGATGTAGATGTTTTGACTTTCCTCTCCTCAAATTTCACTAATTTTTTTTAGGATCACGCGGGTATCTTGGAATCGTTCCGATGGTTTTGTGATGAGAACATTGTTCTTGGTGCCTCCTGTCTATTTATGTGGCTTTGACCCGGGGAGTCGAGCTCTGAGGTGTTGTCGTCACAATTTTATCGTTGCAGTTCTAGAATACCTGAGAATTGCCGACATCAAAAATCTCTTTTATGCAGTTGTTGGTGAGATAACCCCGATAACCCAGTACTGGGGCGAGTTCGGGAGTATTGCCATAACTCATATAATGGATGCTTTTCGAAGGTTGAGGTACACGATTTCCGGAGTTTTCTTGGTTATGTGTTGACGGATGGATATAGCTGGATGTAGGGATTGTTAGTTTTGGGTGAGATATATATTGCTTCCCCTGTATCCCCAACACCAGATTGCATAACCAGAAAGTTTCAGGAGTTTTATAGGTGGGAATTCAAGTAGCTCCTAGAATATCTTTCCGACAGATGCATGATATGGGATTGGGTAAATCTCTATCATATGTATTTGTTCCGGCTTATTACTGCAAGCCAATCCTTTGTTTTGTTTTGAGTTGTGGTATTTGAGTTGCTTCAATGTCAAGTGTTGATTCCATACCTTTCCTAAATGGTGTTCTCATATTTCTATGGGAGTGCTAATCCTTTTGATCATCGAGATTGTCATGTCAATTCTTTCCAACTGGTGTGCTTCTCTTCAAGTGGTGCCGATCATTTTCAACACCCACAAGATCAATTCTAAGTTTTCTCAACGGTGTTTGTTTCGTCCGTCCCCAAGTTGCCTTTGTTTTCCCGCCCTCCCACCCCTTTTCTTCAAGGACTCATATATTATAATCAAGTATCCATTTATTCATGTGAAGTCTCTTCACTCTTTTCAATCATTGTTTTGATCCGGTGATCCCTCGTGAAGATGCTCACGAGCTTCAAGTTCATCAATCTTCATTCTTGTATTCCTCTCCGGGGGGATTTAATTCAAGCTTTCGGTGTTGATCATATTCCTTTACTCGTGTCAAATGCTTTCTCATGCCGGTGCACCTCTCAATCACTCACCTCTTGCTATTCATTTGTTCTGGAGTGCTGAAAATATCTCACAAGATTTGTGTTTCCATTCTCAATACGTTCAATATATTTCAAGGTTGTTTTCTCATTCAAGCCATTTAATTCTACAGGTGTAACCTCTATTTCAAGCAATCCTTCAACGATATTTCTTTTGAGTGGGCCCTAACCCACAGGTCTTTTGCCAGGATCTTACCTGACTCTTCTAATTTTCCCGAAGCCATTCCCAAAGTCTTTCGAAGTTTGACGTAAGAATGAATTATCATCAGTCATATGTCTTTCTCCAAGATCTTTTAAATTCTTTTCATCGTTGGCTCAACCCCCTTCACTTTTCATTCTCCCAGAGTATCTCAACAATTCATGGTGGTGTTCTTCGTCGTCATTCTCGGATCTTGAAGACCGAAGAAGGATTTCTCTTAAATCTTGGTCCATTCTCTTGAAGATTCATAGTTCTAGCTTATGTCATCCTCTCATAATTGTTTTCGATTGTGAGAAATTCTTTTCAACCATCTGATGCATTTCAGGAGTTGCTTCCTTTCTTGATAATCTGAATGCCATCATTTCTGAATATTACTCATTCTCAACCTTCAACTCTTGTTCTCCAAATCTTACCGGTGAATCGTTCAAATACCCTTTAGTCAGTTCATGATCTCTTCATTCTCATGTATCTAAATCGCCTCAAGTATCTTCATTCGTTTTCCACTTCTTCCCGGTGAATTGTGCCTTTGCTATGGTCTTTTTCAATTCTTTCAATGGTTCGTTCAAGATTTCACTTTCTTCGTTATCATATCAATTCATCCATTCTTTCGTTGTTTCAATCCCATCGGTGGTTCCATCTATACCTTCTCAAGTTTGCGCTATATCTCTCTTAATCCTTTCTACGGGAATAAGTAGTATGCCAAATCCATTGCTTGTCATCAATTTAATTTGATGATGGATAAGCATACAATAAATCTTCTTCTTATTTCCTCGAGGTGATTCAATTCTTTTCTTCCGGAGATTGTTCATGATGAAGTAATTCTCGGTTCTAGTATTCAATTCTTTTATTTCCGGAGTTCCAAGTTTTCTTGGTTATATCGTCGCAAAGCTCCATCTAAATCATCGCAAGGCTTCACCTTGTGTTTTCAACTTCTCTTTCTTTTTATCATCCTTTTATTACCGGAGTTCTTCATGGAGGCTGTACATGGTGGTTCGTCAAGGATTCTTTTCATTCTTCAATTGTTCTTCAATATTTCTCTCGAAGTTATGATCTGCTAAGCTATACTCTAAAATAAACATGGTGCTCAACACATGTTTTGTTTCGAGGAGTTCAAGTATTCTTCATCTTGCATTACGAAGTGCTATTCTTTCTACCTTATCTTTTGAGGTGGTGTTATATCATTCTTGACAATTTTCATTCATGTTTCGCGATTCACATATTGTCAAGAACGAGGTATTTTAAATCCATCAATCTCTTCTTTGGAGTTATCTTGGTATAGATTTCACCTAAAGCCTTCCCAAAGGAATGTTGCTATTTTGGTGCTTATCAATGATCCAAGTTTTCTCCTATCCTCTCGGCGAAAGCAGTTTTCATCTCTTCTTTGATCTCAAACAAGCAATTGTTTTTCGTTAGTGGCAGAATTTCACCTCAAGTTTTGAGATGTTTGCCATAAGCCCACAACAAGCTTATTCTTTTCGTTGTTGGTTTTCCAACAATTCCGTTCTAACCTTCTCGGAAGGATGCTTTCCAAGCTCACTTGTGGCAGAAGTTGGCATTTTCTCCTCCATTCTGGTATTCCAATGATCTATCTTCTATTTTTTCTTCCGGAGGCATTGTGATGTTGCTCTCTTCACCCATCACCTCATTTTGTCAAGATCATGTTATTCTCTTGCTTATCCATTTAACCGGAGTGTTGTGTCATCTCTTCAAGTTCTTTCATGTTATCAAGTTTTGCATCTCTTTTCAACCGGAGTGCTACCCGAATTCTTCCTCTCTCATCTTGTTGTAACCGGAGTGGTTTTGAACCCTATCTTGTCAATTAAACTCTTGATTCATGTCTTTGCAACCTTCAAGTTATCGTAATGTTCCTTGTTCCTCTTTTCTAACGGATTGTTTGCAATCTCGTTCATCTCTAATTGCTCAACCTCTCAAGGTTCATGGTTTCACTTGTTTGCCGAAGAAGCAATTTAGTTTACCTCTTCTCTTCCTCTTCTGTTTCTCTCTGGTGCCATCCTAGATCTTGGGACGAGATCCTCTCGTAGTGGTGGAGTGTTGTAACGCCCCGGATACAACTTTCCATATTCGTAACTCCAACTCTTGCCTTTTCCGGAGATGCGATATGTTATTTCCTCCGTGGTTGGGTTTTGTCTGTTGTTTTGCATTTTGTTCTTGTTATGCATCTCATCTCATGGCATCATGTGCATTGCATCGGCATCATTTTCATAAAACTCGCATCCATTCGGGTTTCCCCGATTCTCTCTGTTGTCCGTTCTGAGCCAGACACACTTGCACGCGCCCACGGCACCTCCGAAATATTATTTTATAAGTGGCATAAAAATGTTCTCGGAATGGGTTGGAACTTGTCATGCGGTCTTATTATAGTGTAGACAGGCCGCCTGCCAAGTTTCGTCGCATTCGGAGTCCATTTGATAGCCCAACCGTTAAACCTACAACCGCAATATAGCCGGTCTATCGTTGGACGTTTTCGGTATCCGGAAACCGTGCCGGGCCGCACTTCATCCCTCTCTTCTTAGCCCAAGGCATTCTACACAGACCCCTAGGTCCAACATACCCCCCTTCGCGTCTGGAGCCGCCAGATCGAGATCCGAGGGTCCGACCCCCCCTCTTTCCTGCGTCCGAAAACTTCCCCGAACCCGACCCGGGCTTTCGTTACCGATGGGTTCAGATCATCCCGAAACATCTATAAAATATCTCTGTTTTATTATTTGGACTCCCTAGCCTATTTTTTTCAACCATCTGATTTTGATCGAAGGATCAGACTAACCCCTACCCTAATCCCACTTGCTATATATAACCGGTGCATTTCTAGACCAAACCCTATCTTCTAGGGATCCTCACCTGTCCAATCGCCGCCGCCGCCAGTCAACCACCCCTCTTCCCCTTCGGGATCTCCCCTGTCCTATCCAGCAGCCGCCACTCCTCCCCTCCTCAATCTGCATGCTCGGCCAACTAGAGCTCCCCTCGATCCCCTCCTCCCGAGCCACATCTCCCGTCCATCCCCATCGGAGAAGAAGCTCCCGTGCCCGAGCGCCTCCTGGAGCCAAACCTCGCACGGGCCTCAAACCTCCTTGTCGTCCCGAGCAGGAACGCTCGTCCTCGTCGCCAACGACCACCTTCATCAGGCCGGACCCCGCACCCTCCTCCTTCCTTCTCTCTTCGTCCTTGCCTCCTCCTCACCTCTTCTCGTGTTGCAGCAGATAGCCATGGATGGGCATGGAGCTCCAAGCCGCTGCCCGATCCCTCAACCTCTCTCGCTGCTCCAGCCTCCCGTCGGCTGTGACCTCGCCTACCTCCCGCGCTACCGCCTGCTCGCCGGAGCGCCCCTGCCAGCGATCGAACCAGCAGCCGCCGTCCTTCGTCAAGTCCTGCCAGCGCCATGGATGCCTCCTCGAGCTCCAGTTCGCCTCGTGGTCGCCGGGAACCGATGCCCCGCGGCTGGATCCGTCAAGCTCCGCCTCCCTGCTCCGAGTCCCTCGCCTCGCCGCCCCTTTGCCTTGCTCACCGGACCTCAGATCCCAGCCGCCAATGCCCCTGTTTAGTGCGAGCAGAACGAACGCCTGCATCGCTCGGTTCAGCCGTGCGTTGACCGTGTGCGCGCAGCAACCGCCTCGGCCAGGCCCAGTTCGTCCCGGCCGGCCTCTTCTTCAGTCAAGCCCAACCACTCCAACGCCCCGGGCCAAGGCCCATGGTGAGCCTCTTCCTATAGCCCCAGCCGCTGCCCTGTTCCAGATTCAGCCCATCTTATGTTTTTTTTCCTGGACGAATTTGTCTATTATCCAGTGTTTGTCAGATTTGTATAAAAACCCTCATGTTCATGCATCCCTAATTCATTAACCATGCACCGGATTAAAACAAATTATATATGTAAATGCTCAGAAAATTGTGTAGATTAATAATATGCCATTTTCATCTATGTTAAAAATGTTTAACTTGCTGTTTGTTTAAATTTGCTAATATGCCATGTTAAAACGATTTATTTCATAACTAAATAACCGTAGCTCCGAATTTAATAAACTGTATATGTAAATGGGGTGGAAAAATGCCTAGTTTAACATGGTCCACTTTATTTTCCTGTTTAACAACATTAAAATTGTGTTTAGAGCAGAACAGTACCAAATCCATAATTTGCATATGGGGATTTTCCGGAATTATTGTTTGTTGTTTCCGGCCTCATTTAAACTTGCTTAGATAGGTAGTTTTATTATGCCTCACCTCTTGCCATGTTTAACAACATTTAATATTGCTTGGTAGCATAACCGAGATCAAACTAAATAATTGCTTGTGGTGTTTTGTCAATATGCAACTCGTTGCATATTGAGCTCCATTTAACTGGTAGCATTGTTTGTTTCACTTTGCCATGCCATGCCTCATTAAACCAGACATGCATCATACTTGATTGTGCATCATGCCATATTTATGTGATGGTTGTTTACCATGTTGTTTGTTTCTTTCCGGTGTTGCTTCTTAGTTCCGGTAATGCCGTGATTGTGAGGATTCGTTCGACTACTCCCGTTCATCTTCTTCATGGACTCGTTCTTCTTCCTTGCGGATTTCAGGCAAGATGACCGCTACCCTAGATTGCACTACTATCATTGCTATGCTAGTTGCTTCGTTCTATCGCTATGCTATGTTACCTATCTTTTTCTCATCAAGCCTCCCAAATTGCCATGAACCTCTAACCTTTGACACCTTTCCTATGCAAACCGTTGTTTGGCTATGTTACCGCTTTGCTCAGCCCCTCTTATAGCGTTGCTAGTTGTAGGTGAAGTTGAAGATTGCTCTATGGTGGACAGGATTTTGTTGGGATATCACAATATCTCTTATATTATTAGTGCATCTATATACTTGGTAATGGGTGGAAGGCTCGGCCTTATGCCTGGTGTTTTGTTCCACTCTTGCCGCCCTAGTTTCCATCATACCGGTGTTATGTTCCCGGATTTTGCATTCCTTACGCGGTCGGGTGATTTATGGGACCCCCTTGACAGTTTGCTTTGAATAAAACTCCTCCAGCAAGGCCCAACGTTGGTTTTACCATTTGCCTCACCACCACCTATATTTCCCTTGGGAGTAATTAACCCAAGGGTCATCTTTATTCAGCCCCCCCGGGCCAGTGCTTGTCTAAGTGTTGGTCCGAACCAGAGCCACTTGTAGCGCCACCTCGGGGAAACTCGAGGGCTGGTTTTAGTTGTACGTAGTGTGCATCCGGTGTTGCCCTGAGAACAAGATATGTGCAGCTCCTATCAGGATGTCGGCGCATCGGGCGGTCTTGCTGGTCTTGTTTTACCATTGTCGAAATGTCTTGTAAACCGGGATTCCGAGTCTGATCGGGTCTTCCTGTGAGAAGGTCTATTCCTTCGTTGATCGCGAGAGCTTGTCACGGGCTAAGTTGGGACACCCCTGCAGGGTATAATCTTTCGAAAGCCGTGCCTGCAGTTATAGGTAGATGGGAATTTGTTAATGTCCGGTTGTAGATAACTTGACACCAGATCTGAATTAAAACGCATCAACCGTGTCTGTAGCCGTGATGGTCTCTTCTCGACAAAGTCCGGGAAGTGAACACGGTCTTTGGGTTATGTTTGACGTAAGTAGGAGTTCAGGATCACTTCTTGATCATTGCTAGTTCACGACCGTTCCTTTGCTCTCTTCTCGCTCTTATTTGCGTATGTTAGCCACCATATATGCTTAGTCGCTGTTGCAGCCTCACCACTTTACCCCTTCCTTCCCTTTAAGCTTTGCTAGTCTTGATACCCATGGTAATGGGATTGCTGAGTCCTCATGGCTCACAGATTACTACAACAATAGTTGCAGGTACAGGTTTATGCGATGATCATGACGCGAGAGCGATGCTTGCTTGCGTTGAGTTCTTCTTCTGCTTCTTCTTTGATCAGGGGATAGGTTCCTGGTCGGCAGCCTGGGCTAGCAGGGTGGACGTCGTTTGAGTTTCTGTTTGTGTTTCATCTGTAGTCAGATGAAGCTCTTATGTATTGTGATGTTGTATTCGTGTGGCATTGTATGCCTTATGTATGTATCCCCATCTATTATGTAATGTTGATGTAATGATATCCACCTTGCAAAAGCGTTTCAATATGCGGGTCTATCCTTGGTGGGACCTTCGAGTTCCTTTTGGATAGGGTCGCATATTGGGCGTGACATTTAGCCTCCTTGATCTCGTGGTAGATCCACTCTTGTACTACCCATATCATCAATATCAATCAAGCAGGAGTAGGGTTTTACCTCCATCGAGAGGGCCCGAACCTGGGTAAAAACATCGTGTCCCCTGTCTCCTGTTACCATCCGCCTAGACGCACAGTTCGGGACCCCGTACCCGAGATCCGCCGGTTTTGACACCGACACTCCATCTTACAGAAATTGATTTAATCGACCATCGAGGCAGCACATCTGAGATTAAATTGGCCAGGTTCTTTGTTCTAGAGGCAAGTGTGCTCAAGGTAATGAGGTTTGGCGTTCTCTGGCGCAACAATGAATGGCGTGCTGATCACCGCAAGCGTCTAAGCCTAAATGACAAAGTCCCCACGGAAGCTGGATTTGTTTTTGAAGCATCAAGTGGCCAGAGACTCAAAAACTTATTTGCCCATTAGTGACTTGTCAGGGCGGTGGATTTTAGTTTGTACGATAATGCTGCATCCACCTAAAGTAACGAAAGTTTTTATGTAAACTTCCTAGTGATTACCTCTTCGTAGGTGCAGCATTACTCCTAACATTTGTAATATCAGTTTGAAACTTGTAATATTGCCATGTCCTATTCCTGCGTTTTCAAAATCTTGCGAATCAAACAGGTCCTGAGTTTGTGATGATGTTGTGCCTCCCATCTTTCACCAATAGCCGTCAGATCTAGATCTGACGCATACAAACCAAACTTCTCCATTTTTTGCAAAAAGATGGCTGCACTTGTTCCCTATTTACAAACAACTCTTTGTCTCTCACAGTCAGCCTTATCTCCTCCCCACCACATCTAGAAGGCCGTGGAAAAATCTAGCGCGATGTCCGCTGCCGGCGCCGTCCACTCCCAATCTTGGTGTTCCGTGCAATGCACAGGCATCTACGCACGGCAAATTATGTCGAACAGGGCTAGTTGTAAGCAGGCTAGCTCTACAGCCATGATGATAGTGACTGCAGATGGTGAGGCTGACTATGGTATGCTGAACATGGCGCCTATACTCAGGTGTCATCTCCAGCGCAGGGTCTTGTCACTTCACTGTGAGGAGCAGCACGTATAATTTGACCAACGGGTAGTACAGTGCTAGTACTCCTACTACATTGGTAGTACTACTACTAGTACTAGTAGCACCACCGTCTGGATTTAGGAGTACTACCACGTCCATCTGGATTTTAGTATTTGACTAGCAATATCTAGTAATGCATGTCACAAAAAATGTACTACTCCCTCTGTAAATAAATACATGGTGTATTGTTTTATTCCTATCGGCGAGAGAACTTAATGTTTTTTTGCTAATTAATAGGATTACATGCAATGAACTAAACACTGCATGTCATGTTTGGTAGTCTCAAGTCATTGAAAGCATGCACGGCCTACATCTCTCATTGGTTGATATGTTACGAAATAAGAAACAAGGAGGGAGTTAATGCACCGTACCTAAGTGTTTTGGGATTATTTGGTTTTCATAATGTGACTTACACAACATTTTTTGTTTACATGCATTAACATTTTATTAGTTAAATCAAAGGTCAAAACTTGGCGCAAAATGCAAAGGGGACCAATAAACCAATAAACATCAAACTTCTCTCGTTTGGCCCCAACTAGAGGTCCGGTGAGATGACTATACTGCATCGGCATGGAGGGGGGCGCAACTTCATTGACTTACTGCAACTACCTTTGGGTGAATGACACGTGGGCCCAACGGGTGGATGGCCCACCTATCATACAGCCAAAGGCAGGCGCAGTAGAGGGCCGAGGAGTAGTACGAAATCCTACGCACCTACGCACGCTAACCAAGGGCAAGAGTGATCACTCGAATCGCAAGATCAGTTGACTTGAAGCTAAGCTAGACCCATGGAGGCGAGCGCGAGCATCATCCGGCTGCCCCAGATGGTCCACGATGCTGGCTTGCGGCCCGGCACCGAGGAACGTCTCCAGGTATTGCTTGAGGCCGCCAGGGCAAGGGGCCGCTGGGACGACAACTTAGTCTCCTTGTTCAACGAGGTCCTCGTCGGTTTCCTCGACAAGTTCACCTTCGTCAAGAAGCTCACAGACGACTTTGACGTACGCCTCCAGCCGATGTGCCCAGGATCTTCGATGCCCACCACCCTCAACGGCCCCTATGGTGACAACCTCCATCGGGCCGGAGAATGTCCACCTCGAGGTCGCGCTCGTCGCGCAGCGCCTGACGTAGCAAGACATCATCGACATAATCACCCACGTCTACGCGCAAATCATCCACAAGGACTACTACATGCAAGAGGAGGACGATAGGACGCTGGCCTTCTTGGACCACAGGGCAACCTTGGACGGCATTGTTTAGAAGCACGTTGAGCTCGACGCCAACGCTGCTGCTCCTCACATGTCGGTTGGTGACCCGGCGCACTAGGGCCTGAGGATGTCGTTGATGGATCCATATGTATTTTTATCTTTCCGTCAAATCCATGTAGTAGTATATGGTGCTACTAGTAATTATCTTACCTTTCGCATCAACTTCAGAATTTTCGTACGTACTCCCTGCATGAACGGCACCAGAACCAAACTTCTCATTACTCTAGGAAAAATCGTTATTTTCTATCTATCGGTCGCGCCATGGAGCAGAACCAAATTTTACAAGTTACAAGTTCAAAAGGAAAAGCCTACTGTGTTCGCGTCGCACCCCCACATGGTTGGTCCGGCACGCCGCTCAAGGAGGAATGTGTGTGGTGTTGCATTTTCACTTACAAGTGGGACCGCAGTTGACCAAACCGAGTATCGACAAACCCCCACCCCGCCCACCACGCGATGGCTGAGAAAACAAGACGGAAAAGAGATGGTTGTAGCACGGACTCCAAGAAAATTGGTGTCGGATGGGACTCGTGTGGGTGGCATGTGTCGTACTGCTAGACGTGAATGCTAGTTATGGCCCATGCCATCCCACTATATCGAGCCTATATCGAGGTGCTGGTTACGTAGAACAAATTTCCTGGAGTCCGTGCTCAGCCCTCCTCTATCTCTCTTCTCAACCAGCCAGCGGACGCGCGGAGCCCGTCGTCTGTTTGCTCACATGCGGTCCCACATGTCAGTGAAAATGCAAGAGGACCCACTGAACCTGCACATCTTTCACCTCGACATGCTGGTGATGAAAAACAAATCCAATAAAGATCTTCGGTGGCTGCTTTTGGAGTTACTCAAGAGTAGTAAGATTCTATTTACAGTTTAACCCAAGATGCACATCACGTGGCTTCAACTACCACTCTATTTTCTTGCATGACACGACCTGGATGCTGGATGTCCCACATGTCGGCAAAAGGAGGAAGAACCCGACCAAATCTTTGGTTGTGCTCTCGGATTAGACTAGTTGTGCTAACTTAAATTTTCTATTGTTAGAATGGATGCAAGTTTTGGCATTAGGAAGAAGAGTACATCGATATATTGATAGAGCGTAATATAGTAGATGTTCTAGCACTTTTAGTTAGCATAGAGGCTAGAGATGAGACTAGTGCACTTGTTGATACTAGAATAGAAGCTAGACATGAGACTGGATGTGAGGAAGCAACGTCTACTTTACACTTGAAAAAGAAAGAAGCACGCAAGATTGAGCCACTGCAGATCAACAATGAATGCATCGAGAAGGCACTAATCCAACTTACAGGAGCAGTTATGGAAGTTGGATATCTTCTACAATGTATTCTTGTGGTTCTTGTTTTCTTTGGTCTTGCTTCTCTAGTCAAAATTATCGTTGGAGTTCGTGTCAACCGGAGGTCCGTTTGGGGTCGTGCGTTGGAGTTGGCCTTACAAGTGGGACCGCAGTTGAGGAAACCGACTATCGACAAACCCCCACCTCGCCCGCCACGCGATGGCTGAGTTAGAGAAACGACGAGGTTGAAGAGATTGCTCTAGCACGGACTCCAAGAAATATGGTGTCAGATGGATGTCATGCTGGTGGCGTGTGTCGTACTCCTGGACGTGAATGCTTGTTCTGGCCCATGCCACCCTACTACTCCTACTACCTATATAGTACTAGTAGTATCGAGGATTCGAGGCGCTGGTTACGTACAACGAACACATTAACATATGGCTACAATAAAAACATCCGCCCGACGCGCGAAGCATGTGAAGCTAGTACAAATAGTGTACTACTATTGGCCTCATCCGATAACCTGTGGCAATGCACGTACAATTATGTATTCAGAAAATATTTTTTTGCCTTGTTGCACCACTCACTCAGAGAAGCGACTCGAAAGCCATTCATAAATTTAGTAAGTTTATCACAGCCATATCATTTTATTACATACAACGGGTCATCAACCCACATCGACAATGAGGATACATTATAAATACTGAAGTTTTCATCACACAACAAATAATGAACTTCAACTCAACCAATCCTCAGCGTTGGAAACGCTTGCTTTGAACCACAAGTGATTCCCTGGGAAGGGCCATCCATTGTCGATCTCGAGACCAACGCAGGACTGATCATCCAGGCTGAAGTGGCCTACTATATCAGTACCAGGGTAGGGAACCACCGAAATGTCCGAGGTATAGATACAGTTGCTTCTCATAAATGGTAGTAACGTTGTGTCAACGGTAGTTGGATCGCCTTTCACCATCATTGGATAGTTTTCTCCAAGGAAGAGCGACTTTTCTCCAACACTATCAATTCTATACCAGGGAGAAGGCGTTGGCGCTAGCACACTAGTATCCATCCCGAATACCATGCAATGGGTGTTGGAATAGGTCCAGAGAGTGCGACCATGGGAGACTACACCTGCTTCCTTAGCAGTAACATCATCAGTGGGCTGTATACACACGAGAAGAGGTGATCCATCGGAATTAGCTGCCAGGCGCCACTGAGTATATGGGCGCTGCTCGTCCTCATGCTCGTGATCATCACCATCGTCATCTCCCCCTTGGTTATAAAATTTTTCAAGTATAGGTGGTGGAATGTTCACAGGACCTTGGAAACACAAGAAGAAGGTTAATTAGTAAAGGGAAACTTGCTAACCCGCATGCATGTGGATGAAACATTATAACTACGGTGGAAGACAAACGTACCAAAACTATGAGGATCCCATGCAAAAACAGTGCCATGAGTGCTGGAAGCAAACACAAGGACCTTGTATTGAATTGCATCACAGTACTCATCCATGTACAGAAACTGATTTTTTAGCAATATCCATCCAGTCGAACCACGAAGGATGGCAACAAGCTTGGTGAAGATAGCAACAACTACATAGTTCTTGTAATTCCAAGAGCGGTTGGGAACTCGACAAATTGCTATCTTGAAAGTTCTAGTATCGACTAGAGGGGGGTGAATAGGCGATTTTTATGAAAGTCTTCAAAACTTGGAAGTTTCAAAGACAAACCACAGAAATAACCTAATTGATATGCAGCGGAAGATAAACTACACAAAACAAACCATAGTCAAGTATGTAATGATGTGAAAGTATAGGACTAATAGCAGTTAGGTAGTAAGGATCAAGATGGAAGATAGTGTGAAGCCAATCAACAATAGTAGTCAAGTAATGAAGTCAAACAGATATACAGATAAGCAATGACTTCATGAGGACAAACTTAAGTAAGGTTGGAAGGGATAGAACCAGTTGCTTGTTGAAGACACAGGATTTGTTGGACCAGTTCTAGTTGCTGTGACAACTGTACATCTGGTTAAGGAGGCTGAGATTTAACTCAGAAGACCGTGTCTTCACCTTGTTCCCCTTGAGCTAAGGACACCCAGTCCTCGCCCAATCACTCTGGTAAGTCTTCAAGGGAGACTTCCAAACCTTCACAGACTTCGTTCACCGGCAATCCACAATGACTCTTGGATGCTCAAAACGCGATGCCTAACCGGCTGGAGGATTCATAGTCCTCAAGTGTAATAAGTCTTCAGGTCACACAGACAGAAAGACTTCAGTGATGCCTAACACTCTTTGGCTCTGGGTGTTTGGGCTTTGTCCTTGCAAGGATTTCTCTCTCTCAAATGCTTCGAGGTGGGTTGCTCTCAAACGACAAAAGTTGTGCGCAAACTCTGAGTAGCCACCAATTTATGGTGTAGGGGGTGGGCTATTTATAGCCCCTAGGCAACCCGGCCTGATTTGTCCAAAATGACCCTGGGTCACTAAGGAACTGACACGTCTTCCAACGGTCATATTTCAAACACACGCGGCAACTTTACTTGGGCTACAAGCAAAGCTGACTCATCCAGCTCTGGATAAGATTTGCTCTCATTGTCTTCGCTCGAAGACATAGGATTTGGGTTGAGCATCACTTCAGTCACTCTGACTTAGTTCACTTGGACCCCACTTAACAGTACGGTGGTTTCTATGACTCAACACAGAAGAAAATGAAACAACGAAACCACACAGTCTTCGCGCTCCATAGTCTTCACGCAATGTCTTCTCATGTCATAGTCTTCAATATGAATATCTTCTCATACCACCATTGTCTTCAATGTCTTGATACATTTTTAGGGGTCATCTCCGGTAGGTAAACCGAATCAATGAGGGACACTACCTGCGTTATCCTGCAATTCTCACAAACGCATTAGTCCCTCAACCAACTTTGTCGTCAATACTCCAAAACCAACTAGGGGTGGCACTAGATGCACTTACTATCTCCCCCTTTTTGGTGATTGATGACAAACTGGTTGAAGTTTTCAACGGGTATAAAGTATGTGAAATTGTAGGGATAGGGAATTGTCTTCATAAGTTGCAAGGGCTCCCCCTGAAGATGTGCATATAAGTAATTTGCTTTTGGATTGCAAATGCACATGGCAGGTTGTACTTGTGGAGACCCACTTCAACTTATGAAGATAATTCATCATGCATGAAATGGTATAGCAAGTAGGATGACATGCATAATGAAAAATGGACGTCTGCAGAATGATCTAAGTGCGAAAGTTATCATCGCACATGCGGAATTTATCATCGCATCAGAGTAAAGCAAACAAGTAGCAGAAGTAGCAGACGACCATCAAGTTTAGGTGTTACAACCCAAAGAACCAAATGTTTCAAAGCGCAAGAGTTGTAAGCACGCAGCAAAATATAATGCAACCGCCCATATGAACCCGCTTGAAGACTATCAACTCATACGCTTCTCCCCTTTTGTCAGTAATGACCAAAAAGGTTTGAAGACATAGAGCATCTACTCATCATGAGTAGAAAAGCAGCTGGATCGTTGTCGTTGGTTGGCGGTGCAGATGAACTTGGTGTAGTGTCGATGCGCGCAGTAGCAGGAGGTGGTGAAGTAGAGTCATCTTCATCATCGATCACTCTGGCATTAACTGTTGCTGCGGAAGAAGAATATTCAAAGTCTTCAAGAGATGGGGTGCGACGTAAGACAGCAGTCCTTGGAGGAGTGGAGTCAAACTAGAATCTTTCATTGAAGCCATCGTCTTGAAGATCAGCTTCAGCACTGAGCAGGGTCAAACTCTTCCATGATCGCCGGCAAGTTTCATGAGCAACAAAGGCATTCTTGGTGGCAAGGTTGCGAATGCGATTGACATCCACCAAGAGGCTTTGCATCTGTCGCTTGAGCCAGAAATGATGCTTATCTTGTTTCTGATGAAGAGCCACAAGAAGTTCTCGATCATTGAGAACGCGAGAACGCTTCCGAGGCCTTTGAGCAATGGTGCTTTCAGTGGCTTTAGTGGGCGCTCTGTGAGGCAGACGAGTGTTACCAGCCAGTGGATAGATTCGTGTCCCTGCTTGAACACCTTCAATAGGCTGAGTGAAGCTTTGGTGCTCAATATTCTGAAGACAAAGCGGCGTCTTGGCAGGGTCAGAGTATATAGCATCAACTGACATATCAACCTCTGGCAGAAAGATTATGTGATTGCGTGTAGAGGGCTGATAATTAACAGATGAGTTTCTCTTAATGAGGCGCATGACCCATGGAGCATAAAACTTCAGACCAAATAGGTCGGAGCCGGAAGCAGCAAGTTGCCTTATGAAGAATTCCTTAGTGTTGAAGCTGATGCCATTGAGAATATAGAAGACCAAAGCCTTCATAGCTCCTTCAAGTTTGGCTGCTGATGAGTGTCCTTTGACTGGCCATAGAGTTCGCCTGATGATATGATATATGGTGCGAGGTAGATACTCAAGGTCTTCAACAAAGAAATGTGTGGGATACTCAGCGTCAGATGGCAATGGCTTCATCATGCTCAACATATGGCTCATGTTTGGTTCTGGCTTGTGAAAGATGCTCTCCACGGCATTGCGGTGTAGCTGACAGTTAGGCTCATATAGTTCTCCAGGAGTGGCTAGCCCTGTAAGCTCAATGATATCCATAGCTTTGGCTTCATGATGAACATTTCCAGTCATCCACTCGAGAACCCAAGTCTTGATGTCTCTGTAATAGCCGCGAATGTGCAGAGTGGCATAGAATTGAAGCAATAGCTCTTCATTCCAATGTTCTTTGTCTGTCACAAAATGGAGCAGACCAGCATCACAAAAGCAATTGAGTGCTTCTTCTAAGCACGGCAGTCCAGCAATGGCTTCAGTATCAAGACGCATATGAGGGAAAATGCGCCCTTGATCATATAACACGCATGAGTAATAGCTTCTCTATTGATAGCTCCAGAACCAATCAGATGAAATCCTTGGCTTGGAGTAGGGGTTCTTGGCGCTGTCAAAGAAAGTATTGTGGCTTTTGAAGCCATTTGCATTGAAGGACCGGGTGAGTTGGCAGTACCTGGAAACCTTGGCAACCTGGGCTTTGGCTTCTGGACCTGAAGCCTATGCTCAACATGATAGTCAAATTGGGGTGCTGAGGCAGAGGGCGGAGGCACCAGAATGGGCCATCGGACAGTGGTAAGCTGACCATGATTGTATGCTTGCTCAATGGTGTAAGGCCTTGGTGGAGGAACAGGAGCAGGGGCAATAGCTGAGGCATCAGGCTGCACAACAGGTGCTTCGGGAGCAGTTGTCATATTTGCTTCAGGTGCAGCATCCTCATGGGCTTCAGGTGCAGTGTCCTCATTAACTTCAGGTGCAGCAACCTCATCAGGTGCAGCATCCTCATTGGTTTCAGGTTCAGTGGCCACATTTGCTTCAGGCACACTAGTTGGCGCAGGCTCCACATTAGCGTCAACCATGACTACGTCACTGGCTTCATTGGCGTTGGTGGTGGCACCCTCAACATTGTTAGCCTCCTCTTGACGAACAGGAGGGTCGGGCACAGGCACGTTCAGATCATGAACTGCTTCTCCTTCAATCACTGGGGGGGTTGGTACACACACTTCTTCTTGATTGTCTTTGGCTGATGCAGCCAGAATGTCTTCAGCAGCATGTGCTTCAGACTCGGAGACATTCACAGTTGGAGCAGGTTTGGAAAATACTTGACGTGCAATAGGTGAATGTTGCACTTCTCCTTCTGGAATGCTCGACAGAGGGACTTGAGGCCTTTGTCCTTTGCGAAGCCTGCGAAATGCTGGCTTTGCCTTAGGAGATGGAGTTGGCTGGGCCTGAAAGTCTTCATCCTCTTCTTGCACTGGGGGTGTAGCTTGTTGTTGTTGTTGGGGAGTACTGGGGGAGTCTTGTTGTTGTTGTGGGTGATCAGCCCATGATGCATCCTGAGCAATTGGCGTCAAAGGACGACCAATGCTGATGAGTTTGCTGTTCGTATGAAGAGGCGATGATACCACTTCATTTTCGATCTGAGGAAGAACTTCATCATCAGCTACATTGTCATCATGACCAATGTCTTCAGCAGCATTGGGTTCAGCTGCTGGAATATCTTCAGCTTCATGAGGCTCTGTGGGAGCAGGCTCATGGACTACCATTCTTCGTTCTTGATGTACTGACACAGGGCGAACCACGGAAATGGGTTCAACGACAAAGGGCTCTGTGGAAGCAGCCCTAGTCTTCTTGGTCTTGCGCTTCTTCTTGAGGGGAGCGGTATCAGAGGCTTCAATATTCTTTCTCTTTCTGGCTTCAGCCTCGGCAGCCCTCGTCTTCTTCTGTTCTGAAGCTGTTGTGGTGACGTTTGGCTTCGAGCCAGTCATGCTGCTTGGGAAGATAATGCGAGGGGCTTCTTGGCTTGAAGGTTCAGGCTGATCAGCAGGGCGCTTGTTCTTCTTCTTTGAGCCATTCTGGGGTCAATGCCAGGACGGCCAAGTGACTTGCGCTTCTCAGCCTCATTGTAGGCAAGCACACACTTATCAGCCAAAATCTTCATGCGCTCTCGTGAGCCCTGAGCTTCTTGGCGTTTCTTGAGAAAAGCTTCTTTAAGCTCATTCGGCATGACCTTGAAGTTTCTGACGTCTTGAACACTTAGCTTGGCCACATGCTTCTTGAATTGAGCCTTCTCATAATCAATCTTATTCTTGAGCTCAACTATGCGCTGAGCAAGAGCTAGCTCAGAAGCAATGGCTCCATTGAAGGAGACACTGAGGCCAATTGGGAGCTGTAAATCTTCAAAGCTGACATTGGGGGTGTCGAACCACTCATCAATGAAATTGTGAATGATGGCCACATCAAAGAGAGGCAAGTTGCTGAAGATTTCTACTTCTTCCTTTCTCTTTATCAGCTGCTTAAGAGCATCATCAGCAAGATCTTCATCACTTGATAGATCAATAGGTTCTTCACGCAGAATTGCGGCAGGAGTCAAGGCTCTTTGATCAGATGGTCTAACAAGTTGCTTCTTTTTCTCCGTTCTCTTGGAGACACGGGATTGATCTTCAGACTGCACACTGGATTCAGGAGGTGCAGTGGCCAGCGGCTTCACGCGAGAAGTCTTTGGAGGTGCGGCTGAGGTTGAAGCCTTTGACTTCTTTTGCTTCTGCGGCTTTGGAGGAGGAGCAGGGGCTTCATCAGAGTCAGCATCATTGTCAGAATGATCTACTCTGGCACCTTGGACCATAATGTAGGTGATGAGGCCGTCAAGGTTGGAGAAGGGGCCGATGACATTGGGATTAGCTTCACGGGAGACGTCAGCACGGGGAGCAGAGGGACCTGGGTTGAAGTCCAAACCCAAGGACTTCTTGTTCTTCTTGGCCGAAGCCACAGCAAACTGATAGTTACGCTTGAAGAGAGGGTCGTCACGACACCATAGTAGTGAGGTGGGATCTGCGTTCGCAGGCTGTGGCCCACGGACCATGCAAGGATAGAAGCCTTGTTCAATGGCTTCAGCTCGGCTCTTGGGTTGAAGGCCTCGATAGAGGATATCACCCCAAGGTCTCTTGATGGCATGCTTCTCTGCATATTCCTTCGTCACAAACTTGTACTTGAACCACTCCTCTGCCCAATAGCGTCGAATCCATTGGATTCGCGTCTTTCTCTGATGATAATTTTCTTCGGGATCTGTCTTGTACATTTCTGCTAAGTCATCAGGCAGATCTTTAGATGTTCCTTCTCTGCGCTATCTGCCACCCTTCCTTGCTGACTTTTCTGCAGCCATGAACTTCAAGCTGAAAGGCTTCAATAAGTTCAAAGGCTTCAGAGATTTACGCTTGCTGGTCAAGCAGGAACTGGCTTCAGGAGAATTTATATGATGCTGTAAGTATTCTGCAAATGAATGCAGACTATGAGAACCAAGGGATTCTCCCACGGACATGTACCTGTGACAGTATTAGAGATGCGAGGGAAGGGGAAGAGGTCATATGCATTCTCAGAAGATTTTGAAGATAAATCAGTTTGAAGACATTGACCTCATGATGCAAAGACATTCAATTATATAGGTGAGTTGGTTCCAGATTTGTACCAATCCGTGAATAAGTACAAGTGAGGAATCAAACTAGACAAGAAATCTAAGTGAATCGACTAAGCAGTATGAGATGCAGACGGGATAGATCTAGCTTGGATAGACAGAAACTACTTTCGGTAGACAAGATGAATCTTGAAGATCAAAAAGGTGGTAAAAATAGAGTTATAATTACCGCACGAAGAACTGCTAGATGGAAGAATAGGAGACCGAGCAGTTCAGCCCACCGTGCCCTAACTTGGCGACGGAGGACACCTACGGCGACGGCGGAGAGGACGATGTCTGCGGCCGGCGTGAGGACGGCGTCGGAGAAGTCGCGGCAGCTAAGCGCTTCGTCGCCGGCGTCGTCGTGAGCTAGCGGTGGCGCTAGGGTTTTGACGGAGGTGGAGAGGTGGAAGAAGGATTTCTTTACCGTAGGGGACAAGTATTTATAAGTAGGTGAGAGACACAGCGCAATTACGCTGGTGCCCCTGGCGGTTTACATCTGAGGGGCACGTGGCAAGCATGCAACATACTCAGAGTTGTCCCATGTTCCCACGCCCGCCAGTCATGTCAGAGAGTTGTTCCGGCTTCTCCGGATTTCAACAATAAAGATAACCCATTTAGAACAGATTTAATGTTTGTCTCTTTGCCTTCTGCTGACTAGGATGCAGAGAAGACATTCGACAGTTTCAATAGAATGCATATGATTTGGACAGATAGATTTTGAGATAGGAAGCATAGAGAGGTTAGGGTCCGATCACATTCACTTAGTTCAAAAGATTCAATCTTGAAGACATAGCTATA
>NC_041389.1:140726227-140783371 GCF_002162155.2 Triticum dicoccoides
TATATATATATATATATATATATATATATATATATATATATATATATATATATCAGAAAGCAATCAAATCATCATAGTGCAGAAAGTCATGAAGACAAATTGAAACTGAAGACAAACCAAATGCAAATTCATTGCAATATAACACCCTGAGTGAAACACTTCAAACGTAGAAAGTTGGTGGTGGCGTTACCCACCGTATAGGAAGTATTAGACCCAGACACAGCGCACAATTATCGTGGCGCTCCGAAGTCAAATTCCATGTTAATATATTCACACTCAGAGTGTAAATCTTCATTGATTGAAGATATACATTACTTTGTGTGTTGCACATCTAAGTCATCTACATGCATAAGTGTTAGGATGCGTGCCTGATCACAGGACATTAGAGGATTCCAAGATATTTAGCTCACACCGTAACTTGCAAAACCTTTTCTCATCCAAGGGCTTTGTGAAGATATCAGCCAGTTGCTCTTCAGTGTTGATGTGAATGATATCGATATCTTTCTTCATAACATGATCTCTGAGAAAGTGATGACGAATTTCAATGTGCTTTGTCTTCGAGTGTTGGACTGGATTGTTGGCTATTTTGATGGCACTCTCGTTGTCGCAGAAGAGAGGTACTTGTTTCAGGTTGATGCCATAATCCTTGAGAGTTTGCTTCATCCATAGAAGCTGAGCTCAACAGGATCCAGCAGCAATGTATTCAGATTCAGCAGTTGAGAGTGATACACAGTTCTGCTTCTTCGAAGACCAACAGACAAGCGATCGACCAAGAAAATGACATGTGCCTGATGTTGACTTGCGATCCACCTTGTCACCAGCATAATAAGCATCCGAGAATCCACCAAATCGAATCTTGAGCCCTTGGGATACCATAATCCGAGTGTTGGGGTGTAAGCCAAATATCGAAGAATTCGCTTCACAGCTAAGTGATGCGATTCCTTTGGTGCCGGTTGGAATCGAGCACACATGCAAACACTAAGCATAATATCTGGCCTAGATGCACATAAATAAAGCAAAGAACCAATCATGGAGCCGTATACCTTTTGATTGAACTCTTTACCATTGTCATCGGGACCAAGATGGTGTTTGGCTGGCATTGGCGTCGTGTAGCCTTTGAAGTCTTCCATTCCAAACTTCTTCAGACAATCTTTGAGGTATTTCTCTTGAGATATAAAGATGCCATTTCTTTGCTGACGAATTTGAAGACCAAGGAAGAACTTCAGCTCACCCATCATGGACATTTGATATTGCTCTTGCATCATGTACCCAAACTCATCACTGTACTTCTGGTTGGTGCAGCCGAAGATTATGTCATCCACATATATTTGGCACACAAACAGTTCACCATCATATGTCTTCGTGAAGAGAGTGGGATCGAAGGATCCAGGTTTGAAGCCTTTGCTCTTCAGGAAGTCTTTGATTGTATCATACCAGGCACGAGGGGCTTGTTTGAGGCCATACAGTGCTTTGTTTAGCTTGTACACCATATCAGGATGTTTTGGATCTTCAAAACCAGGTGGTTGTGCGACATATACTTCTTCTTCAATCTTGCCATTGAGAAATGCACTCTTTATATCCATTTGATATAGCAAGATGTTGTGATGATTAGCGTAGGCTAGCAGTATTCGAATGGCTTCAAGCCTAGCAACAGGAGCAAATGTTTCATCGAAGTCAATTCCTTCAACTTGAGTGTATCCTTGAGCCACAAGACGTGCTTTGTTTCTGATGACTTGACCATGCTCGTCTTGCTTGTTTTGATATATCCACTTTGTTCCAATAATGTTATGCTTGCGAGGATCAGGTCGCTTGACAAGTTCCCAGACATTATTCAGTTTGAACTGTTGAAGTTCTTCTTGCATGGCTTGAATCCATTCAGGTTCCATAAAAGCTTCGGCAACTTTCTTAGGTTCTGATATTGACACAAATGAAAAGTGCCCACAGAAGTTTGCTAGCTGTGTTGCTCTTGATCGAGTGAGCGGACCAGGTGCATCGATGCTGTCAATTATCTTCTCTATTTGAACTTCATTTCCAACACGAGGATGAACATGACGAAGATTTTGCTCTGGCTGATCATTGTCATCATTGGGAGGATTATCTTCGGTCTGAGCATTGTCTTCAGGTTGATTTGGTGCAGAGATGATAAGTTCCTCTTCAGGTTGTGCTTCAGAGGGCATGATTTCACCAGTTCCCATCAGCTTGATAGACTCATTTGAAGGAGCTTCATCTAGTGTACTTGGCAGAATCTCTCTTTGTGAACCATTGGTTTCATCAAATTTCACATCCACAGTTTCAACGATTTTGTAAAGATAAAGGTTGAAGACTCTGTAGGAGTGTGAATCCTTTCCATAGCCAAGCATGAAGCCTTCGTGAGCCTTAGGTGCAAATTTTGACTTGTGATGGGGATCCTTGATCCAGCATCTAGCTCCAAATACTCTGAAGTAACTGACGTTTGGCTTCTTGCCAGTGAGCAGCTTATATGATGTTTTGTTCAGAAGCTTATGGATGTACACATGGTATCAATAGCTTCAGGCCAGAACTTTCTTGGTGTCTTGTACTCATCTAGCATTGTTCGAGCCATCTCAATGAGGGTTCTGTTTTTGCGCTCGACGATGCCATTTTGCTGAGGTGTGTATGGAGCAGAGAACTCATGAGTGGTTCCCATTGTATCCAGATACAGATCAAGTCCAGTGTTCTTGAATTCAGTGCCATTGTCACTTCTGATGTGCTTGATCTTCACACCATAGTTGTTCATTGCCTCATTTGCGAAGTGCCTGAAGACATCTTGCACTTCAGTCTTGTAAAGAATTATATGAACCCATGTGTATCTTGAGTAGTCATCAACAATGACGAAGCCATAGAGACAGGCAGTTGTTGTGAGGGTGGAGTAGTGAGTAGGTTCAAATAAGTCCATGTGTAACAGCTCGAAGGGTTGAGATGTCGTCATGATTGTCTTCGAGGGGTGCTTTGCCCTTGTCATCTTTCCAGCTTCACAGGCACCACACAGATGATCCTTCTTGAACTTGACATCTTCGATGCCTATGACATGCTTCTTCTTGACGAGTGAGTGTAAGTTCCTCATGCCAGCATGTCCTAGCCTTCGATGCCAGAGCCAGCATTCTGAAGCTTTTGTGAGAAGACATACGGCAAGCTGTGGACCTGCTGAGAAATCTACCATGTATAGATCATCTTTTCGATACCCTTCAAAGACTAGAGATTTGTCAGATTCCATTAGTACAAGGCAACGATATTTGCCAAATATCACAATCATGTTCAAGTCACAAAGCATTGAGACAGACATTAAGTTGAAACCAAGGGATTCAACAAGCATCACTTTATCCATGTGTTGATCCTTTGAGATTGCAACTCTACCTAGACCCAATACTTTGCTTTAGCAGCGTCAGCAAATGTGATGTGACTCTTGTCGGATGGACGTAAGGTTGAGTCCATGAGAAGACTTCGATCACCAGTCATATGATTTGTGCATCCACTGTCCATAATCCACTCTGAAGCTTTTGGTGATGTACCTATAGTGCAGTTAGGAGGATAGGCTTCACAAGAGTGTTGTGAAGCATAAGCATTTGACACATATAGGGACAGTCACATCTTATATCAAGGTTAGGACATAGTATGACTGATAAGAAATTCAGATGAAGTATATAGAATGACATTTTATCGTGCGTCCTAAATCAGTTTTAGCTCCCCAGCAATAGTATCGGACGCCATTGATTGCTGGCTGGAGACCGTTTTCTGCAAAAGAGAGTTAGTTCTTCTTTGCCACCCACATCTTCAGTGGGGGCCTAGAAGCAATGAGTCTAAGTGCAGCATCTGAGAATTTCGGCTTTGGAGCCCTAGCAAATAGCCTTGCAGGAGATGAATGATACTCATATGAATAAGCAGAAAAGTTCTTAGTCCTATGAACATAGCAGTTCGAAGATACACGCTCATATTCATAAGTCTGAGCATGATTTCCCTGCAAAACATTGGCGTTAGGGTGACTCATGTGAGTCCTGAATCTGTATGAAGCCTTTGGGCCACATGAAGCTATAGGTCTGGGGTTTGTCTTCTTCCTTGGTGGTGTCATGACGACATTCACAGGAAGATTCTCAATGTACCGCTTAGGTACCCAGATCTTCTTCATAGGTGGTCCATTCCTGCAGTTAGTACCAATGTACCTGGCAAACACTTCACCATTCCGATTTTTGAACAGCTTATAGTTTGCATCAAAGGATTCATCAATGATAATAGGATTAGCACAGGTAAAGCCAGATAACGTGGATGGATCTACTGAAGGTTCCTTTGCAGCAACCCATGTGGTTTTGGGGTACTGCTCAGGCTTCCAGTACGAGCCATCAACATTCATTTTCCTTTCGAACCCAACACCCTCTTTCCTAGGGTTTCGGTTCAGAATCTGCTTTTTGAGGACATTGTAGAGAGTCTGATGTCCCTTCAAACTTTTGTACATCCCTGTTTCAAGCAATGTCTTCAACATAGCATTTTCATCAGCAACAGCAGTGGTATCCTCCGCAGAGGGGTTAGTAACCACATCAGTAGGTGAAGACAATGAAACAGTAGCAGTAGTGGAACATTCAGCAACAGATGTAGCGTTATCACGCTCAATGCATTTTAGACATGGTGGTTCAAATCCATCCTGAGCGGAACTGATTTGTTGGGCGCGAAGTGACTCATTCACTTTTTGAAGATCTTCATGAGCCGCTCTCAATTTCCCAAGCTCTTGTTTCCTTTGAAGATAATCATAGGAGAGCCTTTCATAAGTAGTTGAGAGTGATTCATGGCGACCTTCAAGTTCTTGGTACTTAGCATGAAGATTTTTTATGTCATCAACTAAGGACTGTGAACGTGTCATTTCAGCGTCCAACAGGTCATCGCTTTTGTCTAACAGTTTTTGAGTATGTTGTTCAGTTGCAATTTTAGCAAGCGTTTTGTAGCTAGGTTTGGATTCACAATCAGAGTCATCTTCACTTGAAGTTTGAAAGTAAGCATCGCGTGATTTTACCTTGGCACCACATGCCATGAAGCAGTAGGTGGGAGTAGGATCGTCTTCGTCATTAGCTTCAGCGTTGGTGTGGAAGTCATTGTCTTCAGTGTTGAAGATGGACTTGGCAACATAGGCTGTGGCTAGAGCCAGACTTGCAACGCCAGGGTCAGACTCCTCTCCAGACTCCACCTCCGCCTCCTCCGAAGCAGACTCCTCCTCTGAATCCATTTCCTTGCCAACAAAAGCACGAGCCTTGCCAGATGAGCTCTTCTTGTATGATGAAGACTTGGAAGAATACTTAGAAGACTTTGAGGATTTCTTCTTCTTGTCATCGGAATCATATTCATTGCTTTTCTTCTTCTTCTTCTCATTGTCCCATTGTGGACACTCAGATATGTAGTGACCAGGTTTCTTGCACTTGTGGCAGGTTCTCTTCTTGTGATCATGTGTGGAAGCTTCATCATTCCTTGAGCTAGATCGTGAAGACTTTCTGAAGCCTTCCTTCTTTGTGAATTTCTGGAACTTCTTCACAAGCATAGGAAGTTCCCTTCCAATGTCTTCAGGATCTTCAGAACAACAGTCAGATTCTTCTTCAGATAAGCAAACAACTTTTGCCTTCAAAGCACGAGTTCAACCATAGCTTGGGCCATAGATATCTCTTTTCTCAGATAGCTGGAACTCATGTGTGTTGAGCCTCTCAAGTATATCAGATGGATCGAGTGTCTTGAAGTCAGGACGTTCTTGTATCATGAGGGCAAGGGTGTCAAAGGAGCTATCAACTGATCTCAGCAGTGTCTTGGCGATTTCATGCTTGGTAATCTCGGTTGCGCCAAGAGCTTGAAGTTCATTTGTGATATCAGTGAGGCGATCAAAGTGAGCTGGACATTTTCGTTGTCGTTTCTCTTGAAGCGGTTGAAGAGCTTGCGAAGAACACTGATTCTTTGATCTCTCTGGGTTGAAACGCCTTCGTTGACCTTGGATAGCCAGTCCCAGACTAGCTTCGACGTTTCCAGAGCACTCAAACGGCCATACTGTCCTTTGGTCAGATGACCACAGATGATGTTCTTTGCAGTAGAGTCCAGTTGAATGAACTTCTTGACATCAGTGGGGGTGACACCTTCACCAGTTTTGGGAACGCCATTCTTGACGACATACCAGAGGTCGACATCAATGGCTTCAAGATACATGCGCATCTTATTCTTCCAGTAGGGATATTATGTTCCATCGAACACGGGGCAAGCAGCGGAGACCTTGATAATCCCTGCAGTCGACATAGCTGAAACTCCAGGTGGTTAAACCGAATTACACAGAACAAGAGTACCTTGCTCTGATACCAATTGAAAGCGCTAGTATCGACTAGAGGGGGGGTGAATAGGAAATTTTTATGAAAGTCTTCAAAACTTGGAAGTTTCAAAGACAAACAACAGAAATAACCTAATTGATATGCAGCGGAAGATAAATTACACAAAACAAACCATAGTCAAGTATGTAATGATGTGAAAGTACAGGACTAATAGCAGTTAGGTAGTAAGGATCAAGATGGAAGATAGTGTGAAGCCAATCAACAATAGTAGTCAAGCAATGAAGTCAAATAGATATACAGATAAGCAATGACTTCACGAAGACAAACTTAAGTAAGGTTGGAAGGGATTGAACCAGTTGCTTGTTGAAAACACATGATTTGTTGGACCAGTTCCAATTGCTGTGACAACTGTACGTCTGGTTAGGGAGGCTGAGATTTAACTCAGAAGACCGTGTCTTCACCTTGTTCCCCTTGAGCTAAGGACACCCAGTCCTCGCCCAATCACTCTGGTAAGTCTTCAAGGGATACTTCCAAACCTTCATAGACTTCGTTCACCGGCAATCCACAATGACTCTTGGATGCTCAGAACGCGACGCCTAACCGGCTGGAGGATTCACAGTCCTCAAATGTAATAAGTCTTCAGGTCACACAGACAGAAAGACTTCAGTGATGCCTAACACTCTTTAGCTCTGGGTGTTTGGGCTTTGTCCTCGCAAGGATTTCTCTCTCTCAAATGCTTCGAGGTGGGTTGCTCTCAGACGACAAAAGCCGTGCACAAACTCTGAGCAGCCACCAATTTATGGTGTAGGGGTGGGCTATTTATAGCCACTAGGCAACCCGACCTGATTTGTCCAAAATGACCCTGGGTCACTAAGGAACTGACATGTGTTCCAACGGTCAGATTTCAAACACACGCGGCAACTTTACTTGGGCTACAAGCAAAGCTGACTCATCCAGCTCTGGATAAGATTTGCTCTCATTGTCTTCGCTCGAAGACATAGGATTTGGGTTGAGCATCACTTCAGTCACTCTGACTTAGTTCACTTGGACCCCACTTAACAGTACGGTGGTTCCTATGACTCAACAAAGAAGAAAATGAAACAACGAAACCACACAGTCTTCGCGCTCCATAGTCTTCACGCAATGTCTTCTCATGTCATAGTCTTAAAAATGAATATCTTCTCATACCACCATTGTCTTCAATGTCTTCATACATTTTTAGGGGTCATCTCCGGTAGGTAAACCGAATCAATGAGGGACACTACCTGCGTTATCCTGCAATTCTCACAAACGCATTAGTCCCTCAACCAACTTTGTCGTCAATACTCCAAAACCAACTAGGGGTGGCACTAGATGCACTTACATATCTTCCATAGAAGATAGTCACCATGATCGTGTTTGAACATTCGTAGAATACCGGTGTGCTCAACCTCTGGGCAGTCTGCTGAGATTTTTGGAAGTGGAACCCGGTGACGAGTGTACACATTCACAAGTTCCCACTCATAGTTGGACCCAATATAAACAACCCAATCTCCATTTGCGCCTGCCCAAGACTTACCCTCAAGCGATGGCATATTAACATCATATGTATCATTATCAAGCGGCATCAACTTGCACAAGGTGAGGCCTCCGTCGTCCCCGTGCCAGTCATCAGGGTGACGGTGAAGAAGATAGGGGAGATCAAACCGCTCCTTGACCCTTGGGTTCCTTGTAATGATGTTATTAGTTGAGTCGAGAATGGTCTTGAACGAACCTGCCATGCTAGCCGAGGTGATGATGTCGCACCGATCAATGAGTTCCTCCACCACATCATCTTTCAGATCAGGGCAAGAATAATGGGGTCATTTCTTGCCTGTTCCCTCCATGGAAAAGATGATCGAACAATGGCAGAAGGAAGGGTGAAGGCAAATGGAGGAGGGAGGAAGAGCGTGCGACAGCAGTTCCAAATTGAGAGGGAAAGGTGAAGAGTCGGTGGATGGTTGCCAGTTTGCCACGGTACACAAAGAGGCGCCCCGGCCTACACGTCCGTTCAGAAATACTAGTAGAAAAGGACTCGCCATCATCTCACTGATATGCTAGTATGGGACCACATGTCAACGAAACATGGTGTGTAATTTCTCGTGCAAAATGCGATCTGGCCGTGTTGTCCCGAGGTGCCGCATTAGTTATCGACCTTTAGTTTTTTAATGGCGTGCCATTCAGTTTTGAAGCACGACTAACTGGTACTGTACGTGGAGAAAATATAAACTACTCTACCACTACTCCACCTCCAGTACTAGTAGTATAAAAAAGATATATAGGCTGGAGCTTCAGCGCTTTCTTGCTAAGGGCTGCCCACTTGCCTCTCACACTATCACCCTCTCTCCAGATCTCAAAAAGACGGACTCTCTCTCCCTCCTCACCGATGGTCACAGATCCACCGCGGACGAAAAGGACGTGCAGCGTTGACGCACTCGTCGGCGGCGACTGAGGTCACACACTGACGACAAGGCCGTCCTCTCAGACCTAGCGCCCGCACGGGATGGCCTCCTTCCCCAAGCTTGCTGCCGTAGTGTGTGCGGAGGACGACAACCACGAGCGAAGCCACTTCCCGCCGACCCTCAAGTATGCTACCTCTTTTCGAACCATACCCTTGTTCTATTGCCCCATCTGCCATGTTGCTGCATGTGGATCTTTTTCCACTCCACCATCTTCCCAATTTGCTATCCTCTGCTCTGCTGGCCACGCAGACGAAAACCATAATTTGCACTATTAAAGGAAACCCTACTTCATGCAGACTAATCCATGTCTGGGTTGAATAAGGAAAGGAAGGGCGACTGTACTGTCCAACAGAGTAGGTATCGAACCTGCATCTAGGTTGAAAGGGGGAAAATCAGTAGCTAAGGAACGAGTCTCGTGTCTCTTGGTTGAAGAAGGGTAGAAAGGCATGACAACGCAATAGAGAATGACCAGGTCGATCGGTTTGTTCTCCTCACATTGGAAAAAGGTGGCTAAAGAGAACAAAAATGGGACGTAATCCACATATGCTGCCTGGATATTTGTTGCTCTGGGCAACCATACCCCCGTCACCACTCTGCGTCCATGGAGGTACATCGTACTAGTGCGCCCACTGTCCGAATGGGCCTCCCATGCTCTTATTGCCACTTTTTTGCTGTTAGTATAACGCTAGCAGTCAAGTCAAGCAATGCTACTGCTAAAGTGATGCCACATTTAACTAATGCCGCACTCAGTCTAATGCCACCGATAAATTTAAGCAATGCCATTTAGTGTCACTGGATTATTTCAGGGTTAGCTGTTGATTGTGGATGTATTAAAGATTTTTCAGCTAAGGCATTCTAATGCTGTTGCACAGCCAGTATACCAACGATGAAACTTGTTACTACCTTCAGATTTTTTCACTATTAATGCTTATAGATTACATACCTCACTTTCATGAGATAAGTTAATTTTTTTGTATAGTGTCACAAAAATGCCAAGGAGCTGATGTCATTTTATTTTGGTTAAACTGCACAAAAAATTATGAAGACAAGAGGAAAGGTCAAGGGTGGGCACCTCCTCCTCCGGCTGTTCTCTTGTTTCGTTCGATCAAGTTTTTATGTTTGATCAATTATCAAGATTGGGATAGCAATTTTTAAGGTCCCCATGATTCCGAAATGATATTTACCTTGGAGGTACATGGTTTGCAATTTTTATGGTGTCATTAGTTAATAATGCTAGTTACCTTCAGACTTTCGTATTTGGTTTAATGCTCATGGACAGCTAGTATACTGTTGGGAATATAACTATTTGTGTAAGCCGCCCAGGAGGGGTCAGGTTACGTAAAGAAGGCTCATCAGAAAGAAGCCCAAGACCAAGCATGAAGATGGCGGTTCAATAAAGGGTCTAAGGCCCACAGGCGGCTTAAAGCCCATAGTGGTAAACCGCCATAATGATATGACTTGTAACATAAGGTAGACTTAACTAGTCACCGAGCCGGACACTGTTTATAAGCCGGCCGGGACTCTGTAGGCCACAGGGCGTCCACCCGTGTATATAAGGGGGCGACTCGCTGGCGGCTTATGGCAAGAAACAACTTCTCGAGAGCCGGGCATAGCATATTTCGCTCCCTGGTGATCGAAACATCAATCAATACCAACCCAACTAGACTTAGGTCTTACCTTCACCGTAAGGGGCCAAACTAGTATAAACCTCTCTTGTCCCTTGTCCCAATTAACCCCTTCAAGCTTCCTAGTTGCGATGGCTCCACAACTAAGTCCTTTCACTAGGACATCTGACGTGACAATTCCATGATAGTTGGCGCCCACTGTGGGGCCAGCGCATGGTGGATTTGAGTTCTTGAAGGGCAACTTCGATGGGCTCAAGGGATACGTAGTGGGACGGATGACCAAGAGTTGCCACGGCAAGATCTACATTGACGACGAAGGCTGGGGCCCCGACGCCGGCTCAATTGAGTACGGGTACCGGGTCCCCTTCGGCAGAATCCACGTCTTCATCGGCCGGATCAGTGAGCCGAGCCCTGAGCCGGACAACTGCACCGACCTCATCAAGACAGCTCAGCGTGCGAGAAAAGCCCGAGTTCAACCCGTCATGAAGCGTTCCTTCGTGGGCTGCATCCACGGAGAAGAACTTTCTGAAGGATCTGAAGATGGTGGTGAGACGGTCGTCCTCTCTGACGGTGATTCGTCCGCTGGGTCAACAGATTCACTGTACCAAGTGCAAGACGGCGTGCTCGGGGGCTGTTCCGATGGCACCAGTATTCCGGACCCCTATGAGCCGCCGAGATGGGCAGGAGTCTTCATGGCTGGGACTCAACCCGGCCAAAACTCTAGAGCTGCTACAGCAATAACGTCTGGGACATGAGCAGCCGGGGCAGGAGGCCCTATGCGCCCGCCGGCTCAGGTGTTGATAGACCTCACGGTTATTCCTGCAAATAAAGATGAGCATGACGCGGAGGTGGCACGGGTGCGTGAGGAAATAGCTCGTGCTAAGGAGGCCTTGGCAGCTGAGGACACCACGTTAGCCACAGAATGGGCGGCTTTGGATGCATGGGCACAACGGCTACAGTCAGAAGCCTACCAGCTCACGATGAGCCTAAACGCGTCTAACGAGGTGATGAGGAGGAGACATTAGAAAACCCAGTCCCGTTTACCTCCGGTTTATGATCCTCGGAATCTTTTTGCTACACCCGGAGCCGGCCCAAGTAACCCGCCAGATACAAATCAGTTTATGATAGCCAGAACAGGAGGATCGGCTCAGCCTCGAGAAATGGCACCTCCTCATGGGAGCATGGCACCACCCCGTTATGTGCCAATACTGTCGGGTCACTTTTCCAACCCCATGGAGAACTTAATCGCAGCATCGGCGCGCTTGGCAGCTCTCCCAGTGGATGGTGATGACCCGACAACGGTGGAGACCCGGAGGGTCAGAGAACTCATCCAGACGGCCCTCGCTCAGCAGGAGACTTATTCTTATAGTCGGGACAAGATTCATTCGACTCCTCCGCCTTGGTTAGCACCGGCTCGTCAGAACCGGAGTCCAAGTTACAGCAGGCACATGGAATCAAAAGCTTTATCAAGCAACGCCCAGTGCCGTAACCAGCCCGGTGGTTGTAATCCGGTGCAAGACCGAATACGTTAGGAGAATGAGCGGGCGGCTCAGCTAGCGGCTCAAGAGACGGCTCATCAAGATTTCCCAGAGTATCCGACGACTTCCGTTGAGACGGGAGTGGCTACTATAACCGGCAGTGTTCCGTGTTTGGTACCGGCTCTGCGTAATGTACGTTTGCCCAAGGACTTCAAGGGACCTCGAAAGGTGCCAAATTACACGGCCAACTTACAGCCCGGAGCGTGGATTGAGAGTTATGAGATGGCCATGGAGCTGTTGGAGGTCAGCGACGCAACAATGGATAAATACTTGACCATGATGTTAGATGGAGTGGCCCGGTCTTGGCTAAAAGGCTTGCCACCCAATTCCATTAATTCGTGGGCAGAGCTAAAGGCCCGGTTCATCCAGAACTTCAAGGACACTTGCAAGCAATCTTTGCTGATTGTGGACTTGATAAATTGTAAGCAGGAGGAGGGTGAATCCACGACTCACTGGGTACACCGGGTCAAGGAGATAATACATTCATCAGACAAGATGGATGCCGGCTCTGCAGTCCTCATGTTGGAGAAGAACTGTCGCTTTGAACCACTGAGACAGAAACTGGGGCGCCTTAAGCATGATTGCAACAATATGGGTACGCTAATGACAGCTTTAGTCAAATACACCGACTCTGACAGTACCAAGGATCCCACGTCTGATGAGGAAAAGACTGGGAAGGGAAGGAAGAACGGCAATGGAAAGGGCCAGCAGCATAACCCGATGAATCAAGGAGGCAATAAGCGTAAGGCGGATGGTAACCCGGAGTTTGTGGCTAATGCCAGTGTGCAGGGCAATAATCAGAGACATAAGGGAAAACCGCCCCCTAGATCTGGCGGGTCAGGCCCATTTCTTGAGCAGCAACTCAATGAGCCTTGCCCGAGACACGGCACCCGCAAACGACCCGCCACTCACTTATGGAAAGATTGCACAATCATGAAGGCTTTCAAGAATTCCAACATGTTTGATGGCAATCATGGGTCAGGCGGCGGCTCAGGAGCGGGTGGCTTTCATGGCCCGGGCGGCGGTTTAAGCTCCGGTTTTCAGGGACAAGGCGGTTATAATCAACAGGAGTCTGGTCAAGGGGAGTGAGGGAGTCCTGGACTAGGGGGTGTCCGGACAGCCGGACTATCATCGTCAGCCGGACTCCAAGACTATGAAGATACAAGATTGAAGACTTCGTCCCGTGTCCGGATGGGACTTTCCTTGGCATGGAAGGCCAGCTTGCGATACGGATATGTAGATCTCCTACCATTGTAACCGACTCTGTGTAACCCTAGCCCTCTCCGGTGTCTATATAAACCGGAGGGTTTTAGTCCGTAGGACGAACAACCATTACAACAATCATACCATAGGCTAGCTTCTAGGGTTTAGCCTCCTTGATCTCGTGGTAGATCCACTCTTGTACTACCCATATCATCAATATCAATCAAGCAGGAGTAGGGTTTTACCTCCATCGAGAGGGCCCAAACCTGGGTAAAAACATCGTGTCCCCTGTCTCCTGTTACCATCCGCCTAGACGCACAGTTCGGGACCCCCTACCCGAGATCCGCCGGTTTTGACACCGACATTGGTGCTTTCATTGAGAGTTCCTCTGTGTCGTCACTGATAGGCTTGATGGCTTCTTCAATCAACAACAACGCCGTCCAGGGTGAGACTTTTCTCCCCAAACAGATCTTCGTGTTCGGCGGCTTCGCACTGCGGGCCAATTCACTTGGCCATCTGGAACAGATCGAAAGCTACGCCCCTGGCCATCAGGTCAGGTTTGGAAGCCTAAACTTCACGACTGACATCTGCGGGGACTTGATCTTCGATGGAGTCGAGCCACAGCCGAGCGTGCCGCACTGTCACGATGGGCATGATCTAGCTCTGCCGCTGGACAGTACCCTGGAGGCCGCACACAAGTCCGCTCTGACCCATAATTCGGAGCCGACCGCGCAGATCGAGGATAGGTGGCTGGACACTGCCTCGGGAGCTGCAACTTCCATGGCGATGGAGCCGAATACTGACCTTGTCCCTTATAAAGCTCGTGACTCCGAGGCGCCGGACTCCTTGCCGGACTCTGAACCTCCTATGCCCCCACCAATCGAATCCGATTGGGCACCGATCATGGAGTTCACCGCTGCGGACATCTTTCAGCACTCACCCTTTGGCGACATCCTAAATTCGCTAAAAGATCTCTCGCTATCAGGAGAACCCTGGCCGGATTGCGGTCAGGACGGTTGGGATGCGGATGACGAAGAAATTCAAACCCCACCCACCACCCACTTTGTAGCCACTGTCGACGATCTAACCGACATGCTAGACTACGACTCCGAAGACATTGATGGCATGGACGACGATGCCGGAGACGATCAAGAACCGGCGCCCACCGGGCACTGGAAGACCACCTCGTCATACGACATATACATGGTGGACACCCAAAAGGATGGGGACGGCGAAGAAGCAGCGGAGGCGGATTCTTCTAAGAAACAGCCCAAGCGCCGACGTCAGCGGCGCCGCTCTAAATCCCGCCACAGTAAGAATGGAGAGTCCGGCACCGGAGATAATAACACCCCAGAGAGTGTCGAAAACAACCCCCTCCAGCAAGATTCAGCATAGGAGGACGGAGTAGCCAGCCCTCAGGAGAGAGCGGCAAACGAGGAGGACGAAAATTACATGCCTCCCTCCGAAGACGAGGCAAGCCTCAATGACGACGAATTCGTCGTGCCCGAGGATCCCGTCGAACAAGAGCGTTTTAAACGCAGGCTAATGGCCACGGCGAACAGCCTAAAGAAAAAGCAGCAACAGCTTCAAGCCGATCAAGACCTGCTGGCCGACAGATGGACCGAGGTCCTCGCGGCCAAAGAGTATGAACTCGAACGCCCCTTCAAAAGCTACCCAAAACGCAAGTTGCTCCCCCGACTAGAGGAGGAAGCGTACAAACCTTCATCACCAGCGCACAATACGGCAGACCGACCACCCCGTGGTCGTGACAGAGAGGCATCTAGGCCCTCCATCAGAACCGTACCCCGGCACCGCTTGAAAAGTACGAAGCCACGGGGGAATGCGCCGGACTTGCGGGATATACTGGAGGACAAGGCAAGACAATCCAGATCTATCTACGGATCACGTGGGCGCCCCACGACCCACGACGACTACCGTCGCGCCGGATACAACAACTCCGGTCGGGCCGAACACAGCAGACAACCCTCTCTTGAGCTACGTCGTGATATTGCTCAATATAGAGGCGCCGCACACCCACTATGCTTCACAGACGAAGTAATGGATCATCAAATCCCTGAAGGGTTTAAACCCGTGAACATAGAATCTTACGATGGCACAACAGACCCTGCGGTTTGGATCGAAGATTATCTCCTTCACATCCATATGGCCCGCGGCGACGATCTCCACGCCATCAAGTATCTCCCACTCAAGCTTAAAGGACCAGCTCGGCATTGGCTTAACAGCCTGCCCGCAGAGTCAATTGGGTGTTGGGCGGACCTGGAAGCCGCATTCCTCGACAACTTCCAGGGCACATATGTGCGACCACCAGACGCCGATGACCTAAGCCACATAATTCAGCAGCCAGACAAATCGGCCAGACAGTTCTGGACACGGTTCTTAACAAAGAAAAATCAAATCGTCGACTGTCCGGATGCAGACGCCCTCACAGCCTTCAAACATAACATCCGCGACGAGTGGCTAGCCCGGCACCTAGGACAGGAAAAGCCGAAATCCATGGCAGCCCTCACATCACTCATGACCCGCTTCTGTGCGGGAGAGGACAGCTGGCTAGCTCGTAGCAACAACCTCAGCAAAAATGCTGGCAGTCTGGATACTAAGGACCACAATGGCAGGTCGCATCGAAACAAAAACAAACGCCGCGTTAACGGCGATAACAATGAGGACACGACAGTCAACGCCGGATTCAGAGGCTCTAAACCCGGTCAGCGGAAGAAGCCATTCAAAAGAACCACTCCGGGTCCGTCCAATTTGCACCGAATACTCGACCACTCTTGCCAGATACATGGCACCCCTCGAAAACAAAGCTAACCACACCAACAGAGATTGTTGGGTATTCAAGCAGGCAGGCAAGTTAATTGCCGAAAACAATGACAAGGGGCTGCATAGCGACGACGAGGAGGAGACCCGCCGCCGAACAGTAGAGGACAGAAAGGTTTCCCCCCAAAAGTATGGACGGTAAATATGATATACGCAACCCACATACCCAAGAGGGAGCGGAAGCGTGCACTTCGGGACATATATGCGATGGAGCCAGTCGCCCCGAAGTTCAATCCATGGTCCTCTTGCCCGATCACTTTTGATCAAAGGGACCACCCCACTAGTATCCGCCATGGCGGATTCGCCGCATTGGTTTTAGACCCAATCATCGATGGATTTCACCTCACTAGAGTCCTCATGGAAGGCGGCAGCAGCCTAAACCTGCTTTATCAGGATACAATGCGCAAGATGGGCATAGACCCCTCAAGGATTAAACCTACAAAGACGACCTTCAAAGGCGTCATACCAGGTGTCGAGGCCAATTGTACAGGCTCGGTCACACTGGAAGTGGTCTTCGGATCCCCGGATAATTTCCAAAGCGAGGAGTTAATCTTCGACATAGTCCCGTTCCGCAGTGGCTATCACGCCCTGCTCGAACGAACCGCGTTTGCAAAGTTCAACGCGGCGCCGCATTATGCATACCTCAAGCTCAAGATGCCAGGCCCTCGTGGAGTCATCACGGTCAACGGAAACACTGAGCGCTCCCTCCGAACGGAGGAACACACAGCGGCTCTCGCGGCAGAAGTACAGAGCAGCCTCTTAAGGCAATTTTCGAGTCCGGCCGTTAAAAGATCGGACATGATTAAACGTGCCCGGAGTAAGATACACCAAGACCCCCTGGCACGTTCCGAGCACGCGTAGCAATGCGGACCCAACCTCAGCCTTAGCATGATTGCAAGACCAGCTTTTCGCGTACATCATTACGCTCTGGAGATAACTTGGGCATAGGGGGAGGGGCACGACCACGACATGCCCAGAGTGCGGCTCAACCACACTAGGGGCTCCTAAGTGTGTTGCTCTTTTTCTTTTTCTTTTTTATTTTTATCCACAGGACTCCATTTACAAGAGGCCCTATCCGGCAGTAGATCTGCCGAACTCACGATGCAACAGCCAGGGAGGAACAAGGGCTACGACGAACACTCAGGTGGTCTCCATTACGAGCATTAAATCTGTTTATTACACCATTCCGCAGCCCACCCCTGGAGGAGGACATGTTTAAAATAGTCCACTCCCTTGCTTACCGCACTATTTGTATCGTTCTGCACTCATGGCAGAATTCCTTGAATAAACAATGCATTTTCGCTTATAATTGCATTCCTTTATTTATATATATGTTCATTTATGACATCTTACATCCGTACAATTTGGTACGGCCAAATACACCAGGGGCTTATGTTCCCCGCATTATGGTGTGAAGTCTGAACACTTTCACAAGTGTGGCACCCCGAACTTATAGCACTATATGCATCGGCTCTGAATCATGTCTTGGGTCAATAGTTGGGTTTGCCCGGCTCCCATGTTTTGGTACCTTACGTTACATTCCGTCGGCTAAGGTAGCACTGGGAGAACCACTGCGATTGCGCCCCGGTTGAGCTGGGCGAGCGCCTCAGTGGAGAAAGCTAAAACTGACTGTCATGATAAGGCGAGAGCAGGTCGCTGTTCGAGAGGTCTTTTCGAGTCCTTAAAGACTTATGCCGCTTAGAGCGAGGAACCGGCTGTGTCCGGCCAAGGCATGGATAGCGCCCCGAATTCGGTCTTCCGAACACTGGGGGCTTCACCGAAATTTAAAATTATAGAATTCTATGGCTAAGTGAGAGTGTTCAACCATTATAAGTCCGGTTGCCTTGTTCGTTGTGTTGAGCGCCTTCCTAGATGGACCCAAAAATGGGAACAAGAGCGCTCAAGTTTATCCCGAACACCCCAGCACTCGTGGCATGGGGGCTGAAGCCGACGACTTGCCATCTCTCAGATTTGATAAACGGCCGCACAGAAGGTAATATCTTAAATCAAACAAGCGTTGCTTAGCGCATATGAACAAAGTTTTCAGCGCACAGGATAACACATTGCGAGTCTACTAAAAAATTACATCTCTGGGCACTCATCCGCAATCTTGCGGGCACCCTTCAGGACAGTCTTATAGTACATTTCGGGCGTACGATACTCCTTGCCCGCCGGCGGCGCGTCCGTCAGAAGCCTCTCAGCATCCAGCCTGCCCCAGTGCACCTTTGCACGGGCAAGGGCCCGACGGGCACCTTCAATACAGGCGGAGCGCTTGATGACCTCCACCCAAGGGCACGCATCCACCAGCCGCTGCACGAGGCCGAAGTAGCTCCCAGGCATGGCCTCTCCAGGCCACAGCCGGACTATGAGGCCCTTCATGGCCTGCTCGGCTACCTTGTGGAGCTCGACCAGCTGCTTCAGCTGATCGCTAGGGGGCACCGGATGTCCGGCCTCAGCGTACTGAGACCAGAAGACCTGCTCCGTTGAGCTCCCCTCCTCGCCCCGGTAGAATGCGGCGGCATCGGACACGCTGCGAGGCAGATCTGCAAACGCCCCTGGAGAGCTCCGAATTCGGGTAAGTAACAGGTAATTTACATTCACATGCTTGCTTTGCATGAAAAATGCCTTACCCGCCGCTATCTTCTTCATCGCCTCAATCTCTCATGCTTTCAAGAGCCGAGGCAAGCTCGGACTCTCGAGTCTTCGAGTCGCGCTCCAAACTCTCATGCTTTTCCATGAGAGCCTGGAGCTCTTGCCGCACCTCCGCCACCCGCGCCTCCTGCTTCTCTCGCTCCGCCCGTTCCGCGGCCGCATTGCATTCGGCCGCGGACACGGCCTCCTTCAGGTTCGCCACCTCGTTCGTGGCCCCTGCAGTACCCACGTTATCCTTGTTATTTCTATTGCAACCTAAATCCTTTTCTGTAAGGTACAAATTTCAAAGTGGTGTTACTCACCTTCTTTGTCCTCGAGCTGCTTCTTGGCAAGGCCGAGCTCTTGCTCGGACCGCTCGAGGTCCTGCTTCAAAGCACCAACCTCCGCAGTCAGTGCCGCAGAGGTCAGCAGCGCAGTCTGCAAACCCATATTGACATAATTTTTAGCACTCCTGCGTATATCTTTTTGAGATCCTCAGTCCGGTTCTTCTTTCCGAACACCGAACCGAGCATCAGGGGCTACTGTCTATGTGGTATCACATTACATATTTTAAACTTCTTACCTCAAAGCCTGTTAGAAGGCTACTGCAGGCTTCGGTCAGCCCGCTCTTGGCGAGCTGAACCTTATGAATCACCGCACTCATGATAGTGCGGTGCTCTTCCTCGATGGAAGCGCCGTTGAGCTCCTCCAACAAGTTGTCCGGTGCCTCCGGTTGGACGGAGGCTGCCGGTTTCACGGTCTTGCCCTTCTTGCGAAGGGGCCGCCTGCCGGACTCCGGAACCACTGCGGGTTCCGGCACGGAGTCCGGCACGAAGTCCGGGAGGTTGCCTTGTGGCACCTCCGGAGCCTCCCCCTCCTGGCGGGTCCCCTCCTGGGATCCCACCTCGGTGTCCTCAGCTTCGCGAGGGGTGGAGGCGGTCGGAATGGAATCTACATCCGACGGGGCCAAGGACCCGCTGGATGAAGCGGGAAGATCCTCCTTGGCCGGGCTACAGATAGTATGCGGCATTAGAAGGACACTACGTGGCACGAAAAAGGAATTATGAATCACTCAGGAGTCCGGATACTTACGATCTTGCCAGGGGCTTGGCCCTTGAGGGCCACTCCTCGTCGTCGTCATTGGTGTTGGCGGAGCTGTCCGGGGGAAGGGTCCTTCCCCTCTTGGACCCTTCGGCCTCCCCCATCGGGGAAGCCTTGCTTTTCCTCTCTCCCCCCTCCGGGGGAGAGTCCTCTTTCTCCTCCTCGTCTTCGGGGGAGGAGTCCGCCTCGGAGCCATCGGACGATGAGTCCGATATCACCTGGCGCCGGGAACTTCTTCGAGTTCCCGTGGCCTTCTTCTTGGCCTTCTTCTCCGGCACCACATAAAGTGTCGGGACTAGCAGCCCCGTTAAACGGGCGTCCGCTGGATCTTCGGGAAGGGGAGCCGGACAGTCTACCTGTCCAGACGTCCTCTGCCAGTCCTGTCAAAAGCATTGGGAGTTTTAAATCCCGCATAGAGTCAAACTATGAAAGAAAATAAATGTCCCATAGAGGATAAAAAAGCTTACCTCGCCGGCCGGGCGCTTGGTGCTGAATCCGCGGTCTTCCGTCGCGGATGCGGGGGCTTCTCCGCCCTTGAACAGCACCCTCCAGGCAGCTTCGTACATCGTGTCGAAGAGCCTGCTCAGGGTCCGGTGCTGTGCCGGATCGAACTCCCACAAATTGAAGGCCCGTTGTTGGCAGGGGAGGATCCGGCGGACGAGCATGACATGGATCACATTGACAAGCCTAAGCTTCTTGTTCACCAAGGTCTGGAGACAGGACTGGAGTCCTGTCAGCTCCTCCGAACTGCCCCATAGCAAGCCCTTCTCTTTCCAGGAGGTGAGCTGCATGGGGATACCAGATCTGAACTCGGGGGCCGCTGCCCATTTAGGGTCGCGCGGCTCGGTGATGTAGAACCACCCCGATTGCCACCCCTTGACGGACTCCACGAAGGCCCCCTCGAGCCAGATGACGTTGGGCATTTTGCCCACCATGGCGCCTCCGCACTCCGCTTGGACGCCCTTCACAACCTTCGGCTTGGCATTGAAGGTCTTGAGCCACAAGCCGAAGTGCGGCTAGATGCAGAGGAAGGCCTCGCACACGACGATAAACACCGAGATGTTGAGGATGAAGTTCGGCGCCAGATCGTGGAAGTCCAGGCCGTAGTAGTACATGAGCCCCCAGACGAAGGGATTAAGTGGGAAGCCCAGTCCGCGGAGGAAGTGGGGAAGGAATACGACCCTCTCATGGGGCCTGGGGGTGGGGATGATCTGCCCCTCGTCGGGCAGCCGGTGCGCAATGTCGCTGGAAAGATATCCGGCGTCGCGCAGCTTTTCGATGTGCCCCTCCGTAACGGAGGAGGCCAACCACTTGCCTCCCGCTCCGGACATGGCTGGAGAAGGTCGAGGAGAGATGTGCGGGCTTGGGCGCTGGAGCTCGAGTGCGCAGAGATGGATAAGCAAAGGAGGAAGAAGGCGTAGGTAAAAGGGTGGATCCTTATCCCCTTATATATGGGCGGACGAAGACTATGCGTCCCCACCGGCCTGGTAAAACTCGCTTATCTCCCAAGCACCACCATCAATGGCGCGGTTGGGTTACCCACGTCCGTATTGATGGGAATCCCGGAATAAGGGGAACACGATCTCTGCTTCGACAAGACGTGCCAAGGAAACCGCTTCGCTAAACGCGCTGAGGTGGTATAATAAAAAACAATTCAAGTAAAGGCTTGGTAGTGGTGTGACGCCATGCCACAAAATACGTCAGCAGATTGAACTTGTGTACATATTATTCTCTCTACGGTGGAATGTGGAATTTATTTTGCAGAGCCGAACACTATCCTGGTGTTCACAATCTTCTATGAATTATTCGGAGGAGGAACCCGCCTTGCAATGCCGAACAAGATGCGCGCCGGACTCATCGTCATTGAAGCCTGGTTCAGGGGCTACTGAGGGAGTCCTGGACTAGGGGGTGTCCGGACAGCCGGACTCCAAGACTATGAAGATACAAGTTTGAAGACTTCGTCCCGTGTCCGGATGGGACTTTCCTTGGCGTGGAAGGCAAGCTTGGCGATACGGATATGTAGATCTCCTACCATTGTAACCGACTCTGTGTAACCCTAGCCCTCTCCGGTGTCTATATAAACCGGAGGGTTTTAGTCCGTAGGACGAACAACCATTACAACAATCATACCATAGGCTAGCTTCTAGGGTTTAGCCTCCTTGATCTCGTGGTAGATCCACTCTTGTACTACCCATATCATCAATATCAATCAAGCAAGAGTATGGTTTTACCTCCATCGAGAGGGCCCGAACTAGGGTAAAAACATCGTGTCCCCTGTCTCCTGTTACCATCCGCCTAGACGCACAGTTCGGGACCCCCTACCCGAGATCCGCCGGTTTTGACACCGACAGGGAGCAACAGCAGCAGCAGTCGGGTTATCAAAGCAATCCGAAGCAGTTGAATAGTGGGCAGTATCACGTGTTCACCACTAGCTTATGCAAACGTGATCAGAAGGTTCATAAGAGGGCCGTGAATCCTGTTGAGCCGGCGGTTCCTCGTTATTTGAGGTGGTCAGAACAGCCCATTGTATGGAGCACAGAAGATCACCCTCCACGGGTTGATAATCCGGGTCAGTTAGCCTTGGTGGTAGCGCCTCAAGTTGGTGGATATAAATTCACTAAAGTACTCATGGACGGAGGTAGCAGCATCAATCCTCTATTATGAGACGTTTCGACGCATGGGGTTAACTGATAAGAATTTGAGGACATCCAACACTATTTTTCATGGAGTGGTTCCTAGAAAATCGGCTTACCCAATTGGCAAGATTGAACTGGTAGTGGCCTTTGGAGATGAGTATGTCTCCAGGGATGAGAAATTGACGTTTGAAGTGGTTAAAATCAGGAGTCCGTATCATGCTCTGTTTGGGCGGCCGGCTTATGCTAAGTTCATGGCACGGCCGTGTTATGTTTATTTGCAGCTCAAGATGTTGGGTCACAAGGGCACCATCACTGTGCATAGGAGTCGGAAGGTAGCCTTGGAGTGTGAAGAAGGCGACGCGACTTATGCTGAGTCTGCTTGTGCAGCGGAAGAGCTAAAATTTTATCAAGATAATGTTGACCCGACGGATATGACCTCCCTGAAGAAGCCAACTACAGAATATTATCCAGCGTTGAAGTTTAAATCGGCCGCTGAGACGAAGCTTGTTGACTTTACTCCAGGCGACTCTTCTAAGCAATTCAGCATCAGTAACAATTTGGATCCTAAATAGGAAAGCGCGCTCATCGAGTTCATCCGTGAGAACCGGGACATCTTTGCATGGAAACCTTCTTACATGTCGGGTGTACCGAGGGAACTCGCTGAGCACACTCTAAATATTGATCCGAAGTATAAGCCGGTCAGGCACTTTCTTCGACGGTTCAACGAAGAGAGACGAAAAGCTATTGGAGAGGAAGTCGCCCGGCTCTTAGAGGTCGGGTTTATTGTTGAAGTTTTTCACCGGAGTTGTTGGCTAATCCGGTGCTGGTGCTTAAGAAGAACGGCACCTGGCAGATGTGTGTAGATTACACGGACTTAAACAAGGCTTGTTCGGTTGATCCCTTTGCTCTCCCCCGTATTGATCAAATCATTGATGCTACGGCGGGTTGTGAACGTTTGAGCTTTTTGGATGCTTATTCTGGTTATCATCAGATCAAAATGGCAGTTAAGGACCAGGAGAAGACGGCTTTCATCACTCCATTTGGAGCCTTCTGTTATGTATCTATGCCATTTGGGCTCAAGAGTGCTCAGGCGACTTATCAGCAATGTGTGCAGAACTATCTACATGATCAAATTGGGCGCAATGTTCATCCTTACGTGGATGACATCGTGGTGAAGTCCAGAGAGAAGGAAACCTTGATATCTGACTTGAAAGAGACCTTTGATAATCTCCAGGTTTATAAGATGATGCTTAACCCGGCCAAGTGTGTATTTGGTGTACCTGCAGGCAAGCTCTTGGGTTTTCTGGTCTCAAACAGAGGCATTGAAGCTAACCCAGAGAAGATCAAGGCAATTACCTCTCTGGCTAAACCGGCGTGCATCAATGATGTTCAGCGACTGGCGGGTCATGTTGCTGCTTTAAGCCGGTTCATCAGCCAGTTAGGTGAGAAGGCCCTACCACTGTATCAAATGATGAAGAAAACGTACACTTTTGTCTGGAGTGATGCTGCTGATGCTGCCTTTGAAGATTTAAAGAGACAGTTGTCTGAGCCACCGGTCCTTGCGGCTCCCACTGATAAGGAGCCGTTGCTGTTATATGTGGCTGCTAATTCATGAGCTGTCAGTGTTGCCATCGTGGTAGAGCGTAAGGAAGCTGGCAAGGAGCATCCGATTCAACGGCCGGTTTACTACATCAGTGAGGTGCTAATTGAGTCAAAACAAAGGTATCCGCATTGGCAGAAACTTGTTTGCGGAGTGTTTATGGCAAACCAGAAGTTGAAGCAGTACTTTCAAAGTCATCCTATACTGTGGTAAGTTCTGCCCCCTTGGGAGGCATCATCCAGAATAGGGAGGCCACAGGACGAGTCGCTAAGTGGGCTATTGAGCTTGGGCCTCATGGTTTGAAATATATGCCACGTACTGCTATTAAGTCTCAGGCCTTGGTGGATTTTATCAATGATTGGACAGAGTTGCAGGCACCAGAGGAGAAGCCGGATAACACATATTGGACTATTCACTTTGATGGGTCCAGGCAGTTAGAAGTCTCGGGGGCTGGAGTTGTTTTAACTTCCCCTCGAGGTGACAAATTTTGTTATGTGCTCCGGCTTATGTTTCCTTGTACTAACAATGTAGCTGAGTACGAGGCCTTACTCCATGGTCTCCGGGTGGCCAAAGAGATGAACTTGAGCCGGGTAAGGTGCTTGGGCGATTCAGATCTTGTAGCCCAACAGGTGTCAGGCAAGTGGGACTCCAAGGATCCCCTTATGGCGGCTTATCGTCGTGAAGTAGATGTTGTGGCTGGGCACTTCAAAGGTTATCAAGTGTAGCACATTGATCGAAGGAAGAATGAGGCGGCCGATGCTTTAAGCTAGTTGGGATCTCAATGTAAGCCGGTGCCGCCTAACACCTTTCTCGATGTTTTGCATAATCCTTCTGTCAAGGTACCTACAGTGGAAGAACTAGCAGTGCCAGACCCGGAGGCACAGCTGGTGGCAGCTCTTCATGTCATCCCTGATTGGACAGTCCCATATTTTGCCTATATGACCCGGGGAGAGTTGCCTAAGGATGATACCTTGGCAAGACAAATCGTCAGGCGGTCCAAATCCATGACGATTGTTCATGGCGAGTTACATCACCGAAGTGTCACTGGGGCGTTTCAACGCTGTGTGTCGCCTGCGGAGGGGCAGGAGATACTTCGTGAGATCCATGAAGGAGATTGTGGCCATCATGCCGGGTCAAAATCTCTTGTGGCCAAGGCTTTACGTCATGGTTTCTATTGGCTGACGGCTCATGCTGATGCGGAGGATCTAGTGAGCAAATGTGACGGATGTCAAAAAATTTCATGATGAGCTCATGTGCGGCTCAAAAGTTGAGGATCAAGAGCTCATGTGCGGCTCAAGAGTCTGGGGGCTTGACATGGTTGGACCTTTCAAGAGGTCTAAGGATAAAAAGTCACACCTCCTGGTGGCAGTGGATAAGTTTACAAAGTGGGTTGAGGCAGAGCCAGTCAATAAGTGTGATGCAGCCATGGCGGTTCAGTTCATGCAAAAGGTGATCTTTCGTTTTGGTTTTCCACACAGCATCATAACTGACAATGGCACTAATCTTTCCAAGGGTGCCATGGAAGAGTTCTGTCAACGAGAACATATCCGGCTTGATGTTTCGGTTGTTGCTCATCCTCAATCCAATGGTCAAGCAGAAAGAGCTAATCAAGAAATCCTGAAGGGTATCAAGCCCCGGCTCTTTGTCCCCTTGCAGCGGACTCCAGGTTGTTGGGTGGAGGAGTTACCCTCTGTATTGTGGAGCATCAACACTACGCCTAACAGATCTACAGGTTACACTCCTTTATTCATGGTGTATGGAGCAGAGGCAGTCCTGCCAAGCGACATCCGGCACGACTCACCCCGCGTGGCGGCTTTCGTTGAGGCTGACAACGAAAAAGCTCGTCAGGATGCACTTGACTTGTTGGATGAGGAGCAAGACTTAGCAATAGCCCGCTCGGCGATTTACCAGCAAGACCTGCGCCGCTATCACAGCCGCTGGGTTAGAAGCAGAACCTTTCAGGAAGGCAACTTAGTGCTCCAACCCATCGAGAATCAGTCTGATATGCACAAGCTATCCCCTCCTTGGGAAAGACCCTTAGTGGTCAGCAAGAATCTTAACAACGGGTCATACTACCTCATCGATGTTCGAGAGCACAAAGACTAACGTAAGTCGGAGGAGGAGAACCGCCGGCCATGGAATATCGCCCTTCTCCGGCCTTACTATACTTAAGCCACCAGCTCTCAAGATGTACATATTTTGGCAATGTATATATTATATAAAGCAATAAAGCAGGACCTCTGTCCTTTTTACCCTCAAAAGTGTATATGTCTTCTTTATCAGGTGGTGAAAACAACCGACAGGGATCGAATCATATCTGAATCCGGCTTTCCTTTTGGTCCGGCTTATGATCATATCTGAATCTAGCCATGATCACTTGGGGCTTCCTGTTCAAACATAGGTCGTATTCGAACCAAAGAGAACACAGCTATCGATACCCACTTTGATCGGCACACTGCCAAACCCACTTGGGGGCTTCTTGCTCACATTTGAATCATAGCTTAACCCCTTTGGGTGTGACATGGATCGTATTCGAATCAGCGTTATTAAACAACTCTTATGGTCACTTGGGGGCTTCCTGTTCAAACATAGGTCGTATTCGAACCAAAGAGAACACAGCTGTCAATACCCACTTGATCAGCATTGCCAGAGCCACTAGGGGCTATATGATCGTATCCGGATCTTAGCTTAACCCCTTTGGAGCGGTTTACTGATTGTATTCGAATCAGAAGCCTTTGAACATTGTTAATTATCCATCATATTTCATAAACATAATTATTGGACTACCTTGAGCACAATGAGATGGTTTTTTGTTTTTCCGGCTTAATATTGATCACCCCAGGTTGTTAAGTGCCAGGTGAACATTCTTTGTTCCGACTTTCAGGAGTTGAATTTACCCGCATGGTGAAGGTCATATAAGCAGTCGAGATTACCAAAGGGATCACAGGTATGCTATTGTAATTATGTTTAACAAATATAATCATAAACCAGCCCGTATATGACGTTTTGGGTTTTCCCTCCGGGTTATCAATACCTTATGTGACCCCCGATGCGATAAACCGCCAAGGGAATTTTGCTTGTTTTATATGTAGATAAGGCAAGCAAATTTAACATCAAGGAAATAAATGGTCAACATAAGCTGGAAATATATAGCGATAGCAGCTTACGAAAGTATTGAGCGCCATAAACATGCGCGAAGGCATGACAAAATTGAGATGTTTTTTCTACCCTATTACAAGACTCCCCGAGTCTGAATAAACGAGACATTGTTTTTAGCAAAGTCATAAACACGTGGCGATTCACTCCTTTGGTGGGCTTGAAGATTCCGGGTTATCCTTCTCCGCTTCTCCGTCGGTTGCCTTGTCCTGGAAGGTTGGCAAGGCCCAGTCAATGCCACTCAAGGCTTCAAACTCAGCTTTGTCATCTATTAAACCGGTTGGGTCCACTTCAGGGGCAAAGGCATGCTTACGAGTTGGAGGGATCAGGCTGACTTGATCATAAGGAGGTGTTGGAATTCTCCGGTTCTCACTGTCGTAGCCCGGCTGATACTTGGTAAGGTCAGTGTCATTCCCAATGAGGGTAGCCACGGGGCGTATGTCTTTGACGCAGGCGTTGAAATCCTGATCATCAAATACGGCTCCATCCTCTTTCAAACTCGGGTATCCAAGAGCGAGGTCGGCCGGGTCTAGTTCTGGAATCCATGCCTTTGCCCGGCTCAACGCGGCTACGGCCCCGGCTCTTGAGGACGCCCGCCTTAGATCCTGGATTCGTTGAGGTAGCACAACAAGACACTTCAGCACGTCTTGCAGAAGGTGGGGAGTGTTATTTGATAAAGCTACAACGGCCAAAGCACGTTGTGACCCGGTGTACAGTTGCTCCACTAGAGTGTAAACCGCCTTCAGTTTGATCAGCATGTTCTGCTTGAGGTTTGTGATCCTGGGGCCTGCGTTCATGAACATAAGGTGAGTCGGGGATAACAATTAAAATAATCATCAAAGGAAGGATTACAGTATTTTGAGGTTATATACAGTAACTTACCGAAGATGGCTGAGACTGTTTGAGATATCTGGCGCTTATGAGTCGGACAGCTCGGTTGTTGCTTCTGCAAGTGATGCCTCTGCCGTCTCGGCCCGAGTCACCAGTGAAGCTTTTTCATCAGCCCAGATTTTCTTCTCCACCTCAAAATTCTTCTTCAGTGTCTCTTGTTCAGAGACGCTGCATTCAAATTTGGAGTTGGCCTTTTGAATTTCAAGTTCTTGAGTTGTCAGACGGCTCTTTAGGTCAGCAATCTCCGACTCAAATTGACTTATGGTGGCCTGCATTGATGTCGGGTTATAGTCAGAATCATGGTAAGATAACATTAAGTCCCAAGTACTTTGCAAGCAAAGATTCTTGGCACTTGGGGGCTAATGTATGCTTATGAATTTTAAACTTACAATGCCGGTTCATGCAAATTAAGTCCCAAGCATTTTGCAAGCAAAGATATTTGACACTTGGGGGCTAATGTGTGTCGCAAGTTCAAGGTATCAGGTTACAACTGGGTTAAATTTCTTCTTTTTAAACCGGACAAAACAGTGGTAAGCAGTTTTCTAAGTCTACAACATATTTATTCATAAGCAATAGACTTGGGGGCTGATACAGTAAGTATGATTTAGGAAAGGGGCATAAATGTATACCTCAGATTTTTGCTGTATTTGCTTCACCATGTCAATTTCCAGGTCACAGCTGCTATGCACTTGATTAAGGTAGCCGGAGACTATATCCCAAATGTTTAAGTGAGTATAATTAGTAATGTCCATCTTAGCCTTTCGGCGTTCTATGAGCTCCTCCTTAGCAGTGCATTTGGCAAGGACAATGGGTCGCCCTGGCTCAACAAACTGACTCTTCAGAATTTCAACTTCCGGGTCATTTGTCTTGACCGGGCTAGGAGCTTCCGGGTTATCAGAGTTGTTGAGCGTATCTTCGATGGGTGGATCAGAGGTTGGTACTAGAATGTCAGAGGCTGGTTCAGGCGGCGGCTGATGGGTGGAACTGTTAGGAGCAGACGTGTCAAGCGCCGGTTCAGTCACAACCAGGTTTTGGGACGGCTTACTCTTCTTTGCCCTCTTACTGGGCTTCACTTGCATGCTGTCAACAAAGGCAGAAGGATGAATACAAAAACATGAGTAAAGTAAAGCATAAGGTAAACAAGGTTACATTACCGGGGGGCAGTTTTGAAAGTCGGCGTGTTAGATTGCATAGACTCGCCGGAGGAAGGAGAGGTATCCTGATAATTGGAGCCAGATGAATTGAGAGGTTGGCAAATTAAACCCGCCAAAGGTAAAACAGAACGTAAATCAGAGATAACCTCAGTCCGACGCTTCCGGGTTACGTCAGGTAAGCTGGAGGAGAGCTCTACATCCTTGCTGGTCCACGTCTGCCTCCGGCTTTCAAGCTGTTGTTGCTTCAAAAGAAATTGAGGATCTTGATAAGCAAGAGGATGTGAAAATCTTACTTTCCGGGTCACCCTTCGGATTTTGTGCTTTGGCAAAGGCTCTAAGTCGGAGGAGATTATAGTTACCTCTTCATCAACTGCTTGGCTGTTTTCCGTATCCTCCTAAAAGGGTAGAATGTCAATAACATAAATGACAAAAGAGTCAGGGAAATTAAGGATTACCTCTTCATCATCCTCAGAAGTGTCGTCCAATTTGAGTAAATCTGAGGCGCTTGGTTTCTTCTTCCTTGAAGTTCCTGTTTTGGCGGCTTTCCTGTCGGTTCTCTTGGCCGCTCTGGCTTGTTTGGCAGCCTCATGATCATACTTGACCTTCCAGAAGTTGTCATCGACTTGTGAAAAAAATAGATAAAGAGGTTATGAGTAAAAGCAAGGTGCAATATAGTAGAGAGTATTCATTAAGGTTGATGACTTACAGCGGGGCCGGGTTCTTCTTGCAGAAAGGAAGTAAGCCAAAGGCATTACTAGTCACAGTGCCCTCTTTCAACAACGTTTGGGTCGTAGCTTCCACGACATCATCTGGTAAGTCGTCGGGACTATGACGCAGTGGGTCATCCTTCTCGCCTGAATAAGTTAACATTAAGCCGGGTCGGCGGCTTAACGGAAGCACTCGCCAAGTGACCCAGACTAGGACCAGGTCGATGCCATCTAAGCCATTTCCCAAAAGAGCTTTGATTTTTCTGATGGTGGGAGCAAGTGGTAGACGTTCAACAGCAGAAAGTTTATCCGCTAGCGGATGATTGGACTCAAGGCGTAGAGCGCAGAAGCCGGGCAGAGGATTCTCGCCAGCAGGAGAAGTGTCCTGGCAATAGAACCACGTCTGATTCCAATCCTTTGGGTGACTCGGCAGTTCAGCATAAGGGAAAAGGCAGTCTCTCCGCCGCTGAATCGAAATGCCACCAAGTTCAAGGCTGGGCCTGTTGGCACGTTCATTCTGCCGGTTTAAGTAAAAAAGCTCTCTGAACAAAAGTGTTGGGTAACGTAGTAATTTCAAGAAAATTTTCCTACGCACACGCAAGATCATGGTGATGCATAGCAACGAGAGGGGAGAGTGTTGTCCACGTACCCTGGTAGACCGTAAGCGGAAGCGTTATGACAATGCGGTTGATGTAGTCGTACGTCTTCACGATCCGACCGATCCAAGTACCGAATGTACGGCACCTCCGAGTTCAACACACGTTCAGCTTGATGATGATCCCCGGACTCCGATCCAGCAAAGTGTCGGGGATGAGTTCCGTCAGCACGACGGCGTGGTGACGATGATGATGTTCTACCGGCGCAGGGCTTTGCCTAAACTCCGCGACGATATGACCGAGGTGGAATATGGTGGAGGGGGGCACCGCACACGGCTAAGGAACGATCACCTAGATCAACTTGTGTGTCCTAGGGTGCCCCCTGCCCCCGTATATAAAGGAGCAAGGGGGGAGGCCAGCCGGCCCTTGTGGGCGCGCCAAGGAGGTCGAGTTCTCCTCCTAGTAGGAGTAGGACTCCCTCTTTCCTACTCCTACTAGGAGGGGGAAAGGAAGGGGGAGAGGGAGAGGGAAAGAGGGGGGCGCCGCCCCCCCCCTAGTCCAATTCGGACCCGAGGGGGAGGGGGCGCGTGACCCATGCTGGCTGCCCCTCTCTCTCTCCACTAAGGCCCATAAGGCCCATTACTTCTCCCGCGGGGGTCCGGTAACCCTCCGGCACTCCGGTTTTCTCCAAAAATGCCCGGAACACTTCCGGTGTCCGAATATAGTCGTCCAATATATCAATCTTTTTGTCTCAACCATTTCGAGACTCCTCGTCATGTCCGTGATCACATCCGGGACTCCGAACAAACTTCGGTACATCAAAACTTATAAAGTCATAATAAAACTATCATTGTAACGTTAAGCGTGCGGACCCTACGGGTTCGAGAAGTATGTAGACATGACCTAGAACTATTCTCGGTCAATAACCAATATTAGAACCTGGATGCCCATATTGGCTCCTACATATTCTACGAAGATCTTTGTCGGTCAAACCGCATAACAACATAGGTTGTTCCCTTTGTCATCGGTATGTTACTTGCCCGAGATTCGGTCGTAGGTATCCAATACCTAGTTCAATATCGTTACCGGCAAGTCTCTTTACTCATTACGTAATGCATCATTCCGTAACTAACTCATTAGCTACATTGCTTGCAAGGCTTATAGTGATGTGCATTATAGAGAGGGCCCAAAGATACCTCTCCGACAATCGGAGTGACAAAACCTAATCTCGAAATACGCCAACCCAACATGTACCTTTGGAGACACCTGTAGTACTCTTTATAATCACCCAGTTACGTTGTGACATTTGGTAGCACCCAAAGTGTTCCTCCGGTAAACGGGAGTTGCATAATCTCATAGTTATAGGAACATGTATAAGTCATGAAGAAAGCAATAGCAATATACTAAACGATCAAGTGCTAGGCTAACAGAATGGGTCATGTCAATCACATCATTCTCCTAATGATGTGATCCCATTAATCAAATGACAACACATGCCTATGGTTAGGAAACATAACCATCTTTGATTAATGAGCTAGTCCAGTAGAGGCATACTAGTGACGTTATGTTTGTCTATGTATTCACACATGTATCATGTTTTCGGTTAATACAATTCTAGCATGAATAATAAACATTTATCATGATATAAGGAAATAATTAATGACTTTATTATTGCCTCTAGGGCATATTTCCTTCAGTCTCCCACTTGCACTAGAGTCAATAATCTAGATTACACAGTAATGATTCTAACACCCATGGAGTCTTGGTGCTTATCATGTTTTGCTCGTGGAAGAGGCTTAGTCAATGGGTCTGCAACATTCAGATCCGTATGTATCTTGCAAATCTCTACGTCTCCCACTTGGACTTGATCCCGGATGGAATTGAAGCGTCTCTTAATGTGCTTGGTCCTCTTGTGAAATCTGGATTCCTTTGCCAAGGCAATTGCACCAGTATTGTCACAGAAGATCTTCATTGGTCCCGATGCACTAGGTATGACACCTAGATCGGAAATGAACTCTTTCATCGAGACTCCTTCATTTACTGCTTCCGAAGCAGCTATGTACTCTACTTCACATGTAGATCCCGCCACGACGCTTTGTTTAGAACTGCACCAACTTACAGCTCCACCGTTTAATAAAAACACATATCCGGTTTGCGGTTTAGAATCATCCAGATCAGTGTCAAAGCTTGCATCGACGTAACCATTTACGACTAGCTCTTTGTCACCTCCATATACGAGAAACATATCCTTAGTCCTTTTCAGGTATTTCAGGATGTTCTTGACCACTGTCCAGTGATCCACTCCTGGATTACTTTGGTACCTCCCTGCTAAGCTTATTGTTAAGCATAAGTCAGGTCTGGTACATAGCATTGCATACATGATAGAGCCTATGGCTGAAGCATAGGGAACATCTTTCATTTTCTCTCTATCTTCTGTTGTGATCGTGCATTGAGTCTGACTCAACTTCACACCTTGTAGTACAGGTAAGAACCCTTTCTTTGCCTGATCCATTTTGAACTTTTTCAAAACTTTATCAAGGTATGTGCTTTGTGAAAGTCCAATTAAGCGTCTTGATCTATCTCTAGAAATCTTGATGCCCAATATGTAAGCAGCTTCACCGAGGTCTTTCATCGAAAAACATTTATTCAAGTATCCCTTTATGCTATCCAGAAATTATATATCATTTCCAATTAATAATATGTCATCTACATATAATATCAGAAATGCTACAGAGCTCCCACTCACTTTCTTGTAAATACAGGCTTCTCCAAAAGTCTGTATAAAACCATATGCTTTGATCACACTATCAAAGCGTTTATTCCAACTCCGAGATGCTTGCACCAGTCCATAAATGGATCACTGGAGCTTGCACACTTTGTTAGCACCTTTTGGATCTACAAAACCTTCTGGTTGTATCATATACAACTCTTCTTCCAGAAATCCATTCAAGAATGCAGTTTTGACGTCCATTTGCCAAATTTCATAATCATAAAATGCAGCAATTGCTAACATGATTCGGACAGACTTAAGCATCGCTACGGGTGAGAAAGTCTCATCGTAGTCAACCCCTTGAACTTGTCGAAAACCTTTCGCAACAAGTCGAGCTTTATAGACAGTTACATTACCATCAGCGTCAGTCTTCTTCTTAAAGATCCATTTATTCTCAATGGCTTGCCGATCATCGGGCAAGTCAACCAAAGTCCATACTTTGTTCTCATACATGGATCCCATCTCAGATTTCATGGCCTCTAGCCATTTTGCGGAATCTGGGCTCATCATCGCTTCCTCATAGTTCGTAGGTTCATCATGGTCAAGCAACATGACTTCCAGAATAGGATTACCGTACCACTCTGGTGCGGATCTTACTCTGGTAGACCTACGAGGTTCAGTAGAAACTTGATCTGAAGTTTCATGATCAATATCATTAGCTTCCTCACTAATTGGTGTAGTTGTCACAGGAACCGGTTCTTGTGATGAACTACTTTCCAATAAGGGAGCAGGTATAGTTACCTCATCAAGTTCTACTTTCCTCCCACTCACTTCTTTCGAGAGAAACTCCTTCTCTAGAAAGGATCCGAATTTAGCAATGAAAATCTTGCCCTCAGATCTGTGATAGAAGGTGTACCCAACAGTTTCTTTTGGGTATCCTATGAAGACACATTTCTCCGATTTGGGTTCGAGCTTATCTGGTTGAAGTTTCTTCACATAAGCATCGCAGCCCCAAACTTTAAGAAACAACAACTTTGGTTTCTTGCCAAACCATAGTTCATGAGGTGTCGTCTCAAGGGATTTTGATGGTGCCCTATTTAACGTGAATGTAGCCGTCTCTAAAGCATAACCCCAAAACGATAGCGGTAAATCAGTAAGAGACATCATAGATCGCACCATATCTAGTAAAGTACAATTACGACGTTCGGACACACCATTTCGTTGTGGTGTTCCGGGTGGCGTGAGTTGCGAAACTATTCCGCATTGTTTCAAATGTAGACCAAACTCGTAACTCAAATATTCTCCTCCATGATCAGATTGTAGAAATTTTATTTTCTTGTTATGATGATTTTCCACTTCACTCTGAAATTCTTTGAACTTTTCAAATGTTTCAGACTTGTGTTTCATTAAGTAGATATACCCATATCAGCTCAAATTATCTGTGAAGGTGAGAAAATAACGATACCTGCCGCGAGCCTCAACACTCATTGGACCACAAACATCAGTATGTATGATTTCCAACAAATCAGTTGCTCACTCCATAGTTCCGGAGAACGGAGTTTTAGTCATCTTGCCCATGAGGCACGGTTCGCAAGTACCAAGTGATTCATAATCAAGTGATTCCAAAAGCCCATCAGTATGGAGTTTCTTCATGCGCTTTATACTGATATGACCTAAACGGCAGTGCCACAAATAAGTTGCACTATCATTATCAACTCTGCATCTTTTGGTTTCAACACTATGAATATGTGTATCACTACTATCGAGATTCAACAAAAATAGACCACTCTTCAAGGGTGCATGACCATAAAAGATATTACTCTTATAAATAGAACAACCATTATTCTCTGACTTAAATGAATAACCGTCTCGCATTAAACAAGATACAGATATAATGTTCATGCTCAACGCTGGCACCAAATAACAATAATTTAGGTCTAAAACTAATCCCGATGGTAGATGTAGAGGTAGCGTGCCGACTGCGATCACATCGACTTTGGAACCATTTACCACGCGCATCATCACCTCGTCCTTAGCCAATCTTCGCTTAATCCGTAGTCCCTGTTTCGAGTGTCCAGTCTGCTTGCAGTAGAAGCACTCAGTCTCAGGCTTAGGACCAGACTTGGGTTTCTTCTCTTGAGCAGCAACTTGTTTGCTGTTCTTTTTGAAGTTCCCCTTCTTCTTCCCTTTGCCCTTTTTCTTGAAACTGGTGGTCTTGTTAACCATCAACACTTGATGCTCCTTCTCGATTTCTACCTCCGCGGCTTTTAGCATTGCAAAGAGCTCGGGAATAGTCTTGTCCATCCCTTGCATATTATAGTTCATCACGAAGCTCTTGTAGCTTGGTGGCAGTGATTGAAGAATTCTGTCAATGACACTATCATCAGGAAGATTAACTCCTAGTTGAATCAAGTGATTATTATACCTAGACATTTTGAGTATGTGTTCACTGACAGAACTATTCTCCTCCATCTTGCAGCTATAGAACTTATTGGAGACTTCATATCTCTCAATCCGGGCATTTGCTTGAAATATTAACTTCAACTCCTGGAACATCTCATATGCTCCATGACGTTTAAAACATCGTTGAAGACCCGGTTCTAAGCCGTAAAGCATGGCACACTGAACTATCGAGTAGTCATCAGCTTTGCTCTGCCAGACGTTCTTATCGTCGTCAGTTGCATCAGCAGCAGGCCTGGCACCTAGTGGTGCTTCCAGGACGTAATTCTTCTGTGCAGCAATGAGGATAATCCTCAGGTTACAGACCCAGTCCGTGTAATTTCTACCATCATCTTTCAACTTTGCTTTCTCAAGGAACGCATTAAAATTCAACGGAACAACAGCACGAGCCATCTATCTACAACAAACATAGACAAGCAAAATACTATCAGGTACTAAGTTCATGATAAATTTAAGTTCAATTAATCATATTACTTAAGAACTCCCACTTAGATAGACATCCCTCTAATCCTCTAAGTGATTACGTGATCCATATCAACTACACCATGTCCGATCGTCACGTGAGATGGAGTAGTTTCAATGGTGCACATCAATATGTTGATCATATCTACTATATGATTCACGCTCGACCTTTCGGTCTCCGTGTTCCGAGGCCATATCTGTTATATGCTAGGCTCGTCAAGTTTAACCTGAGTATTCCGTGTGTGCAACTGTTTTGCACCCGTTGTATTTGAACGAAGAGCCTATCACACCCGATCATCACATGGTGTCTCAGCACGAAGAACTTTCACAACGGTGCATACTCAGGGAGAACACTTCTTGACAATTTAGTGAGAGATCATCTTAAAATGCTACCATCAATCAAAGCAAGATAAGATGCATAAAGGATAAACATCACATGCAATCAATATAAGTGATATGATATGGCCATCATCATCTTGTGCTTGTGATCTCCATCTTCGAAGCACCGTCGTGAACACCATCGTCACTGGCGTGACACCTTGATCTCCATCGTAGCATCATTGTTGTTTACGCCATCTATTGCTTCTACGACTATCGCTACCGCTTAGTGATAAAGTAAAGCAATTACAGGGCGTTTGCATTTCATACAATAAAGCGACAACCATATGGCTCCTGTCAGTTGCCGATAACTTCGGTTACAAAACATGATCATCTCACACAATAAAATATAGCATCACGTCTTGACCATATCACATCACAACATGCCCTGCAAAAACAAGTTAGACGTCCTCTACTGTGTTGTTGCAAATTTTACGTGGCTGCTACGGGCTTAGCAAGAACCGTTCTTACCTACGCATCAAAACCACAACGATAGTTCGTCAAGTTAGTGATGTTTTAACCTTCGCAAGGACCGGGCGTAGCCACACTCGATTCAGCTAAAGTGAGAGAGACAGACACCCGCCAGCCACCTTTAAGCACGAATGCTCGTAATGGTGAAACCAGTCTCGCGTAAGCGTACGCGTCATGTCAGTCCGGGCCGCTTCATCTCACAATACCGCAAAACCAAAGTATTACATGATGGTAAGCAGTATGACTTGTATCGCCCACAACTCACTTGTGTTCTACTCGTGCATATGACATCTACGCATAAAACCAGGCTCGGATGCCACTGTTGGGTAACGTAGTAATTTCAAGAAAATTTTCCTACGCACACGCAAGATCATGGTGATGCATAGCAACGAGAGGGGAGAGTGTTGTCCACGTACCCTCGTAGACCGTAAGCGGAAGCATTATGACAACACGGTTGATGTAGTCGTGTGTCTTCACGATTCGACCGATCGAAGTGCCGAACGTACGGCACCTCCGAGTTCAGCACACGTTCAGCTCGATGATGATCCCCGGACTCCGATCCAGCAAAGTGTCGGGGATGAGTTCCGTCAGCACGACGACGTGGTGACAATGATGATGTTCTACCGGCGCAGGGCTTTGCCTAAACTCCACGACGATATGACCGAGGTGGAATATGGTGGAGGGGGGCACCGCACACGGCTAAGGAACGATCATGTAGATCAACTTGTGTGTCCTAGGGTGCCCCCTGCCCCCGTATATAAAGGAGCAAGGGGGAGGCCGGTCGGCCCTAGTGGGCGCGCCAAGTAGGAGGAGTCCTCCTCCTAGTAGGAGTAGGACTCCCTCTTTCCTACTCCTACTAGGAGGGGGAAAGGAAGGGGGAGAGGGAGAGGGAAAGAGGGGGGCGCCGCACCCCCTCTCCTAGTCCAATTTGGACCAGAGGGGGAGGGGGCGTGCGGCCCATGCTGGCTGCCCCTCTCTCTCTCCACTAAGGCCCATAAGGCCCATTACTTCTCACGGGGGGGTCCGGTAACCCTCCCGCACTCCGGTTTTTTCCGAAAACGCCCGGAACACTTCTGGTGTCCGAATATAGTCGTCCAATATATCAATCTTTATGTCTCGACCATTTCAAGACTCCTCGTCATGTCCGTGATCACATCCGGGACTCCGAACAAACTTCGGTACATCAAAACTTATAAACTCATAATAAAACTGTCATCGTAACGTTAAGCGTGCAGACCCTACGGGTTCGAGAACTATGTAGACATGACCTAGAACTATTCTCGGTCAATAACCAATAGCGGAACCTGGATGCCCATATTGGCTCCTACATATTCTACGAAGATCTTTATCGGTCAAACCGCATAACAACATACGTTGTTCCCTTTGTCATCGGTATGTTACTTGCCCGAGATTCGATTGTCGGTATCCAATACCTAGTTCAATCTCGTTACCGGCAAGTCTCTTTACTCGTTACGTAATGCATCATTCCGTAACTAACTCATTAGCTACATTGCTTGCAAGGCTTATAGTGATGTGCATTATAGAGAGGGCCCAGAGATACCTCTCCGACAATCGGAGTGACAAAACCTAATCTCAAAATATGCCAACCCAACATGTACCTTTGGAGACACCTGTAGTAATCCTTTATAATCACCCAGTTACGTTGTGACGTTTGGTAGCACCCAAAGTGTTCCTCCGGTAAACGGGAGTTGCATAATCTCACAGTTATAGGAACATGTATAAGTCATGAAGAAAGCAATAGCAATATACTAAACGATCAAGTGCTAGGCTAACGGAATGGGTCATGTCAATCACATCATTCTCCTAATGATGTGATCCCGTTAATCAAATGACAACACATGCCTATGGTTAGGAAACATAACCATCTTTGATTAATGGGCTAGTCAAGTAGAGGCATACTAGTGACGTTATGTTTGTCTATGTATTCACACATGTATCATGTTTCCGGTTAATACAATTCTAGCATGAATAATAAACAGTTTTCATGATATAAGGAAATAAATAATAACTTTATTATTGCCTCTAGGGCATATTTCCTTCAAAAAGCAGATTGGGCTCTTCTCCCAGGTACACCTCGCAGAAGACTTGAAAGTTGCAAATATTTGACATGGAATTGGGCCCGATGTCTTGAGGTCTAAGGTCAAAGAAATGCAGAACATCCCTGAAGAATTTTGAACCGGGTGGAGCAAATCCCCAGCTCATATGATCCGTAAAAACTATCACCTCCCCTTCTTTGGGTTGAGGTTTCTCCTCGGACGGGTCAGGGGCACGATAAGACATGACCTCGTTCTTGGGCAGATGGCCAGACTTCACAAAATCAGACAATTTACTTCTTGTGACTGTGGATGGGACCCAATTACAGGTCACAGGAGCCTTGGTTGCCTTAGGGGCCATGATGTAAATTGAAGCCTATGACAAAACAAGAAGTTCCGGTTCAAATTTAACCCGGAGGAAAACATTTCAAAACCATCCAAGATGGCGGCTTAAGAAGGGGCCTAATGACATATGGGTAACTATGCAGCAATATTTAAGCCGCTACGGGTATCAAGGGCAGTTAAATTTTCTTAAGTTTCGAGAAGCAAGCAAGGTTCACAGATCAGTGTCATTTACTTAAACCGGTCACATGGACAGTTGTGGTTAAACATATTCGACAGATGCAGGTTTTTATTTTAGGGTGGAACAAACAGGTTTCACAAGTTGCGGCTATTATTTTGGATCAAACAACTGTTTAGAAAAGAAAAATTTCTAGACCTAGAACTGGCACAGATGAAGCTCAAGGGCTCAAACAGGGCCTCTGTGCGACGGAAAGGGATCTACTTGTATTTGAAATGGATGCGAAATAGTTGCCGCATCAGTTTATACCATCTTCAAGATCAAGAAACGGTGGTGGAGATGAAATCTACGAGGGGTCCTTAACGAACAGCGAAGAACACCGAGGAACACGAAGGTCCTAATGCGGATCTAAGGAACACGAATGAGGAAACTTACAGATGCAGAGTTACTGCGGAAGTTCGTCACGTTTCTCTGGTCAAATCAGGTTGATGCAGCGGCCTGAGTTGACGAAGACGAGGAGATCTGCGATGGCGGCGGCAACGGAGCTCGAGCGGCAGAGAAGCAGTGAGAGGAAGAAGACGACCCAAGGGGGAGAATAGGAAAGACCTAGGTCGTGCCTATTTATGAGGAAGGGATGACTGAGACGGCACAAGAAACGAGGAGATAAGCATTATTATCCAGCGACCCCGACGCCTCGATTTTCGGAACGGTCTGTAAAATCAAAGATCCGTTGGAGGATATGGTGGAATAAAGAATGAATTTAAGTAAAGATGACGTCACGGCGGGTTAACGCGGATCCAAAAGATGACGTCATGGCGGGATAAAGAAAACCTTTTGCACACGCAGAAGGCTGAAGATTTATTTCTTAAGGTATTTTAAGATTGACATGAACTAGTTCAAATCAATCAGGGGCCTAATGTTGGGGATATAACTATTTGTGTAAGCCGCCCAGGAGGGGCTGGGTTACGTAAAGAAGACTCATCAGAAATAAGCCCACGACCAAGCATGAAGATGGCGGTTCAATAAAGGGTCTAAGGCCCACAGGCGGCTTAAAGCCCATAGTGGTAAACTGCCATAATGATATGACTTGTAACATAAGGTAGACTTAACTAGTCACCGAGCCGAACACTATTTATAAGCCGGCCGGGACTCTATAGGCCACAGGGCGTCCACCCGTGTATATAAGGGGGCGACCCGCTGGCGGCTTAGGGCAAGAAACAACTTCTCAAGAACCGGGCATAGCGTATTTCGCTCCCTGGTCATCGAAACATCAATCAATACCAACCCAACTAGACGTAGGTCTTACCTTCACTGTAAGGGGCCAAACTAGTATAAACCTCTCGTGTCCTTTGTCCCGATTAACCCCTTCAAGCTTCCTAGTTGTGATGGCTCCACAACTAAGTCCTTTCACTAGGACATCTGACGTGACAATTCAACGACATATACCAATGCTGAAACTTGTTACCTTTACATTTTGTATTGTTAATTGTTATAGAAATCTTCCAGTGCTAGAGTTTATTGAAATCTGTTCAGTAAAACCATTGTATTGTACCCTATAATAAACTAACTACTCTACTGTTGCACTAGCCACTGGATTAGTGTATATTTGTAGTATTCAAATGGTGTTGCATTAGCGTATGGACATAAATAAAGTGTGGCAAGCTTTCCCAGATATGTGCTCAAGAAAACTACTACCTGTTTTTCTAAATACTAGACGTTTGGGTACTTTAAATTGAATCGCGAAAACGTCTTATATTAAGGAACAGAGGGTGTAGAGTTCACTCAAATTATCCCAGTAAAGCTAGTCACACCTTTGTTAAAATTAATGTTCATTATGTTATCGGGGGAGGTCTGTATGTTTGTCTCTAATGCATGTCGACTACATACCTGACATCATGATGTAATGTTAAGTCATTTCCTTCTGTATAGTGTCACTGAATTGTCAAGGCGGTGATGGCATTTTATTTTAGTTGAACTGCACAAAATATGCTTAAAAGAAGAGGAAAGGTCAGGAGTCGATCATTCTTTCAAAAAGAACTATATATGCCTTTCTGACATCAGCCGTTGTTGCCTTATTTATTCCTTCAAATAGGTGGTTAGAAACAGTCTTGCTACCTTTTCTATTAAGAAATTGGAATGCTTATATTTGTGAGTCTATGCTTCAACTAGTGTCGTTTTTACAGTAATCACACTTTTCATATCTATGCAAACAGGGATGCTTGATTTTAGTGGAACTGCACAAAAAGTCCAACTGGTTCAACATTAGGAGCATGTTTTCTTCCAAACCTTTATATCCAATCAGTGGCACTATGAGCTGTTCATTATGAAGGTACATGGTTTTCTACTATCTTGCTACTCTTTTTGTACTATCATTAGATAGTAATACTAGTGGTTTGCCTGTGAATTTATTGGCAGGGTGGACCTACATTGGAGGTGCAGGACAGGATTCAATGATTGGATGCTCAATTTCAGTTGTGTCGATTTCACCTCTTCCATCATTGCGAACATGGATATCCTTGGTCTGATGAATAATAGGCGCTATATTCTGCTCTGAACCAGCAAATCAATTCAGTATGAAATTGTCCAGGGCAAAACATAACTGTATCAAATTGTCCAGTGCATAACATGACAGATGCTAAGCGGGAGAGACATGTTTAAACCGAAAATGCAAGGTGTGGTATATGTTTACTAGCTGCTTCATATTTGTGCAGATAGAGATGTCTGCCCGTTGCTACTTGGAAAACAAACAAAGTGACTGCAATTTTGGTTGAACTGCACGAATAGTATATTCACTGCATGCAGTGCCATTTGAAAATAGACACAGAAAGATTGGATAGTCACTTCATGGACTGCAGAAAAGTAGTACTATACTATTTATTGGCCAACACTAGGTGCTTCATTGCTTTGGTCTGATTATACAATGGGCATCATTTTGCCTAAGTTAAAGTTTGTATTCCGAAAATAGTCTCGCCGTGTGATCGAGAGAAGACCAAATCATATTGCAGTGGATGTTCCTCCACCATGTGTGGTTCATTCTCATGGTTCTAGCTGTTGGTGAAGCCACTTAGGTTTGCAAGAGGAATTGTGGACTTCACAAACAAATTTGTCTTTCAGTCTATACTGAATGTTGGCCAAGAGAAGCATCCATGTTAGTAGGAAGAACAGATGTTTTTTCTAGATCTTTGCTTTTGGAGCTACATATTTGTATATGATCTGTGAATCATTGAGATGCATTAACATGTTGATCTTATGTATGGAAATTGTACTAGTTGGTTTTAGTTGCGACGCAAGATCCGAAGTGGCTGATCTTTGCTTTTGGAGCAACATATTTGTATATGATCTGTGAATCATTGAGATGCATTAACAGTTACTTATTTCTGTTCGCTCAGTGTTTACAAGTTACTGATCGATCACTAGCTAGCCTACTAATGCGCTCCTGGTAGTTTTATTTGCGACGCAAGATCCTAAGTGGCAGTTTTTTGAATAAAAATGCCTACCTCTAAAGAAACTGACAAGCTACACTATCCTACCTACTCGATCCTACACGAATAAATAGCAGATCACGCACGTACTACCTCCTTTCCGGTTTGCAGGGCTCAATTCAAGAAACGATCTACTCGATCCTACACGAATAAATAGCGGATCACGCACATGCTAGTACCTCCTTTCCGGTTTAGAGGGCTTAATTCAAACCTCTAACCAACCAAGGTACTCCCTCCGTACAGGTTTATTAGTCCCATGAGCAAAGCAGCAAGACCAAGGCATGGCAATAATAAACGGCATGCAGAAGTTTAAGCCTAATTAATTCCAATGATTTAAGTGGATGCATGCGTGCCCTCGGCTGCGACTCATTGCATGCTACTCCGCGTACTAGCTGCAAGCGATTCTGAGTGCCTGCATGCAGCCGGTCGTAATTAAGGCAGCTAACTGATGTGAAAAAAGATGCGCTTTGATTGTTGTGGGCTTTTTAAATCCGTGGAATCATTATTGACAAGGAGGGAGATGATTCGAGTGCACTCGTTTGACCGTCATGCCGGCGTGCGACCCAAATGGGATGCGACGGCACAGTCATAATTTCAGCTTCTCTAGTTTTCCACGGCAAGCTGGCGCACTAAGCCATGCCTGCTTATGCATTGAATTCCGATGACCGTCGTGCTACCTTCCGCCTATAAGTACTATTTCCCGGCCTTCTTCGGTGGCACCGTGACCCAACTCGCCATATCCTCATAAGCCCCCACCGGCCCGACGTCACTTGCCACGTCCGCCATGCCCCCGCCCGTCTGCGGTAGGCGAGGCCGGAGGCGGTCACCGCCGGAACTAGTGTTCGGTTTTTCACCGGAAGGCAGACGGAGGGAGGAGGCATTCTATCTGTCTTTAGATGGCAATGCAGAGATCGAGGACTTGTTGGAGCGCGACCACCTAGCGGAGGAGCAGGAGTTGTTGGAGCGCGACCGCCTGGAGGAGGAGGAGCGTATCGCCGACTTGCGCCGCCAGCGGGACATGGAGCAGCAGCGCACCGATGCTCTGAGTCGCGAGCAGAGCGCCCGCAACTGGGCCGACTACATGGAGGCCGGCGCCCAACAAATAGCCCTAGAGGTTGTCGGGCACGCACGCTGTCGGGGGAAACTGATCCTCCAACACCTATGGGACCGGTGGACCGAGCCCCTTTCGGTTCGGCGGGGGGCGGAGATCGCACGAAGAGCAGATCAAGGCGAAGCACACGAGCGGTTTACCCAGCTTCGGAGCTCTCCGGAGAGATAATACTCCTACTGCTGCTTGTCTGATTGTATTGAGTTCTTGCTCGGGAGCGCTGAATGCTACAGTACGCTCGAGCTGCTAACGAGACTGAGCGTGAGTGTGTGTCTGGTTCCGAACCCCTTCTACGTTGCGCATGGGCCTCCTTTTATATGCTCAAGGGGTCACTGACAGGTGGCAACGTAGACAAGGGTAAAAATGGAAAAAGAGGAGTGGTTGGTACAACTACCTGTACAGTGCATCATACCTAACCCTGACGGCAGGGGACAAAGGCATTAAATGCCCGTCTGCGTCGCCCAAACAGTGCAGAAAAGGACCGTCAGGGGCGCCACCGCTTGCCACGATGGCTATCTTGTCAGCGCCGCTTGCCACCGCGCACCGCTGGCTGCACAGCCTCTCGCCACGCGTGCCTGGGAAGGCCCCTGGGCAACACGTTGGTGGATGTGCTGGAGCGCGGGTACAGAGTGGTCACTTGCCGCGGCAAGCGCCTTGCCGCGGTCGTTGTCTTGTCGCGTCCGGAAGCTTGTCGCTCACCGGGCCTTGCCGGGACGCGTGGTGCATCGCGGCAAGTTCCTTGAGATGCCTTGGTTGGCCTTCCCGGCAAGCTCCTCTTGCCGGGGTCTTGTTTCCTTGGCCTAAATACTTTGTTCTTGAATGGCTCCAAAGGAACCACGGAGGACCTTGGCGGTCACCCGGCAAGCCTTGCCGCGGGGGGGGGGGCTGCGACTACCCGTGCACAAGTTCGGGATACTAGGGTACCCCTACTCTAGTACACCGACAGGAGCCCCCGGGCCTGGGCCACACATGGTGCCGAGCGCTGTTGGGCCAGGCCCAAAACAGGGCACGGGCATACGCGGCCTGGGTCACGCCGTATCTTACTCCGTATCCACCGTGCCCTCCCCGAACGGCATGCGCTGAATGCGGCGTCGTGGGGGAGATCGTGGGTGGTTTCTTTATTCGGAAAAACGGAATGCCCGCCCCCTCCCCCTTTATAAGCAGGGGAAACAGGGGCAGCTCGCCCATCTCGCCGGTTGCTTCTCCAATCTCACAAATCTCCACCGCTCCCCCCTTCTTCCTGAAGCTGAAAGAGAGCAGCGCTCCGCCCCCCATTGCCACCAGCACCACCAACGCCATCGATCTCCCCCACCACCTCCGCCATGGCTCCGAAAGCCGATAAGGGGAAGGGCGTGAAATCGGTCGAGGCGCAGCGGCTCGCGGTGCTGCGAAAGGAGCGGGCCATCTTCCCCCCTCAGCTTGCCGCGAAGGAGCTGAGGGAGTACTACTACCTCTTCTAGTCGACGGAGACACGAGCGCATCCGCGCACGAGGGTACTCCCGGCTGCCGCTTCGGAACTAGCTCCAAACGGGTATCCCTTCTTCGCGTTGTTCTTCTACTGCGGGCTCTGCCCGCCCTTCTCCGAATTTTTCTGTGACATCATGAACACCTATGGGTTCCGCCTCCTTGACTTCACCCCCAACGCCGTTCTGACCATGGCAGTTTTCGCACATCTCTGCGAAAACTTTGTCGGAGTCCATCCAAACGTAGCCCTTTTTCGCCACTTCTTCATGCCCCGAGTCGAGAGAGGAGAGCCTCTTGCCGGCGGGATCGCTTGGATCTCGAGAATCGGCAAGAAGGAAGCATATCTGGAGGGTGAGCTCCGCAGCAAGTGGGAGGAGTGGAGAGCAGAGTGGTGCTGGATCGTCGAAGAGAACCCGCAACCATTTACTGCCCTGCCCCAAGCCCCCATAGTGCGTGGTAACGATTGGAGCAACGTGGCCCCGGAAGACGACAGGCTGAAGATTGCCGTCACCCGGATCCTTCGCCTCAGGCTTGCCGGGCTCACCGTAGGCGCCGTTGGCGCAGATTTTCTTCGCCGCCGCATCGCCCCTCTGCAGGAGAGGAGGAGACCCGCCTGGGAGTTCAAGAACTCGACGGATATCATGAGGCTGCGCCCGGGCCTCAACTTCAACTTCACTGTCTTGGAGTTGGACGCGATGCTCCTGGAGCTGTTCAAGCGCGATCCTCAACACCCTTTCATGCTGCCGAGGGGCGTCGTTCCGCTGTGCAACAACTCCTTGCTCGACCGCATCCACGCAATGATGCCGCTGTGCGATTCGCACGGAATCACCCCAACTTGGCAAGAGCCTGCAGATGACGTCGTGCGGGCGTTCTTCGACAACTTGGAAGAAGTGCTGGTCCGCGGTGATGAACAGAAGAGCCTTACTCGCGACACCACCGATGCAGAGATGCAGCGCATTGCCACTAGGCTGGAAGAGGCGGCGGCAGCAGCTGCCGCGGGCGAGTTCGGGTTCACCGTGGAGGAGGCAGAGGCAGCAGAGGTGGCAAGCCTTGTCGAGCGAGAGGAGTTCGCCGGCGAGGAAGAGCTTGGCGGGCCTGAAGCCGAGTCAAGCGAGGCCGGCGAGGGAGAGCTTGTGGGGACTGAACCTTCAGACAGCTTGCCGCAAGCGGGGCCCCCAGCTGCACCAAGAAGGCATCTTCGCAGCGCCGGGGACGCGGCGGTGCGGTAGACGAGTCAACAGCCGCCGCACCGTGCGATGCGCTCTACCGCGGCAAGCACTGTTGCCGCGGGAGCTCCCCACGTCGCTGCGGCAAATGGAGCGGGGTCTTCCCGGTCCACTGCTACTGCTCCTGCTAAACGGACAAGGGAACCTACCCCTCCGCCTCGCTGCACCGGAGGCGAGCCGGACTTCGATCTTTCCGCGCTCAGCTCCGACGAGGAAGAAGAAGAGTAAGATTCTTTGCTGTTCTTGTAGTTCTTCAATCCTGTTGCTTTGTTTTGTATCTAACTTGCTTCACTCTGAACCCATTCCTTTTCAGGACTCTGGCCCAGAGAGCGGCGAAGAGAGCCAAGGCCCCGGTGATTGTCATCGAGGATGATCCCACCGTGTCAGCAGGGGGTGTGTCCGAGACCACCTTGCCGGACCCGACAACTACTCCCCAAAGTAGCCCCCAGCGCAGCCCCCAACGTAAGTTTATAGTTTACTTCCTGCTGTCAGGCGCGCATGGGTGCTCTTTCTTTGCTGATATCTTGACTGTTGGATTTGTGTAGGAGCAGAGCAGCCTCACCAGGAGGGCCCGGAAGCCGCTCCCTAAGTGCCATCTGCTTCGACTACACCGCCAAGGGAGGATTCCCCCGCAAGGGAGCGTTCTCCGGCAAGGGAAAACTCTCCGGCAAGGGACGGCACCAGCGACCCTCCGGTGGTTGAGACCACGACTGCAGATCCTAGTGCAGGTAATCCTTCTTGCTTGAAAACTTCCCTTGGGTTCTTCTTCTTCTGATTTTCTTTTTGGGCATTTGCTTGACTTCTCTCCTTTTTCCGTTCGTCAGATCCATCTGCCACGGAGCCGACGGAAACTGAAGGAGAGGTCGGCGCTGATGAGCCTGCCGGTGAAGAGGCTGCCAAAGCTGCTGCCGCAGAAGCTGGCGAGGGATCCGACAATCACACTGACGGCCCCGAGGCCGCAGGAGCGACAGGTGCTACACCAACCGCCGATCCCTCCGCCGCTGCTGCAGCGCCAGGCTCCGAGGAGCCCCAGTCCGACGCCTACTTGAAAGCCGGCGATGGCATCTTCATCAAGCTCCCCTGGGCGTCAAGCTCCAGGGCGCCGGTTGAAGGAGAGAACTTGGACGGAGAGGTGCTCGCCTCCGCTGGACTGTCGCTGGTCGACGCGCCAAGCAGCAGTGACGAGGCTGAGGAGGAGCGGTTGCTGCGGAAGCTGCTGTCGCTCTACCGCGCCCGACAAGCCAAGCTGGCCTCCCGACAAGCGCTTGTCGCGAAGGCGGGAGTGGACATTGAGAAGCGCGCGGAGGAGCTCCAGGGTCTCCGCCAAGAAGCTCTCCGGTCCCTGGCATAGGAGCGGGAGCAAGTCGCCGAGGAACGGAAAGCCTTCCTCCTCGAGAAGGCTGAAGCTGAAGAGCAACAGCTGCTCGTCGCCGAGAAGTTATTTGCACAAGAAGGTGAGTTGGCGCACCGCAAGGTCAACCTTGACAGCCACGAGGAGGAGCTTGCCGTGCGCGAGCAAGCAATTGGCGGGGCTCTCAAGGAAGCAAAGGATGCTGCCGCAGCTGCCGAGGCCGCCAAGAAAGAGCTGGAGACGAAAATGGTGCAGCTGGAGGCCGACCTTAAGACGAGCGGAGAGGAGCTGCCGCGCTCAAGCGTGAGCGCGAGAAGGACCCCGCCGCTCACGGCGAGCTGCAGGGTCTTCTCGCTGAGAGGAGCAAGGAGCTCGACGCCGCCAAGGACTCCAATGCAGACCTCGAGTTGAAGCTGGCCACTTTGACTCAGACGCTGGACGGCGCCAGGGAGCGGGAGGCGGCCTTGACGGAGAAGATCAAGGCTGACTCGGTGCTGTTGGCGAATGCTGCCGCTGCCCAGAACACTTTTAGGGAGACGGTGGAGCACTGGACCGAGGGTCTGGTGAATATTGCCGCAGCCATCGACGGGGAGCTGGCGCAGCTGGGGATGGAGGATCTCGGGTACTCCTCCAATGAGCACCTCCGACCCAGCGCCAAGCTCAGCCTGTTCTTCAAGGGCGTGGCGACGGCCCTCCAGTGGCTCCAAGAAAAGATCCCAAAGCAGCTGGCCGACGAGTCGCGCAAGATCTGCGCGGGAGCTCTTCAAAAGGTGCTGGTCAAGGTGGCCTTCCGCAACCCAGGCCTCAACCTCACCAACGTCCTCAGGTCCTTGCCGCCGGATGCTGATCTGGAAGCACTCAAGGCCCTTGTCGCACCCATTGTGGACAAGGTGAGCGGGATCAAGAGGGTTGAGGGCGATCGCGTAGATTAGGCCGCCCGTTTTCTCTTTTTCTTTGTCATTGTGTGTTATGAGAATAATCTGTTAGAGCTGCGACAAGCTATCTTGTAATATAACTCTATTTTGGGTAGAAATTACTGTGTTATTTCCTTTACTTGATTCCTTCCTTTGTATGTTTTTGCCCTACGCTTTTAGGGAACTTGTCGGCGCAGGCACCTGAGCCGCGAGCGCTGAGTGCGGGACATCAGCAGCCTGCTGGCGGTGCCGCTTCCGACAAGAAACCTTGTCGCAACTAGTCGCAGCTCACTTAAGTTGTTGAGCGGACTCGAAACAAAGTAAGGGCGCAACTAGCTACGAGTTGGTTCCTCCGCGCACAGGTTTTCCATACAAAGCACGGTCGTTCGAGGAAGATAACTTAAAAATTAAAACTGATTGCTCAAACTTTGGCAACTTAGCTTTTCTGTTGTTCGCTTTTCGGTAAGGCAAAACTTCCTTGAACGACGCCTGGTCCACACTGTTATCTTCTCCTTTCCCTCCCGGCAAACTTGTGGGCGAGGGAACCTTCCTTTCCTTTTTGAGAAAAAGAAAGAAGAGAAAATAATGATATGGAGCCTTATGGCTCGTTACTGCTTACCGGGGGTAGGTGCTGCACAAAGTGTCAGATGACATATGCAAAGATAAAAAGCATGAATTTGACAAGATGTGCAGAGCACATGAGCTTTACTTATGCACGGGGTCTGCGCCCGGCTTTGTACAAAGGATTACATGCAACATCGGCAAGACTTGTACAAAAGGTGGTTGCCGGAACAGGTTCCGGCAACCGCGCCCTACGGGTAAAACTTACGAAGATGCTCAATGTTCCAGGAGTTGCTCACCGGAATGCCATCTTCGGTCTCAAGGCGGACAGCACCAGGCCTAGTGACTCGTTTCACCCGATAAGGGCCTTCCCACTTCGGCGTCAACTTGTTGGAATTCTTGGCGGACTGAACGCGCCGAAGAACAAGGTCGCCTTCCTCAAAACTTCTGGCATTAACTTTGCGGCTATGGTAGCGGCGCAAAGCTTGCTGGTATCGAGCAGCTCGTATAGCAGCCTGAAGACGGTCCTCCTCAAGGAGCAGCGCGTCATCTTGTCGCAGCTGTTCTTGCTCAAGCTCATTATAAGCGAGCACTTGAGGTGACCCGTATACGAGTTCCATGGGGAGAACTGCCTCTGCTCCATAGACTAGAGCGAAAGGTGTCTGGCCAGTGGCTCGATTTGGCGTTGTTCTGATCGACCAAAGAACCACTAGCAGCTCCTCAATCCAGTTCTTTCCGCACTTGCGCAGCCTGTCGAAAGTCCTGGTCTTGAGCCCGCGCAGCACTTCAGCATTTGCCCTTTACGCTTGACCGTTGCTTCTCGGATGAGCAACAAAAGAGAAGCAGACCTTGGCGCCAAGATCTTGGACGTACTGCATGAAGGTGCGACTCGTGAATTGCGTTCTGTTGTCGGTGATGATCCTGTTAGGGGTCCTGAAACGGCAAACAATCGACCTAAAGAACTTGACTGCTGACTGTGCTGTCACCTTCCTCACTGGTTCCACTTCCGGCCACTTTGTGAACTTGTCGATTGCAACGTACAAGTACTCAAAGCCCCCGACAGCTCGGGGAAAGGGGCCGAGGATGTCAAGCCCCCAGACTGAAAATGGCCAGGATAAAGGGATCGTCTAGAGAGCTTGAGCTGGCTGGTGTATCTGCTTGGAATGGAACTGGCACGCTTCACACTTGGTTACTTGTGCAGTTGCATGCTGGAGGGCTGTCGGCCAAAAGAAACCTTGCCGGAATGCTTTGCCGGCAAGTGCTCTGGCGCCAATGTGGTGACCACATATGCCTCCATGTATTTCTGCCAACAGCTTTTGTCCGTCTTCCCGGCAAATACACTTCAATTTCACACCATTGAGTCTTCTTCTGTACAGTGCGTCATCGACAAACTGGTACATACTTGACTGCCGGGCTACTCTTTCCGCTTCTTCTTGCTCTTCGGGAAGTTCTCCTGTCTGGAGGAAACGGACAATTTGTTGTGCCCATGCTGGAGCTTGCGGCTCGACAACAAGGACTAAAGGCACATCTGCTGCTGCGGGAAAATCCGCTTCTAGGGCGAGAACCTGTGGCTCAGCCGGAGCTTGATGTTCCCCGGCAAGCTTGCCGGAACAAAACTTGTTGGGAGCATCTACTTCAACGGAACAAACCCTAGGGCATGTCGGAGCAGACTGATCATCAGCATCTTTGGTGTTGATTTTGATGACCTTCTTGGTGGCGGCTTCGGGGAGCTTTGCCGGAAAATAATCACCAGAAATCAACTTCCTCTTCTTGCTCTGTCCAGTTGATGGCGTTGCAGACGGTTGGGTTAGCTTGAGCACAAAGATCCCTGGTTCCACAGGTAACTTTAGTGCGGCGCACTTTGACAGGCCATCAGCAATGTCGTTCTGAGCTCTTGGAACATGTTCCATCTGTAGGCCGTCAAAGTGCTCCTCTAGCTTTCTCACTTCATCAACGTAAGCTTCCATCAACGGACTCTGATAATTCTTGTTCACTTGGCGGACGACAAGCTGTGAGTCACCCCTGACAATGAGCTTCTTGATCCCAAGGTCTGCTGCGATCTTGAGACCGGCAAGCAAACCTTCATACTCTGCGGTATTGTTCGTTGCTTGCTCCTTGGGAAAGTGCATCTGGACTATGTACTTGAGGTGTTCTCCGGTGGGCGCAACAAGTAGCACGCCCGCACCGGCGCCTTGCAGCGAGAAGGCACCATCAAAGTACATCAGCCACTCTTTGCTTGCTTCCTTGACGGAGATGCTCGTTTCTGGAATTTCTTCATCTTGTGTTGGCGTCTATTCTGCTATGAACTCCGCCAATGCTCTGCTTTGGATAGTTGAGGTGCTCTCAAACTTGAGGCCAAAGCTTGACAGTTCCAGTGCCCACTCGACAATCCTGCCTGTTGCTTCTGGATTCTGTAGTATCCTCTTCAGTGGAAAACGAGTGACAACTGTGATCTCATGTGCTTGGAAGTAATGGCGCAGCTTTCTCGAGGCCATGAGAAGGCCGAAAAGCAATTTCTGCACACCAGAGTACCTTGACCTAGCCCCCTGCAGGAGGGAACTGACAAAGTAAACTGGGCGCTGCACCATTCTTTTCTGCATCTTCTCATGCGCCTGCGCAGATCCATCTTTGTCGGGACCAGAGCTTGCCGGTGAAGTCCCTTGCTTGTCGCTGGATGTGTCTGCCGTGGTCGTTGGCTCATCATCCGCCTCCCTCTCCGCTACTAATGCAGCACTAACCACTTGATTGGTTGCCGCTATATATAGCAGCAACTTCTCTTGTGGCTTAGGTGCGACAAGTGTTGGAGTGGAGGACAGCTATCTCTTTAAGTCCTGCAGCGCAGCCTCTGCTTCCGTAGTCCATTTCATTGGACCTGCCTTTTTCAATATTTTGAAAAATGGCAGGGCGCGCTCAGCAGACCTAGAGATAAACCTGCTGAGAGCAGCTACGCAACCGGCAAGTCTTCATACATCCTTGACACGCTTTGGTGCTTCAATCTGCTCGATGGCCTTGATCTTGTCGGGATTGGCTTCAATTCCCCGTTGAGACACGAAGAACCCGAGAAGCTTGCCGGAGGGGACTCCAAACACACACTTCTCGGGGTTAAGCTTGAGGTTGATCTTCCGCAGATTTGCAAAGGTTTCATCTAAATCTTGAATCAGAGTCGCCTTGTCCTTGCTATTGACCACTATGTCATCCATGTAGGCTTCCACATTCCTGTGTATTTGCGGCTCAAAAGCGTGATGGACTACTCTTGCAAATGTTGAACCAGTATTCTTTAAACCGAAGGGCATCCGTACGAAACAGTATGTGCCACATGGGGTGATGAATGCGGTTTTCTCCTCATCCTCTTCTGCCATGAAGATTTGATGGTATCCTGAGTATGCATCAAGAAATGAAAGCAAGTCACATCCGGCCATGGAGTCAACAATCTGGTCGATGCGCGGCAAGGGAAATGGGTCTTTGGGACAAGCTTTATTGACATCGGTAAAGTCGATACAAAGCCTCCATTTCCCGTTAGCCTTGCGCACGACCACAGGATTGGCCAACCACGTAGGATGGAGCACTCCTGTGACAAGGCCTACTGCTTCCAATTTCTTGATTTCCTCTGCGATGAACTCTTGGCGCTCCACTGCTTGCTTCCTGACTTTCTGCTTGACGGGCCGCGCATGAGGACAGACGGCCAGGTGGTGCTCGATTACTTTCCTGGGAACACCGGGGATGTCAGACGGTTTCCATGCAAACACGTCGATGTTCGCCCGTAGGAAAGCAACGAGCGCGCTTTCCTATTTAGGGTCGAGAGTGGCACTGATGGTGAAGGTACCACCAGTTCCGTCCTCCTTAGCGGACACCTTCTTGGTCTCTGGTGGAGCTACCATTGCCTTCTTACACTTGCCGGTGGAGCTCGAAGGTGCGTCCTCGACGGTAGCGCAGCACTCCGAAGAGGTGTGCTTGCCGGAGTGGGCATTAGAACTCTTGCCGGACTTGGTCTTCTTCTTCCCCCCGGGAGCTTCAGCGGCAAGTGACTTGTGATCCGTTGCGGCTGCTGCTTCCCGGTAGATCTTGTCGTCGCAGATAAGAGCATCTTTCTTGTCGCCAGGGACAGAGATGACACTTATCGGGCCTGGCATCTTTAGTACGTTGTATGCATAGTGAGAGGCTGCCATGAATTTGGCGAGTGATGGACGGCCGAGTATCCCATTGTAAGGCAATGGAAAATCAGCAACGTCAAAAGTGACCCTCTCAGTCCTGAAGTTCAACTCGCTGCCAAATGTAACCGGCAACGTGATCTTTCCCTTCGGCTTGCTCCTTCCCGGATTGATTCCTTGGAATGTGCTAGTCTCTTCGAGCTCGCCATCAGGGATCTGGAGTTTCTGGAGTATCGCGGAGGAGATCAGGTTCAAGCCGGCCCCGCCGTCAACTAGCATCTTAGTGACCTTGAGGTTGCGGATAGTTGGTGAAACCAACATCGGCAAGCACCCGACCGCAGTTATGCGATCAGGGTGGTCCTCAATATCAAAGATGATAGGCGTGCTGGACCATTTCAGAGGCCTACGTGACTCGATGGGTGGTTCTGCCGCATTGACCTCCCGCACCCACTGCTTGAGCTGGCGGTGTGAAGTATGCAGAGAAGCACCGCCGTCAACGCACAGGACCTCTGTGGCTTTCTGGAACTCCTGCTCATCGGTCTCATCATCATCCATATCTTCATCGTCGTCGTCATCTTCATCCTTGTCGCGGCCGCGAGGAGGCCTGTCTCCTTGCCGCTGCTTGGCCTTGCCGCGGCGTCCTCCCCGGCCGGGACGTTTCTTGCCAGCTCCTCCAGCACCTTCCTGGGCCTTCTCCTTGTCGCATCGCTCGTATTCAGCTTTTTGCTGCTCGACAAGCTGCTCGACCTTCTTGCAGCTTAGGAGGTCATGGCCCTTGGTGCGGTGGATCTTGCAGTACTGCTTGTTGGCGTCGTCTTGCTTGTCGGCGACCGCTATAGCATGGTAGTTGGTGCCTGCGGCAACCTCCTTGCCGGAGCTACCAGCCTTGACTTTCTTGGCGCCACCTCCATTGCCGGACTGCTCAACAACTAGCACCTCTTTACCTTTCTTCTTCCTGTTATTTCGCCGCCGGTTTTTCTTTGCCCGGGCAGCATCCTCACTATCAGATCCTCCTGCTTCTGTATTCTCTTCGGGGAGTTTCCTCCCTTCCTCAGCACGTGCACACTTGTCGGCCAGGGCATATAGCTCACTGACGTCTCTGATCTTGCACATCGTCATCTCCTCCCGCATCCTGCGGTTTCGCACGTTCTGATGGAACGCACTGATTACCGCGGCAGGGTGGATGTCTGGATGTTGTGCTGTACGCGGCTGAACCTCTGAATGTACTTGCGCAGGGGCTCTCCTTCCTTCTGGGCGAGTAGGTGAAGGTCACTCTCTTGGCCATGAGGCTTGTGGCCGCCTGTAAAGGCGCCAACAAACTGATGGCATAAGTCTGCCCAGGAGGATATGGAGTTGTCCGGCAAGTGCATGAGCCAGGATCTGACATTGGGCTTGAGCACCAGCGGGAAGTAGTTGGCAAGGATCTTGTCGTCCCGCCCCCCGGCAGCTTGCACCGCGATGGTGTAGATGCTAAGGAACTCCGACGGATGCGTCTTGCCGTCGTACTTCTCTGGTACGTCTGGCTTAAAATTCTTCTTGCTGGGCCACCGGACTTGCCGCAGCTCACGAGTGAACGCAGGGCAACCTACCGCGTACGGCAAGTCGCCTGGTTCCCCTGGCGCATGCATGTCGATAGAGGGCCCAGCGTGCTGGTCGGATTGACGCCGCGCTTCTCTTCGGCGCTCTATGCGAGTACGAGCGTCTTCTTACTGTCGTTTGTGAAGAACTTGGCGTTGATCGCGACGAGCTCGTGGATCTGACGATGCGGTGGAGTCGCTGTCGAGGTGGATCCAGCGAGTCGGCGATCTTGGCCTTCGGGGTGGAGAGTGCATGGTGGTTGTACCCCCACCAGTTTCGTCACCACCGGCTCGTGCCTGGTAGTCCTGCCGCGGCAGCGATATACTCGGCTGTCGCGGAGTGTCGCCGTTGGCGTAGCCGATGAGACTCTGAATGGTGGCCCTCCATTCGTCGATCTTGTCTGTCGTTGGAGGGTAATCCAGGAGCAGTTGAGCTCATGCCAAAGCTTCTGCTCGAGTGGTGGGCGGTAGTGGCGCACGGTGCGAGGATCGGGATATGCTCGAACTTCTAACTATGTTAGAAGGAGCAGTATCCCGTCCAGGCGACCGTGTCTCGCTCGTGCCAGCATGTTGGCGCGCATGCTGGTCTTGAGCACCCCGAGATCCACCAGCTCGATCTTGGTCCAACAAACGTATGGTACTGCGAATACCATGACTTTGTCGGTCCCGCGCCTCCTGAGACGGGCGCGGTACATGTACGGACGCCGAGGTCTGCGCAGCCTTGTCCTTGGGCATGGCAGCACCGTGGGCTCCCTCGTCGATGTCCGTTCTTCCGCCGGCGTCTACCACACCACCCGTTTGCTCCGGTGGTGGTGGGATCGACGTGGACGGAACATCTGCCGCCGAAGCCTTCTTCTTCGGTGGCATGTTGATGAAGAAGATGAAGATCTAGCTCATGTGAACGCCGGATCAGGTTCACACAACCTCAACGTCCCCTACCTGGCGCGCCAAAGATGTCGGGGGAAACTGATCCTCCAACACCTATGGGACCGGCGGACCGAGCCCCTTTCGGTTCGGCGGGGGGCGGAGATCGCACGAAGAGCATATCGAGGCGAAGCACACGAGCGGTTTACGCAGCTTCGGAGCTCTCCGGAGAGATAATACTCCTACTGCTGCTTGTCTGATTGTATTGAGTTCTTGCTCGGGAGCGCTGAATGCTACAGTACGCTCGAGCTGCTAACGAGACCGAGCGTGAGTGTGTGTCTGGTTCCGAACCCCTTCTACGTTGTGCATGGGCCTCCTTTTATATGCTCAAGAGGTCACCGACAGGTGGCAACGTATACAAGGGTAAAAATGGAAAAAGAGGAGTGGTTGGTACAACTACCTATACAGTGCATCATACCTAACCCTGATGGCAGGGGACAAAGGCATTAAATGCCCGTCTGCGTCGCCCAAACAGTGCAAAAAAGGACCGTCAGGGGCGCCACCGCTTGCCATGATGGCTATCTTGTAAGAGCCGCTTGCCACCGCGCACCGCTGGCTGCACAACCTCTCGCCACGCGTGCCTGGGAAGGCCCCTGGGCGACGCGTTGGTGGATGTGCTGGAGCGCGGGTACAGAGCGGTCACTTGCCGCGGCAAGCGCCTTGCCGCTGTCGTTGTCTTGTCGCGTCCGGAAGCTTGTCGCTCACCGGGCCTTGCCGGGACGCGTGGTGCGTCGCGGCAAGTTCCTTGAGATGCCTTGGTTGGCCTTCCCGGCAAGCTCCTCTTGCCGGGGTCTTGTTTCCTTGGCCTAAATACTTTGTTCTTGAATGGCTCCAAAGGAACCACGGAGGACCTTGGCGGTCACCCGGCAAGCCTTG
>NC_041389.1:140783639-140846806 GCF_002162155.2 Triticum dicoccoides
CCGTGCACAAGTTCAGAATACTAGGGTACCCCTACTCTAGTACACCCACACATGCGTTCGCGACGCTGAGTTTTACTACCAGCTCGTCAAGTGGGTTTCCCGCTTAGAAGCCGAAGCTTCGGTGGACCACGCCGGCATGGAAAGGGCCAACGCGCACGAGCAACGCACCCTATCGCACCTCTGGCAAGTCCGAGGCGAGGCGCAGGACGCCGGTGCCGGCGTTTAGCATGTACCGCAGATGGCGGCCGACATCGTCTAGTTAGCTAAGAGTAAGATAGTACTTGTACGCTACTAGAGTATTAGTGGGAGTAGATAGTTAACTTGGGTATGATTGTTGTTCATGTGGAAGTTCAGTACTCTATATGAGGATCAGACCTGTTACTTTGCTCTGAATGTTGAACTTTCCATTTGAACGTATGGAATGGGCTATTATTTTTTTAAATGGGTTGTATTTGTCATCCACGGGTTTAGAGGCTGACTTATGGGCCTACCAAGTTGATGCGTACACAATCAGGAGATGATTGTACATGGAGAGGATGACAACAGGGACCCGCCAAGGTCATGGCAGTACGCAAGCAAGTGCCTCCTTATTTCAAGCCAAAAAAATGGCTCCTCCTAATGGATTTCTGACATCTGAGTCCCATGCCATTGTCAACATAGTCAATAAACAAGAGAATTGCACAATGAGGGGCTGACACCAGGGACCCAGCAGCTCGCCCAGTTATTTTTGTTTTGGGTTAATTTGATAAATGACACTCCAAATCTGGTGTTTCTGAGAAATGCCACTACAATTTCCAAACTTTGAAAAATGCCATTTCATGCCATTTCTAGTGGCATTTTTCGAAGTCTGGATTGGCGTTTTTCAAAGTTTGCAAACTGCAGTGGCGTTTTTCAAAGTTTGCAAAAATTGCAGTGGAATTTTTCAAAGTTTGGAAATTGTAGTGGCATTTTTATGAATCGCCATAATTGGAGTGGCATTTATCTAATTTTTTTTTCAGATGGAAGCAGGGTGTCAACTGGGCTGTGCGGGACACTCTGGCCTGTCTAGACAGCCTTTTCTTTTATGTTTACCACAGACCAGCCCAGTAGTTTTTTTTTCTTTCTGAAAATGCCTAGCCCAGTTTTTTTGTGATTTGTCAAGTAAGTCGCTTTGTCAGGCCTGTTGGGCTGCAAATCTTTCAAGACGAGGAGAGCTTCATTCGGCTGGCCGAGAAAATGGCCTATCAGTAAGGAGAAATGGGATGTACATTTTTAAAACACATCAATCCGGCAATTAGTTTCAAATATCTTTTTTTCATTTCGAGATTTTAAATTGCATTGATTTTATGCGTGGACAATTTATTCGATTTTATATTGATATACATTTATTTTTTAAATCAATCTAAATGTGACTTGAAATTTCGGGATTAAAAACAGTTCAGACCGCACCGACATATGCAAAATTTCGTATAATTTTTTAATCGTGGCCACAATATGGGATGTAATGCTAACCAAAAGAATATGGGCTCCAAAAAAACCGTTAGAATTAGCAAATGGGATGTAAATTATTAGAAATAATCGCAGATGTCATGTATGCTATTTTCCACGGATTTGAGGCTTTCCTAGAAAAAGGTTGACGCACAAGCAGTGACTGTTGGATGTCCATCCAACGGCCGTCATGCTTCTTTAACCTCTACTCTTCCTGCTCCAGCCGCTGATACGTCTCCAACATATCTACTTTTCCAAACACTTTTGCCCTTGTTTTGGACTCTAACTTGCATGATTTGAATGAAACTAACCCGGGCTGACGTTGTTTTCAGCAGAACTGCCATGATGTTGTTTTATGTGTAGAAAAGAAAAGTTCTCGAAATGTCCTGGAAATCCACGGAGGCACTTTTCAGATTTAATAAGATTTTTTGGCGAAAGAATTAGTGCCTGGGGGCCCACGGCCTGTCCACGAGACAGGGGGGCGCCCCCCTAGGGCGCGGCCCCCTATCTCGTGGGCCCCCTGGACCTCCTCCGACCTCAACTCCAACTCCATATATTCCGTCTCGGGGAGAAAAAAATCAGGGAGAAAGTTTCATTGCGTTTTACGACACGGAGCTGCCGCCAAGCCCTAATCTCTCTCGGGAGGGCTGATCTGGAGTCCGTTCGGGGCTCCGGAGAGGGGGATTTGTCGTCGTAGTCATCATCAACCATCCTCCATCACCAATTTCATGATGCTCACCGCTGTGCGTGAGTAATTCCATCGTAGGCTTGCTGGACGGTGATGGGTTGGATGAGATTTACCATGTAATCAAGTTAGTTTTGTTAGGGTTTGATCCCTAGTATCCACTACGTTCTGAGATTGATGTTGCTATGACTTTGGTATGCTTAATGCTTGTCACTAGGGCCCGAGTGCCATGATTTCATATCTGAACCTATTATGTTTTCATGAATATATGTGTGCTCTTGATCCTATCTTGCAAGTCTATACTCACCTATTATGTGTTATGATCCGACAACCCCGAAGTGACAATAATCGAGATACTTCTCGGTGATGACCGTAGTTTGAGGAGTTCATGTATTCACTATGTGTTAATGCTTTGGTCCGGTTCTCTATTAAAAGGAGGCCTAAATATCCCTTAGTTTCTGCTAGGACCCCGCTTCAACGGGAGGGTAGGACAAAAGACGTCATACAAGTTCTTTTCCATAAGCACGTATGACTATTTATGGAATACATGCCTACATTACATTGATGAATTGGAGCTAGTTCTATATCACCCTATGTTATAACTATTGCATGAGGAATCGCATCCGGCATAATTATCCATCACTGATCCATTGCCTACGAGCTTTTCACTTATTGTTCTTTGCTTATTTACTTTTCCGTTGCTACTGTTACAACTACTACAAAAACCCAAAAACATTTATCTTTACTTTTGCTACTATTACCATTATTATCATACCACTTTTGCTACTAAACACATTGCTGCAGATACTAAGTTATCCAGGTGTGGTTGAATTGACAACTCAACTGCTAATACTCAAGAATATTCTTTGGCTCCCCTTGTGTCGAATCAATAAATTTGGGTTGAATACTCTACCCTCGAAAGCTGTTGCGATCCCCTATACTTGTGGGTTATCAAGACTAATTTCTGGCGCCGTTGCCGGGGAGCATAGCTCTATTCTCTGAGTCACTTGGGATTTATATCTGTTGATCACTATGAAGAACTTGAAAGACGATCGAACTACTATTTTGCCCTCAACTACGAGGGGAGGTAAGGAACTGCCATCTAGCTCTGCACTAGATTCTCCTTCCGTTATTAGTAGGCTTGCGACACCTAAACCTGCTACTGCTATGAATTCTGATATGTCGCATGTTATTGATGATGCCACTTCTGCTATGCATGATGAAACTACTTATGTGCGTGATACTACTCTGCCATTAGGTGAATTTCTAGATGAACAACTTGCTAGAGTTAGGGGGAATGAAACTATTGAAGAACCTATTATTGATGATAGTGATGATGAAGGTTCCCCCAATGATTATGTATTACCTGTTGTTCCTAAGGGTTATGTTATGAATGAAACAGCTGTTATGGAAATCCTTGCTTACAATGATAGAAATGATCTTAAGAAATTATTAGCTAAATGGAAGCAGCAGTCTCTTAATGCTAGAATGAAACCCGACCCTGCATTTGCTACTTCACCTATCTGTGTTACTGATAAGGATTATGAATTCTCTGTTGATCCTGATATTATTACTTTAGTTGAATCTGATCCTTTTTATGGCCTTGAATCTGAAACTGTTGTGGCGCATCTTACCAAGTTGAATGATATAGCCACCCTATTTACTCATGATGAGAAGTCTCGCTATTTATACATCCTTGAGATATTTCTGTTCTCATTAAAGGGTGATGCTAAGACTTGGTATAATTCTCTTGCTCCTGGTTGTGTGCATAGTCCCCAGGATATGATTTACTACTTCTCTGCTAAATATTTCCCTGCTCATAAGAAACAAGCTGCCTTGCGGGAAATATAATTTTGTGCAAATCAAAGAAGAGAGTCTCCCACAAGCTTGGGGGAGGCTTCTCCGGTTACTTAATGCTTTGCCTGATCATCCTCTTAAGAAAAATGAAATACTTGATATCTTTTATAACGGACTAACCGATGCTTCCAAAGACTACTTGGATAGTTGTGCTGGTTGTGTTTTCAGGGAAAGAACAGTCGACGAAGCTGAAATATTATTGAATAATATGTTGACTAATGAAAATAATTGGACTCTTCTTGAGCCAGTTCCTGAAGTAATTCCTGAACCAATTGAGCCAACTCCTGAGCCTATTCCTAAACCCACTCCGAAGAAGAGAGGTGTTTTATTTCTCATTCCTGAAGATATGCAAGAGGCAAAGAAATCAATGAAAGAAAAAGGCATTAAAGCCGAAGATGTTAAGAATTTACCTCCTATTGAAGAAATACATGGTCTTAATTTACCGCCTGAAGAACCACATTGTCTTGATAACCCGACACAGGTAGTAAAGGTAAATTCTCTCTATAGATATGATAAAGTTGAAATACCCTCTACTAAATTTCATAGCCCATGCTTAGATGAATTTGATGACTTTGTGGCTAGACAAGAAAGTTTTAATTCTTATGTTAGTAGAGAGTTAAAAAATAATGCTTTCGAGATAGGACGCGTAGGTGATAATCTGGCTAGAGTTAAAGATGAACTTCACCACGTTAACAAATATGCTTCTATGGTTGCTACTCAAGCTGAGCAAGTACTCCAAGCTCAAAATGATTTGCTTGATGAATTGAATAATAAAAATGACTTTGCTGTTAGAGTGGCTACTAGAACTGGTAGAATGACTCAGGAACCTCTGTATCCTGAAGGCCACCCTAAGAGAATCGAGCAAGATTCTTAGAGAAATAATTTAGAGGCACCTAGTTCTTCTAAAAAGAAGAAAAAGAAAAATGATAGAACTTTGCATGCTTCTAGTGAACCTACCGTAGACACACCTGAGAATCCCAATGATATTTCTATTTCTGATGCTGGAACACAATCAGGTGATGAACATGAACCTAGTGATAATGTTAATGATAATGTCCATGTTGATGCTCAACCTAGCAAAGACAATGATGTAGAGATTGAACCTGCTGTTGATCTTGATAACCCACCATCAAAGAACCAACATTATGATAAGAGAGATTTTGTTGCTAGGAAGCACGGTAAAGAAAGAAAACCATGGGTTCAGAAACCCATGCCCTTTCCTCCTAAACCATCCAAGTCAAAGGATGATGAGGATTTTGAGCGCTTTGATGAAATGATTAGACCTATTTTCTTACGTATGCGCTTAACTGATATGCTTAAAGTAAATCCTTATGCTAAGTATATGAAGGATATCATCACAAATAAAAGAAAGATACCGGAAGCTGAAATTTCCACCATGCTTGCTAATTACACTTTTAAGGGTGGAATACCAAAGAAACTTGGAGATCCGGGTGTTCCAACTATACCATGCTCCATTAAAAGAAATTATGTTAGAACTGCTTTATGTGATCTTGGAGCCGGTGTTAGTGTTATGCCTCTCTCTTTATATCGTAGACTTGAATTGAATAAGTTGACACCTACTGAAATATCTTTGCAAATGGCTGATAAATCAACTGATATACCTGTCGGTATTTGTGAGGATGTGCCTGTTGTGGTTGCAAATGTCACTATCTTAATGGACTTTGTTATTCTTGATATTCCCGAGGACGATAGTATGTCTATTATCCTTGGTAGACCTTTTCTTAATACTGCAAGGGTTGTTATTGATTGCAACAAAGGCAATGTCACTTTTCATGTTAATGGTAATGAGCATACGGTACACTTTCTGAGGAAACAATCTCAAGTTCATAGCATCAATCCTATTGGACAAGTTCCAACTATCATTTTTGGAGGTTTTGAATTTCCTCTCCCTACTGTCAAGAAAAAGTATGATATTCTTATTGTTGGGGATTTTCATATCCCCGTTGAGGTAACTTAGTGTTATTCGAAATTTCTCCGGTTCGGTGTTATTTGGGATGAGTTTGTTAACAAGACTTCATCAACCTTGTTAGTGGATTCATTTTGATGATCACGAGATGGATGAAACTAGAAGGCACAACCTTCTGTACCCTCTTTTTACTTTCTGTTATTTAGAATAAATAAAGCAAAAATAGTATTATTTGTCTGTTTTCTGAATTATCCGTGCATTAAAAAATAGTCCGGAAATAAAAGTGCTCCAAATGCCCTGCAAATTTAGTATGATTTTTTCTGGAATATTTGAGGATTTTAGGCACTGAAAACACTGCAGGAGGGCCAAGCACCAGGCCACGAGAGAGGAGGGCGCCCCCCTGTAGGGTGCGCCCCCCTGTCTCGTGGGCCCCTGGTGGCTCCCCTCCACTTATGCGAGCACCCACACTCTTCATCTTCTACCCAAAAAAATCCCCATCCAGCTCAAGCACGAGTTCTAGCTCGTTTTGCTGCGATTTTCGATCTCTTAGCTCAAAGCTCCATTCGCAAAACTGCTTTGGGAGATTGTTGCTTGGTATGTGACTCCTCCATTGGTCCAATTAGTTTTTGTTCTAGTGCTTTATTCATTGCAAATTTTTGCTGCATAGGTGACCATGTTCTTGAGCTTGCATGTTAAATTTTTTAGGTCCCAAGCAATTCCAATGCATGATATAGGCTCTAGGCACTTGTAGGAGTAGTTGCTATCAATCTTGTTTAGTTTTATTCACTTTTATTTTGAAGTTACTAAAATTTCAGAAAATGTTAAGGAGGCTCTTTAAAGGCTCTTCTAGCCAAAGCTCTAAGGAAAAACAAGACAAAGAAAAGGAAAAACCCAAGTATAATCTTCCTCGCTTAGCGGAAGTACGGTCGTGCGAATGGTCATGTGAGGATTTCTTGAAAGAAGCCGGAATTCATGGAGACTTTTATGCTTTAATCGAGACTGCAGACCTCACCGGTTTCATGAACGACCGAATCGATCAGTATCTCTTACTCACCAATACTTCCGTGCAAAACTTTTATTATTATCCTAAGAAATCACCGCCTACAGTATCATTTCATTTATATGATGAATTCAAAGAAATGTCTTTACATCATTTTTGTGTGGTATGTACGATACCTTATGAGGGAGAATTAGAGGAACCCCATCATGAAGATGTGGATGGCTTCGCTAAAACTATTGTTGTAGATGAGCCAAAGAAGGGCTCTGAGGCAAAAGTCTCTAGCATACACTTTCCTGTTTTATGCTAATTTGCCATATTTGCTAGTAGATGCTTGATTGGTCATGGAAATAGTGGAAATTTGAGTGTTCCAGATGTTATTATTCTTCAACATGCTTTGCTGGGAGACAACACTTTTAGTATGGGTGTCGTCGTTGCTAAACGGCTAGCCCTGAATCGTACAAAAGGCCCCATATTTGGAGGTATCTATGCTGCACGTCTTGCTCAACATTTTCAGATACCCATTAGGCACCATGAGGAGGATGACAAAAAATTGCCTCCTCACATCTTAGATTACAAGAGCATGGTAGCACACAAGTTTATTGTTGACAATGAACTCTTGTATAGACTTAGATTTAATAAGAAACACTTTGAGTTTATTATTTTGCCTGCACCTCTGTTATTTGATTTGCTTGCAGAAAATCGCCTTGTCACGCCGGAAGCGGTGAACAACCATCTAGCACAAGCTTTTACTCCAGAACCTGAACCTGAATTGGAACCTGAGCTGGACCCTTATCGTGCATCATCTGTCCAGTGGGATCCGGAGATGAATGACCAGCCAGTGGTATCCTGATTACACCTCCCACTACACCGGGGAGAGCAGCGGCGGTCCTTGGTATTAGACCAACTTAGGCCAAAAGCCTAAGCTTGGGGGAGTACGTATTTCTCACCGACTTTACATTCATGTTCACACACTAGTCGTCGGTGCTCATACTCTTTCATTGTATTATCCATGCTAGTTTAAATTTCTTTTTCTAGTTTTCTTCTTGTGTGTTTGATAAACTTAAGAAAAACCAAAAAAAATTAGTTAGTTTAATTTCCATGCTTGTAGTAGAAATTAAAATGAAAACCCAAAAAGATTTCTCGTTCTTCTTTTACTTGTTGGGATCTTTCCCATGTAAATAGTTTTATTTTCTTTTCTTTCTTTTGGGGGTCGAGAAGACCATATTGAAAATGCTTAGTGGCTCTTATATGCATGATTGTTTATTTAATTTAGAGCCCAGATTACTTTGTCTTCTCTCTTGAGTTGAATGCTTGCAGATTCCAGCTTAGTTCAATGCACGTGCACTCTTATTATTATACACATCGTTCGGTCGTGTAAGTGAAAGGCAATAATGACGATATATGATGGACTTATTGGGATGATAAAAGCTGGTATGAACTCGTCCTCTCTTGTTTTTGTAAATATGATGAGTTCATCGTTCCCGAGTCAGCTATTATGAAGTAAACATATTTGCAATGACATTTAGAGATTATAGTTACTTGTGCCATGCTTGATTAGCTATGAGTTATAATGGTTTACCTTGCATGCCAACATGCTATTAGAATGATTATGATGTGATATGATGGGATGGTATCCTCCTTTGAATGAATTGAGTGACTCGACTTGGCACATGTTCACACATGTAGTTGAATCAGATCAACATAGCCTTCACGATATTTATGTTCATGGTGGATTATATCCTACTCATGTTTGTACTTGGTGTGAATTAATTTTAATGCATGTTTACGACTGTTGTCGCTCTCTCAGTTGGTCGCTTCCTAGTCTTTTGCTAGCCTTCACTTGTACTAAACGGAAATACTGCTTGTGCATCCAAACTCCTTAAACCCCAAAGTTGTTCCATATGAGTCCACTATACCTTCCTATATGTGGTATTTACCTGCCGTTCCAAGTAAATTTGTATGTGCCAAACTCCAAGCCTTCAAATGAAAAAAAAATTTGTATGCTCGAGCAGCTCATGTTTCAACTAGGGCTGCCTATATCTTCCAAGCTAGGTGGGTTATTCTCAAGAGGAGTGGACTCCGCTCCTCATTCACGAGAAAGGGCCGGTAACCGGGATGCCCAGTCCCATGATCCAAAAAGATCAAAGCAAATCAAAATAATTAAACAAAACTCCCCCAGGGCTGTTGTATGTTGGAGGCACTCGTTGTTTAGAGAAAGCCATGGATTGATGCTTGTTGGTGGTTGGGGGAGTATAAACCTTTACCATTCTGTTTGGGAACTGCCTATAATGCATGTAGTATGGAAGATACAGCCATCTCATAGTTGTTGCGTTGACAGCAAAAGTATGCCGCTCAAAATGTTATTCAATCTCTATTTTAAAATCGAGCTCTGGCACCTCTACAAATCCCTGCTTCCCTCTGCGAAGGGCCTATCTATTTACTTTTATGTTGAGTCATCCCCCTTCTTATTAAAAAGCACCCGCTAGAGAGCACACTGTCATTTGCATTCATTACTATTGGTTTATATTGGGTATGACTTGACTGGATCTCTTTTACCATGAATTACAATGTTTAGTCAGTCCTTGATCTTTAAAGGTGCTCTACATTTATGTTTTGCGGTCTCAGAAAGGGCTAGCGAGATACCATTTTGTTATATCATGTTATGATTATTTTGAGAAAGTGTTGTCATCCGAGTTTTATTATTATGGCTCGCTAGCTGATTATGTTGTTGATATGAGTAATTGTGAGACCTATGTGTTATTGTTAGTATGGTTAGTTCATAATATTTGCCGAAACTTGAATGTTGTCTTTTCATGTTACAACAACAAGAGCAAACAGAGTTTGTAAAAGTTTTTCTTTATCACTTTCAGTTTATCAACTGAATTGCTTGAGGACAAGCAAAGGTTTAAGCTTGGGGGAGTTGATACGTCTCCAACGTATCTACTTTTCCAAACACTTTTGCCCTTGTTTTGGACTCTAACTTGCATGATTTGAAAGAAACTAACCCGGACTGACGTTGTTTTCAGCAGAACTGCCATGATGTTGTTTTATGTGTAGAAAAGAAAAGTTCTCGGAATGTCCTGGAAATCCATGGAGGCACTTTTCAGATTTAATAAGAATTTTTGGTGAAAGAATTAGTGCCAGGGGGCCCACGGCCTGTCCATGAGACAGGGGGCGCCCCCCTAGGGCACGGCCCCCTATCTCGTGGGCCCCCTGGACCTCCTCCGACCTCAACTCCAACTCCATATATTCCGTCTCGGGGAGAAAAAAATCAGGGAGAAAGTTTCATCGCGTTTTACGACACAGAGCCGCCACCAAGCCCTAATCTCTCTCGGGAGGGCTGATTTGGAGTCCGTTCGGGGCTCCGGAGAGGGGGATTCGTCACCATCGTTATCATCAACAATCCTCCATCACCAATTTCATGATGCTCACCGCTGTGCGTGAGTAATTCCATCGTAGGCTTGCTGGACGGTGATGGGTTGGATGATATTTACCATGTAATCAAGTTAGTTTTGTTAGGGTTTGATCCCTAGTATCCACTATGTTCTGAGATTGATGTTGCTATGACTTTGCTATGCCTAATGCTTGTCACTAGGGCCCAAGTGCCATGATTTCAGATCTGAACCTATTATATTTTCATGAATATATGTGTGTTCTTGATCCTATCTTGCAAGTCTATAGTCACCTATTATGTGTTATGATCCGACAACCCCAAAGTGACAATAATGGGGATACTTCTCGGTGATGACCGTAGTTTGAGGAGTTCATGTATTCACTATGTGTTAATGCTTTGGTCTGGTTCTCTATTAAAAGGAGGCCTTAATATCCCTTAGTTTCCGCTAGGACCCCGCTTCAACGGGAGGGTAGGACAAAAGACGTCATACAAGTTCTTTTCCATAAGCACGTATGACTATTTACGGAATACATGCCTACATTACATTGATGAATTGGAGCTAGTTCTATATCACCCTGTGTTATAACTATTGCATGAGGAATCGCATCCGGCATAATTATCCATCACTGATCCATTGCCTACGAGCTTTTCACTTATTGTTCTCGCTTATTTACTTTTCCGTTGCTACTGTTACAACTACTACAAAAACCCAAAAACATTTATCTTTACTTTTGCTACTGTTACCATTATTATCATACCACTTTTGCTACTAAACACTTTGCTGCAGATACTAAGTTATCCAGGTGTGGTTGAATTGACAACTCAATAGCTAATACTCAAGAATATTCTTTGGCTCCCCTTGTGTCGAATCAATAAATTTGGGTTGAATACTCTACCCTCAAAAGTTGTTGCGATCCCCTATACTTGTGGGTTATCAGCCGCTCAAACAAGCACCGGCGGGACTGCCTGCTCCCTCCTCCCCGCAGCCGGCTATGCTGCCGCGCAGGCCTCACCGCCCCATCGTACTCCCATCGCTGGCCTAGCCATCCCTCTACTCACCCACACCTGCTGTTATTCTCCGGCGACGGCAGACGAACCAGTAAACCCTCATACTGTTGTACTCCCCTCTTCCTGGGAAACAACTGTCGAGTCTTCCCTGGCTCCATGCCGTTCCCTTCCTAGGACTCACCGTCGTCCACCGCCCTGGTGCTCTCGGCGTGGCATGGTCAACATGGTCAACGACCGACATGCATCTGAAGTGGACTATACGTGGAGAGGCTGACAGCTGGGTCCAAGGCCGCACGCAAGGAAATGCCTCCTTATTACGCGCAAAATAATGATTCCTCCACCTGACATCTGGGACCCACCGAAAGGGCCTCTGTATTTCGCAGAAATAACATTACCGCCACTGACAGCTCGGACCCACCAGCTATATCTTCGCATGCAAGGAAGTGCCTCCTTATTACGCACAAAAAAAATGAAATACTCCCCCTGCTAGATGGGACCCAGTATAGTGGGCCTACTAAGTTGACGGGGACGGAGGGCTTTGTCAACTTAGTCAATATGCATGATTCTAGCTCGAGTGACCGTACGATGTCCATCCAACGGCCGTAGTGCTTCTTCAACCTTTGGTCTTCTTGCTCCAGCTGCCCAAAGCAGCGCCAGTCGTGCCGCCTGCTCCTACCTCCCGTGGCCGGCTGGGCTGCTGCGGAGGCCTCACCGGCCCCATACTACTCCCACCGCTGGCCAGGCCATCCCTCCACTCCACTCACCCACACCCCCTGTTATTTTGCGACGATGGGAGCGCAGCCGAACCAGTGAACCCTCGTACTCCTCTCCGCGTGGGCATCCACTGCCATGGTGCTCTCGGCTCGGCGTGGTCAATGTGGTCGACGACCGACTTCCATCGGAAGAGTACTGTACGTGAAGAGGCTGACAGCTGGGTCCACGGCAGCCGCAAGGAAGTGCCTCCTTATTATGCGGAAAATAATTATTCCTCCACCTGACAGCAGGGACCCACCGGACGGGCCACCAGTATTTCGCGAAAACAATGTTTCCCCCCTGACTGTTGGGACCCACCGGATGGGCCACCGTATTTCATGAAAAAATGTTTCCCCCGCTGTCAGCTCGGACACACCGAAGTGCCTCCTTATTACGCACAAAAAAATGAATACTCCCCCTGCTAGCTGGGACCCACCTTGGTGGGAGGCTGACTTGTGGGCCTACTAAGTTGACTGGGATGGATGCCTTTGTCAACTTTAGTCAATATGAACGATTCTAGATCTAGTGACCGTACGATGTCCATCCAACGGTCGTAGTTCTTCTTCAACCTCTGGTCTTCTTGCTCCAGCTGCCCAAAGCAGCATCGGTCGTGTCGCATGCTCCTGCCTCCCGTGCCCGGCTCTGATGCCGCGGAGGCCTCACCGCCTCCTACTACTCCCATCGCTGGCTAGGCCATCCCTCTACTCACCCACACCCCCTGTTATTCTGCGTCGACGGCAGCCTCACACCGCAGCCGAAGCAATGAACCCTCGTACTCCTCTCCGCGTGGGCATCGACAGCCGCGTATTCCCCGGCTCCGCGTCGTCCCCTTCCGAGGCCTCGCCGTCATCCACCGCCGTGGTGCTCTCGGCGCGGCGTGGACAATGTGTTCAACGACAGACTTCCATGGGAAGAGTACTATACATGGAGAGGCTGACAGCTGGGTCCACGGCAGCCACAAGGAAGTGCCTCCTTATTACGCGCCAAATAATTATTCCTCCACCTGACAGCGGGGACCCACTGGACGAGCCACCGTATTTCGCGAAAAAATACATTTCCCCCTGACTGTTGGGACCCACCAGTTACATCTTCGCACGCAAGGAAGTGCGTCCGGGCAAAAAAACGATTTTCCCCCTGACTGCTGGGACCCACCAGCTACATCTTTGCACACAAGGAAGTGCCTGATAGTCGGGACCCACCTGGTCGAAGCGTACATAGCGTTGTCATTCTGGTCGCGAACATGTACGTACATACTGCTGGATGTTGAGGCGCGCATGTAGCATGTACACGTACGTACATCGGCCACTGTGCAAGAAAGAAAATACGGCCATGTACGTACATACGGGCAGGGTCTCGGACGCCTACTCGCGCATATGTACGGCCAGGGCTCGTGTACATGGCTGGGTCAGAATGGAGAAACCGCGTTGTCATCGTGTTCATGGGGAGGCAACGGAATGCGTCATGTTCATGGGGAGGCAACGAAACGCGTGGGAGCCAACTGGCTTGGATGGAACAAGCGATGGAAACGAGGCCTGACGTACCATAGAACGAAGGAAACGGTCTTGTGTTCGACCGGCCACGTTCGTAACAGGATCCTGTTCATCGGGAGGGATCTGGCGTATCGAAAAACGAAGGAAACAGACTTGTGTTGGACTTCCTACGGTCGAAACGGGGTCCTGTTGATCAGGAGGGGTGTGGCATACCGCAAAACGGACGAAACGGACTTGTGTTGGAACGCTACGGTCAAAACAGGGGTCATGTTCATCGGGAGGGGTGTGGCGTACCGCAAAACGGGACTCCACGGGATACTGTTCATCTCCACCGTCGACCTCCTCCAGCCTCCACGGGCTACTGTTCATCCACTGTCGACCTCCTCCAGCCTCCACCTGCGACTGTTCATCCATGGGCTCCTGTTCATCCAGCCTCCACCGCGCGCTACTCCACCGGATACTGTTCAACCACCCCTATCCACGGGCTCCTGTTCAACCACCCCTCCATGGGCTACTGTTCATCCACCCCTCCACCATCTACTGTTCATCTAGCCCTTCACGGGGTCATCCTGTTCATCCAACCCTCCACGGGGTCCTGTTCATCCAGCCCCAACCGGCTCGATCAATCGGGGTCCTGTTCATCCAGAGGCAAGACCACGGGGGTCCTGTTCATCCACCCCCACCACTCACTGTTCATCCAATCCCCCCTCCCCCCGCAACGCTCACTGCTCATCCAGAGGCAGCATCGATCGGCTTCAGTTAGCAGCAGTAGCGAAGGAATCGCTCGATCGCTCGGGTTCAGTAACGTGTAGCCTGCAGTGCAATCGCTCGGGTTCAGTTAGAGCCCAATGCCTCGCTCGGGTTCAGTTAGAGACAACGCCTCGCACACACGCGCGTACGTGTATGAGAGAAATGTGCATCGCTCGGCCCCCGACCACCCACCGTCACCGGGAACTCACCGAAATTTTCCTCGCCCTCGCTTCTACCATGGTTTTTTCCGTCATGGACGGCCCAAAGAATGTCATGCGGCTGCGTCTCCGGCCCGCCCAGGACGATAAGCCCATTTTCTGTCATGACTTTTTGTCATAGAAGTAGGAGCCCACCACATCTATGACGATACCGGGTTTTGTCACAGTTATCATCATAGAAGTGCATAAGTATGACAGGAAAAAAATTGTTCGGACCAAAATGTCACAGATGTGTCTCTTTTTTGTAGTGAGTCACCAGGCGTGTGCTAACAAGGTTCATGAGCGCGGCCGCAATCTACGACCGGGTGGCCAAGGCAGCCCAAATGGCCATTTTGCTTCTCAGGTGGTGGCAGCAACATCTGCCTCGGGGATAGCAACTGGCGAGAGCGGCACAGCAGCTGTCCGTTCCATAGCGCCGATCTTAGACATAATGGACGCCGCTTGCGACCATGTCGAGGCCACCCACGCCCAGCTCGTGGTGGTCACCGCACAAATCGAACGAAGCTTCTCTAACAATGATCGGCCGTTAGCAAACACTAAGAGCATTCGAGCAGCCGTTCGTTCCTCCGCCACATACCTTGCCACGACGGAGCCTGTCCAAACCCAGATCGCGGCCGCCCACGCCTAGCTCGGGGCGGCCTTTTCCAAAGAGATGGCGGACGCGGATGGCGAGATGCTTGCCGAGTATGGTGTGATGGATGCCATGGAGCCCATTCCCCAGGAGATCGTCGGGCATGAGCTGGACATGGAGGAGGCGACGGAGATCGACGAGCACCAGTCGCAGTAGTACTCTTTTGTTTTGTTTAATTAAGAGCTTCAGTCTTTAATTTGTTAGAGTAATGTTTAGGTCAGCTAGCTCTATTTAATTGCTGAACTTGCTTGACTAAGAAGTGTCGGTGTGCTGTAGTCTCCTTTGTGTACCCAAATTATGCAATGACGTGGATGACCAATGTAACCAGGGAAATTCGAACCAAAATTTTTGACGTTCAAACTCATCACACAGGGGTTAAGCTATATGAATCCTTTGTGATGTTCAAATATCATACACAGTTCTGAATAACTGACCATGTCTGATGACACTTTGTGTGCTAGTTTTTTCGCTGCACCGATCAAGAAATTTCAGCTTCTACGAAAATATCTACCTCCCCGCCCCCTCCACCTTACCAAAAGCCACATTACCCCTGTTTCCGCCTTCCTTTACAATTTGAAACCTTCACTCCTTGCTTGCAGCGCAGCCTCCTCACTGGCGACCCTCTGTCACGCTGCTCGGCCTCATCGATCCATGCAGATAATCCACACCCGACACCCATCCTCCTCCTTCCACATCCCACATGCCCCGACCGCTGGCGCGACACCTTCCTGATATGTCCATTTTGCATCATATTGACCTACTGTTATTTATGTTGTTTTATTGTATAATAATACATTTTGGAGTAATTCTAATGCATTTTCTCTCATAACATGCAAGCTACACACAAAGGGGGAGAATTCTAGCAGCTGGAAATCTAGACCTGAAAAAGCTACGTCAGGCTACCTATTCTGCACAACTCCACATGAGCTGAAACTTTATGAGGATTGTCATCACCCAGGATCACCTCACGTGCCCCTCTTCTAGTATATAAGTCATTTTGACCTAGAAAAAATAAGGAGAGGACTTCCAGGACAAAGCACCGCCGTCTCGAGGCGGAACCTAGGCAGGAGCACTTTTGCCCTCCGGTGGAGCGATTCCGCCGGGGGAACTTCCCTCCCAGAGGGGGAAATCATCGTCATCATCATCACCAACCACTCTCCCAACTTGGGGAGGGCTATCTTCATCAACATCTTCAACAGAACCAACTCCTCTCAAACCCTAGTTCATCTCGTGTGTTCAATCTTTGCACCAGAACTATAGATTGGTGCTTGTGGGTGACTAGTAGTGTTGATTACATCTTGTAGTTGATTACTATATGGTTTATTTGGTGGAAGATTATATGTTCAGATCCATTATGCTATTTAATACCCCTATTATCTTGAGCACGATTATCATTTGTGAGTAGTTACTTTTGTTCTTGAGGTCACGGGAGAAATCTTGTTGAAAGTAATCATGTGAACTTGATATGTGTTCGATATTTTGATGATATGTATGTTGTCATTCCCTTAGTGGTGCCATGTGAACATCGACTACATGACACTTCACCATATTTGGGCCTAAGGGAATGCATTGTGGATTAGTTATTATATGATGGGTTGCGAGAGTGACAGAATCTTAAACCCTAGTTTATGTGCTATTCCGTAAGGGACCGATTGGGTCCAAGAGTTTAATGCTATGGTTAGAATCTATTCTTAATACTTTTCTCATAGTTGCGGATGCTTGTGAGAGGGTTAATCATAAGTAGGAGGTTTGTTCAAGTAAGACAGCACCTAAGCACCGGTCCACCCACATACCAAATTATGAAAGTAGCGAACACGAATTAAGTCAACATGATGAAAGTGACTAGATTAAATTCCAGTGTACCCTCAAGAACACTTTGCTTATCATAAGAGACCATTTTGGCCTGTCATTTGCATCAAAAGGATTGAGCTACCTTGCTGCACTTTTGTTACTACTATCATTACTTGCTTGTTACAAATTATCCTATCAAACTACTCTGCTACTTACAATTTTAGCACTTGTAGACATTTCCTTGCTGAAAACCACTTGTCATTTCCTTCTGCTCCTCATTGGGTTCAACACTCTTACTTGTCGAAAAGGCTACAATTGACCTTGTGGTTCATCAAGGCTATTTTCTGGCACCATTTCTCGGGAGTGAAGCGCTCTTGGTAAGTGGAGATTGGTAAGCAAAAATTATTACTACGTGCTGAAATTTACTGTCACTTGTTACTATGGAAAACAATCCTTTGAGGAGTTCGTTCGGGGTATCTTCACCTCGACCGAAACCAAAATTAGTTGCCCCTTAACCTACGGCACCTACTTAAAATATCAAATATGAAATTCCTTCGGGTATGGTAGAATAACTGATAGCTAATCCTTATGCAGGAGATGGAACAGAACATCTGATATGCACTTGATATATGTGGATGAAATATGTGGATTGTTTAAGCTTGCAAGTTTGCCCGGAGATGAAGCAAAGAATAAGGTTTTCCCTTTATCTTTCAAGGGAAAAGCATTGGCATGGTATAGGCTATGAGATGATATTGGATCTTGGAAATGGAACCGGTTGAAATTGGAATTCCACCAAAAAAATTATCCTATGCATCTAGTTCATCGTGATCGGAATTATATATATTATTTTTGGCCTCATGAAGGAGAAAGTATCGCTATAGCATGGGGGAGGCTTAAGTCAATTTTATATTCAAGCCCCAATCATGAGCTCTCAAGAGAAATCATTATTCGGAATTTTTATGCTCGGCTTTCTCGTAATGATCAATCCATGCTCGATACTTCTTGTACTAGTTCCTTTATGAAAAAGACTATTGAATTCCGGTGGGATCTTTTAGAAAGAATTAAACGCAACTCTGAAGATTGGGAACTCGACAAAGGTAAAGAGTCAGGTATTGAACCTAAGTTTGATTGTGTTAAATCTTTTATGAATACCAATGTTTTTCAAAAGTTTAGCACTAAATATGGAATTGACTCTGAGATAGTAGCTTCCTTTTGTGAATCTTTTGCTACTCGTGTTGATCTCCCTAAGTTGAAGTGGCTTAAATATCACCCGCCTATTAAAGAAGAAATTAAATAACTAGTAAAACCTAAAGAAGAAACTATCATTTACAATGTTTATCCAGTTGTTCCCACGGCTTATATTGAAAAACCACCTTCCCCTGTTAGGATGAAGGAACATGCTAAAGTCTCAACTGTGGTTAACAAAAGTTATATTAGAACACCCAAACCAGCTGAACAAATTAGAGTTGAACCTAGTGTTGATATGGTAAAAGATCTCTTGGTCGGTAATATCGATGGGCATATTATTTACTTCTGTGATGAAGCTTCTAGAATTGCCAAACCCGATAAAAAAGATAAACATAGACCAGTTGTTGGCATGCTTGTTGTCTCAGTCAAGATAGGAGATCACTGTTATCATGGTTTATGTGACATAGGTGCTAGTGTGAGTGCTATTACTTTTTCCTTATATGAAGAAATTAAGAATGAAATAGCACCTGCAGAAATAGAAGACATAGATGTTACTATTAAACTTGCCAATAGAGATACTATATCACCAATTGGGATCCTTAGAGATGTTGAAGTCTTGTGCGGGAAAATAAAATACCCTACTGATTTTCTTGTTCTTGGTTCCCCACAAGATGACTTTTGTCCATTATCTTTGGTAGACCTTTCTTGAACACCGTCAATGCTAGAATATATTGTGAGAAACAAACTGTCGGTGTTAGCTTTGGTGATGAATCTCATGCTTTTCCAAGTTTAGTAGAAAACCTCATAAGAAAGATTTACCTAGTAAGGATGAAATTATTGGTCTTGCTTCTATTGTTTTACCTACTACAGATCCCTTAGTATAATATTTGTTAGCCCATGAAAATGATTTTGATATGCGTGAAAGAAATGAAATAGATAGAATCTTTTTCGAACAACAACCTCTGCTTAAACACAATCTGCCTATTGAAACTCTAGGAGGTACTCCTCCACCTAAAGGTGATCCTGTGTTTGAATTAAAATAATTGCCAGACACTTTGAAATATGCTTATCTTGCTGAGAAAAATATATGTTATTATTAGTGCTAACATTTTAGAACATGAAGAAGAAATATTATTGAAAGTTATAAGGAAGCACCAAGCTGCTATTGGATATACTCTTGATGATCTTAAGGGCATTAGTCACACTCTATGTCAGCACAAGATTAATATGGAACATGATGCTAAACCCGTTGTTGATCACCAACGTCGGTTAAATCTGAAGATGGAAGAAGTGGTAAGAACGGAAATATTGAAACTTCTGGAAGCAGGTATAATCTATCCTATAACTGATAGTAGATTGTTCATTGTGTCCCTAAGAAGGGAGGTATTACTGTTATTCCTAATGATAATAATGAGCTTATTCCACAAAGAATTGTCACAGGCTATAGGATGGTAATTGATTATAGAAAATTAAACAAAGCAACTAGGACAGATCATTACCCTCTGCCTTTTATTGATCAAATGTTAGAAAGATTATCTAAGCACACACATTTTTGCTTCCTTGATGGATATTCTGGTTTTTCAAAAAATACCTGTCTCACAACCCGATCAAGAAAAGACCACTTTTACTTGTCCTTTTGGAACTTATGCTTATAGACGTATGCCTTTTGGTCTATGCAATGCACCTGGTACCTTTCAAATATGTATGACTGTAATATTCTCCGATTATTATGAAAAGATTGTTGAGATTTTCCTGGATGACATTTCTGTTTATGGGAAGTCTTTTGATGATTTTTTAAGCAATCTTGATCGAGTTTTGCAGAGATGTGAACTAACAAATCTTGTCTTGAATTGGGAGAAGTGCCACTTTATGGTTAAGAAGGTATCATTTTGGGCCATAAAATTTCTGAAAGAGGCATTGAGGTGGACAAAGCCAAGGTTGATGCAATTGAGAAAATGCCATGTCCTAAAGATATCAAAGTTATTCATAGTTTCCTTGGTCATGCTGGTTTATATAGGAGGTTTATCAAAGACTTTTCTAAAATTTCTAGGCCTCTTACAAATCTTTTGCAAAAGGATATTCCTTTTGTGTTTGATGATGATTGTTTGGAAGCCGTCAAAATACTAAACAAAGCCTTAATTACGGCACCTATTGTTCAACCACCTGGTTGGAACTTGCCTTTTGAGATTATGTGTGATGCTAGTGATTATGTTGTTGGTGTTGTTCTAGGACAAAGAGTTGATAAGAAATTAAATGTTATCCATTATGCTAGTAAAACTCTGGACAGTGCTCAACGAAATTATGCTACTACAGAAAAAGAATTCTTAGTAGTGGTGTTTGCTTGTGATAAATTGAGATCTTACATCGTTGATTCTAAAGTGATAGTTCACACCGATCATGCTGCTATAAAATATCTTATGAAAAGAAAGATGCTAAACCTAGACTCATTAGGTGGGTTCTTCTGCTACAAGAATTTGATTTGCATATGACTGATAGGAAAGGAGCAGAGAACCTCGTAGCAGATGACTTGTCTAGGCTTGAAAATATTCTTGATGACCCACAACCTATTTATGATAGCTTTCCTGATGAACAGTTAGTTGCAATAAATGTTTCTAATAGTACACCTTGGTATGCTGACTATGCTAATCATATTGTTTGCTAAATACATACCACCTAGCTTTACATACCAACAAAAGAAAAAAATTCTTCTATGATTTAAGACATTACTTTTGGGATGACCCACATCTTTATAAAGTAGGAGATGGTATTATTAGATGCTGTGTACCTGAGCATAAACAGGAACAAATCCTACGGAAATGTCACTTCGAGGCTTATGGAGGACATCACGCGGGAGACAAAACCGCTCATAAGGTATTTCAATCAGATTTTATTGGCCTACTCTCTTCAAGGATGCTCGTAAGTTCGTCTTGTCTTGTGATGATGTCAAAGAATAGGTAATATCGGTAAGCGTCAAGAAATGCCTATGAATTATTCACTTGCTGTTGAACCATTTGACGTTTGGGGACTTGATTTCATGGGACCTTTTCCTTCCTCTGATGGGTATACTCATATTTTGGTTGTTGTTGATTTGTTACTAAGCGGGTACAAGCTATTCCAACCAGTAGTACTGATCACAACACCTCTATTAAAATGCTTAAGGAAGTTATTTTCCCAAGGTTCCAGGTCCCTAGATATTTCATGATTGATGATGGTTCACACTTTATTCATGGTGATTTCCGTAAAATGCTCGCTAAGTATGATGTTAACCATAGAGTTGCATCACCTTATCATCCTCACTCTAGTGGCCAAGTTGAACTTAGCAATAGAGAAATAAAAATAATCTTACAAAAGACTGTCAATAGGTCCCAAAAATTGGTCTAAGAAACTAGCTGATGCACTTTGGGCTTATAGAACATCATATAAAAATCCTATGGGTATGTCTCCTTATAAAATGGTTTGTGGAAAAGCTTGTCATTTGCCTCTTGAGTTAGAACATAAAGCACATTGGGAAATTAAAGAACTCAATTATGATTTTAAAATTGCTGGTGAAAAGAGGCTATTTGATATTAGCTCATTAGATGAATGGAGAACCCAAGCTTATGAAAATGCAAAGTTATTCAAAAAAAGGGTTAAAAGATGGCATGACAAAAGAATCCAAAAGCGTGAGTTCAAAGTTGGAGAATATGTTATTTTGTAGAACTCTCGTTTCAGATTCTTTGCAGGAAAACTCCTCTCCACATGGGAAGGACCCTATGTTATCGGGGAGGTTTATCGATCCGGAGCTATCAATATAAATACTGCCGAAGGTACTAACACGAAGGTTGTTAATGGGAAACGAATAAAACATTATATCTCAGATACGCCCATTAATGTTAAAAGCAATATTATGCAAACTATGACACCGAAAGAACACATAAAAGAAACTTTCTGGAACACTCCAGGATCGTGAAAAAAGGGAGGTACGTGATACGGTACGTAAACGGACTCCGAAAATTCCGCAAAAATATTTTTTGTCAGTTTTGGAATATTTAAAAAATTAGGAAAATAAGAAACTTCCAGGAAAGTGATCCTGGTGGGCACGATACACCAGGGCGCGCCTGGCTTGCGAAGCGCGCCGGTGGGTTGTGCCCACCTCTGGTACTTTCCGGACTCCGTTTTCTTCCGTTCTACTTGTTCCCCAAGATAAAAAATCTTTATATACCCCCCCCCCCCGAACCTGTTGACCTCTGTATCGCGGAGAAATCTCTTGTTTTCTTTTCTTGCTATTTTCTGTCAGATCCAATCCACCATGGCCGCTTCAAGCTCCTCCAAGGACAAGTTCTTCAACAACGTCATCAACCCATATCTGCGGGAAGTGATGCAGCACCCTCAAGCTATCCAGATGCGCGATAGGGTGCTGCACATCCGTGATGTGCAAGGACCCATGGGGACTGGATCAATGGAGGCCAGGCTTGAAGCTATGGAGCAGGAAGTCTTCTGGTGCAAGGGGATGGTTGAACATGGACTCAATGCCAATCACCCCATGATCGCAGACTACACCCGTGATCTCAAGGTGGATGGCAAGTCCATGAAGGACATTGTCTTCTCCCTCAACGAGCAAATCAACTTCCTCCATAGCCAGATCGACGACCTTCAAAGGCAAGTCTTTGAATATGAGGCAAGGTTTAAAGGTATGAGTTTGGCTGCCATTTGCAGGATCCGAGAGACTCACTCTTCCTTTTATGATGGTGAGCATCTGTCGTGGAAACATGAGGACAAGATTGCTTCTACTTCATCACCACCACCTCCTTCTTCATCACCAAAAGAAAATTGAGTATCGGGTATGGGCACTCCCCTTGGCTTTCGCAAAGCTTGGGGGAGGTGCCCCGGTACCATATCATATCCACTATCTTTTGCCTTTAGTTTTCTTAGTTCAATCCGTGGTTATCTTTTGCTTTAGATGAATAAGAGTTTAGTTCGATCCTTTCTTTTTGAGAGTTTGCTTAGTGATCAGTCTTTGTAATCGTGTGCGAGATATATAATAAAGTTTAGTTTGAGTTTTGCTTTCTTTACTTTCTTGTTTCAATAAAAAGGAAGGAAATAAATGAAAAAGATCATATGCTAATCTTATGGTAAGTGATGACATTACACAAGGAAAAGTCTAAGTAGAAAATTTTATTGTAGATTGACAAACATAGCATTGGTCAATGATGCAACTCATGAAAGAATTAATAAGGGAAGAGAAGATTCACATGCAAATACACTATCCTAGAAATCTTTTGTGATTGTGAGAACCCATCAAAATATTATATGCCAAATTTGTTGACATTGGACAAGGAAGACAACGTAATGATTTATGTTTGTTAATATTCACATAGAAGTTATATTGTCATAGATCCTTCAACATGTGGTGCTTGCCCCTATCTTTGCTAGCCAAAAACTCCGCACTAAGTAGAGATACTACTTGTGCATTCAAAACCCTTTAAACCCAAATCTTGTTTGAGAGTACACCATACCTACCTATGGATTGAGTAAGATCCTTCAAGTAAGTTGTCATCGGTGAAAAAGGGCAATAAAAATTGCTTCTAAAGTGTAAGATAATTCAGTGTAAGGGAGAATTGAGCGTTGTACGAACTTGTGATGGCGAAGAATAAAAGCGACAGACTGCATAATAAAGGTTGCCATCATAAGGGGCAATATAACATGACATTCTCTTGCACTAAGGGGTTGAGCATACAAACAAAAAGTGCATGGCAACCTCTGCTTCCCTCTGCGAAGGGCCTTCTTTTAGTTTCATGTATTTAATTTCATGAAAGAGTCAAATTTCTTCTCTCTATTCCTTTTTATTTTCTCCTTTGGCAAGCATCATGTGGTGAGGAAAGATCTAGGCACATATATCCAGTTGAATATGGGTAGCATGAGTTATTATTGTTGACATCACCCTTGAGGTGAATGCGTTGGGAGGCGAAACTATAAGCCCATATCTTTCTATGTGTCTGGTTGGAATGTTTTGGTCATCTTTACGCGGTGAGTGTTAGCAATCATAGAAGACTAAATGATGTTTGAGTATGTGGACTTGCCTAAAGGCTCCAATACGTGACCCTTCCTGAAAAGATGATGAATTGTAGTTGCAAAGTTGACCGAGAACATAGTTTGTTGGTTTCCAATAGAGTTTAAGCTTTATAATTTGATGTTGTGATGAATTGTCACTTGTTCATGAGAAGTCTATGATAAAAGTTCTATGATAAAAGTTTTATGTTAAAGTTAGTTGCTGTTATAATAAGTTACATGATGCTGCTATGTCCGTATTTTTGCTTTTATCAACACCTCTCTCTCTCTCTCTCTCTAAGCATGTGGACATGTTTTTCCATTTCGGTTTTCGCTTGAGCACAAGCGAGGTCTAAGCGTGGGGGAGTTGATACGTCCATTTTGCATCATGTTTACCTACTATTATTTATGTTGTTTTATTGTATAATAATGCTTTTTGGAGTAATTCTAATGCCTTTTCTCTCATAAGATGCAAGGTACACACAAAGGGGGAGAATTCTGGCAGCTGGAAATCTGGACCTAAAAAAGCTACGTCAGGCTACCTATTCTACACAAATCCAAATGAGCTTAAACTTTACGAGGATTTTTTATGGAATATTTGAGGAATATTGGAGCAAATAAGTACCAGAGGGGACCCGCCAGGTGGGCACAACCCACCTGGGCACGCCAGGGAGCCCAGGTGTGCCCTGGTGGGTTGTGCTCGCCCAGGCCCACCTCCGGTGCCCCTCTTCTGGTATATAAGTCATTGTGACCTAGAAAAAATAAGGAGAGGACTTTCAGGACAAAGCGCCTCCGTCTCGAGGTGGAACCTGGGTAGGAGCACTTTTGCCCTCCGGCGGCGCGATTCCACCGGGGGAACTTCCCTCTCGGAGGGGTAAATCATCGTCATCATCATCACCAACCACTCTCCCATCTTGGGGAGGGCTATCTTCATCAACATCTTTAATAGAACCAAATGCTCTCAAACCCTAGTTCATCTCGTGTGTTCAATCTTTGCACTGGAACTATAGATTGGTGCTTGTGGGTGACTAGTAGCGTTGATTACATCTTGTAGTTGATTACTATATGGTTTATTTGGTGGGAGATTATATGTTCAGATTCATTATGTTATTTAATACCCCTATTTTCTTGAGCATGATTACCATTTGTGAGTAGTTACTTTTGTTCTTGAAGTCACGGGAGAAGTCTTGTTGCAAGTAATCATGTGAACTTGATATGTGTTCGATATTTTGATGATATGTATGTTGTGATTCCCTTAGTGGTGTCATGTGAACATCGACTACACGACACTTCACCATATTTGAGCCTAAGGGAATGCATTGTGGAGTTGTCATTAGATGATGGGTTGCGAGAGTGACAGAAGCTTAAACCCTAGTTTATGCGCTATTCCGTAAGGGACCAATTGGTTCCAAGAGTTTAATGCTATAGTTAGAATTTATTCTTAATACTTTTCTCGTAGTTGCGGATCCTTGCGAGAGGGTTAATCAAAAGTAGGAGGTTTGTTCAAGTAAGAACAGCACTGAAGCACCGGTCTACCCACATACCAAATTATCAAAGTAGCGAACACGAATTAAGCCAACATGATAAAAGTGACTAGATGAAATTCCCGTGTACCCTCAAGAACACTTTGCTTATCATAAGAGACCGTTTTGGCCTATCCTTTGCCTCAAAAGGATTGGGCTACCTTGTTGCACTTTTGTTACTACTATCGTTACTTGCTTGCTACAAATTATCTTGCTATCAAACTACTCTGCTACTAACAATTTTAGCACTTGCAGACATTACCTTGCTGAAAACCACTTGCCATTTCCTTCTGCTCCTTGTTGGGTTCGACACTCTTACTTATTGAAAAGGCTACAATTGACCCCATAACTTGTGGGTCATCAGATACGAGTCCATGGAAGGTCATTTGCCAAATGTATTATAGATATAGCCAACTTTGACTGTTTCGACATCACCAAAAGCATTATTCACCATCAAGAATGCGTTACTGCAGTAAAGATACACAAACGGGATCAAAAAATAAAGTAAAAATAAAACACACAAAAAGGATGAAGGACATACACATAAAACTTACTCGTTGTATTTGGTTACAAAATCTTGGCTGAGAACGAGATCCTTTATTATCCTCGCCTCATCAATATATTTGAAGCTCGGAGGCCTCAATTTCTCTATAGAGCCTCTCAACTTAAAAGCCCTCTCACCTACCCTCTTGTTCGAAATATTTGAGCCTCATCAACGGGAGGACGATTGATTGTTGCATGTCCTAGTGACGCGTGGCATTGGCGTAACAAAATCATCATCCACATGAACTATCTCATGCGGAGAGCCAGGTCGATCAACAATTCCAGCACCAGGTCCAGATGCCACATCTATATTCGATCCATCTCCAGACAAAGAACCAGAATTCCCTGGAGAGATTCAATGGAAAAATCCTCCATAACTACCTCTTAACCCTGGGACTCTAAAGTGATGTACAGCCTCCATGAAGACCACCATCAAAAGTTGATAACGAGGAGAAAAAACATGGGAACACTCAGCCCAAAACCAGAACCAAAAACATTAAATGCAGCTCAATAATATAAAAAATGCAGTTCACTAAAGGACAGAATGCAACTATCTTATATAGAACAATGAAGCGCACTTGTCTAGAACAATGCAGCCCACTTGCCCTGAATAATGCAGCTCAATTGTCTACAACAATGCAGCTCAATTACACAACAATACGTAGCCCCTCCACTGTCAAACACGTATTCACTACCACACTAATAAAATAAAACCTTAAGAAGCGGAAGCAAGTAGTAGACAAAAAATAAGGGAAATAAAGCAGTTCACTAACACAACCTTTATCAGCAAAAATTAAAAATGACGATTACTCAAGGGAACACTTTGTCGATGTGAGATAGCTATAGAGCATGGCCTTTCTAATGCAGCCAATGTGCTCCACCCCAAACTGAGCAACTCGAACACCATCCCAAGTCTGCAAGAATTGAAACATATAGAATCCACAATCATTCTTGCAAAAAAAGAACAAAAAACATTAGTTTCACATAAAAATATAAAAGAACAATTGAGGAGTATGCTGGAGAGGGGCTACAAGGAACATACCCATTTGGCTGAATTGGGACAACCACTTGTTTCAATGCAAATCCATCAAGTGTAGGACGATTTAGCGGCTCATCAGAACTTGAGCTACCTTCTTTCCATGCACGCTTGATATTTTTAACCATCCACCTTAAAATCCTGTTCGCTTCAGAGCTACCAAGTTTATTGAGCGAGTCAAGGAATTCAAACCGCCTTTCCTTCACATTCAAGGCAACTACACAATAATGACCAACATCATCCCTTGTCTCTAGCGGATCAAATGTTGCAAACAGGACCTGTTGGAAGTAAAAAATAAATAAAAGTATTACAAGAACAAGAAAGGGAACACTATAAAACCAACACACAAACATGGTTTTGGACACATAAAAACATTACTCACCATATCTTTCTTATCGACACGCTCATCAGCTTTTGAAGAGAACATCAATTTCACACTCCTGCCTACACTACCACCTTTCCAAATACTTTCCTGCCAAAAAAAACCAAACAAGAAACAGTGTTCAAGCAAACAAGTCATCACAGGAAATCAAAAAAGAGAATCAAAAAAGAAACAAAATTTATGCATGCTTACACAAATATGGTACAGGACAATCATCGTTGGAGATCCATTAAACTTATCTACCAGCAAAGAAACCCCAAGATCTACAAGTCATGTAGAGCATCCCTTTATCCCAAAGAGATTGGCCAACTTCGCCAATGGAAATATCGGCCAACTCAGTTTTGAAAGCCATCATGTCCCTAATTTTTTTTTGAAAAACTGAAACATAAGATACTACAAAAATAACAAGAACGAGAAAGGGGAAAGACCGTGATTAGAAAATACATATTAAAAAAACAATTTATAAAAATTCATACTTCTTCTTTTTTGTCCCTCCGAGCCCTCGTAACAGCAGTGTACAACTCATTGTATCTTCTGAGAAGAGTTGGATCAATGCTCGACGGTGTCACAACAGGAAGTTCGTCCTCTGTAATAAAAAATAAGGGAACAAATAAAAGATGAAGTTCACTTATCTAAAAAAATGAGGTTCAGTTGTAATATAAGGAAATGTGCTAGCTAGCAACTATTTTGAAAATCACCAACAAAAGAAGAAGTTTCACTTATCATTAAACATCTAATGCAGCTACCATAGTAACTAAAAATGAATGAGAAAAACTTCAACTTCACTGTTCGAAACAAAACACTTGCCTTCAGTGTCAGAGTTTGTTCTTCAGAGCTAACCAAAACATTTTCTTGGCTAGGTTGCGATGAAACCACCACAGCCTCACTCGACTGCCCTACTATAGCAACATCAGCATTGTCTGGATTTTCAACAGTCCGGTCAACCGCAACGTCCTCAGATAGTTTAGATACATGAGGCTCTACTCTGAATACATTAGGAACATCATTGGACGCCAGAAAAATAGGAGAAATAGCAACACTACCAGCAGGAATGACATTCTCTAGCGGCTTTTAAATGCCAACATCAAAATCTTCATGATGACTAGGGGCAACAGCATGGTGGGATTCCTGAGCTACAGAAGGTTCTGCATTGTCAACGACAACCGATACAGAAGCATTCGCATTGCCAACCAATTGACGAACTTCTACGTTTTCATCTCCAGGCTGTAAAAAGTTAAAGAAAGCCACAATAACACAAATGAGCAAGGGGAGAATTAATGATACATATCCAACATATCTATAATTTTTTATAGTTCCATGCTATTATATTATCAGTTTTTGATGTTTAGTAGGCATTTACATGCTATTGTATATTATTTTTGGGACTAACCTATTAACCGAGAGCCCAGTGCATGTTTTTGTTTTTTTCTATTTTAGAGTTTCACAGAAAAGGAATACCAAATGGAGTCCAAACAGAATGAAACTTTCATGATGATCTTTCTTGGACCAGAAGGAAATCAGAAGACTTGGATATGAAGTCGGAGACGCAATGAGGCGGCCACGAGGCAGGAGGTGAAGGAAATATGCCCTAGAGGCAATAATAAAGTTATTATTTATTTCCTTATATCATGGTAAATGTTTATTATTCATGCTAGAATTGTATTAACCGGAAACATAATACATGTGTGAATACATAGACAAACAGAGTGTCACTAGTATGCCTCTACTTGACTAGCTTGTTGATCAAAGATGGTTATGTTTCCTAACCATAGACATGTGTTGTCATTTGATTAACGGGATCACATCATTAGGAGAATGATGTGATTGACATGACCCATTCCGTTAGCTTAGCACACGATCATTTAGTATATTGCTATTGCTTTCTTCATGACTTATACATGTTCCTGTAACTATGAGATTATGCAACTCCCGTTTACCGGAGGAACACTTTGGGTGCTTCCAAATGTCACAACGTAACTGGGTGATTATAAAGGAGTACTACAGGTGTCTCCAAAGGTACATGTTCGGTTGGCATATTTCAAGATTAGGTTTTGTCACTCCGATTGTCGGAGAGGTATCTCTGGGCCCTCTCGGTAATGCACATCACTATAAGGCTTGCAAGCAATGTAGCTAATGAGTTAGTTATGGAATGATGCATTACGTAATGAGTAAAGAGACTTGCCGGTAACGAGATTGAACTAGGTATTGGATACCGACGATCGAATCTCGGGCAAGTAACATACCGATGACAAAGGGAACAACGTATGTTGTTATGCGGTTTGACCGATAAAGATCTTCATAGAATATGTAGGAACCAATATGGGCATCCAGGTTCCGCTATTGGTTATTGACCGAGAATAGTTCTAGGTCATGTCTACATAGTTCTCGAACCCGTAGGGTCCGCACGCTTAACGTTACGATGATAGTTTTATTATGAGTTTATAAGTTTTGATGTACCAAAGTTTGTTCGGAGTCCCGGATGTGATCTCGGACGTGACGAGGAGTCTCGAAATGGTCGAGACATAAAGATCGATATATTGGAAGCCTATATTTGGACATCGGAATCGTTCCGGGTGAAATCGGCATTTTACCAGAGTACCGGGAGGTTACCGGAACCCCCCGGAGGGTTATTGGGCCTACATGGGCCTCGAGGGAGAAGAGGGAAGGAGGCAGGAGGTGGCCGCGTGCCCCTCCCCTTCCTAGTCCGAATAGGACAAGGGAAGGGGTGCGACGCCCCCCCTTTCCTTCCCCTCTTCCTCCTCTTTCCCCCTTCCTCCTTCTCCAACTAGGAAAGAAAGGGAGTCCTACTCCCGGTGGGAGTAGGACTCCCCCCTGGCGCGCCCCTCCTTGGCCGGCCGCCCCCTCCCCTTGGCTCCTTTATATACGGGGGCGGGGGGCACCCCATAGACACACAAGTTGATCTACGGATCGTTCCTTAGCCGTGTGCGGTGCCCCCCTCCACCATATTCCACCTCGGTCATATCGTCGCGGAGTTTAGGCGAAGCCCTGTGCCGGTAGAACATCATCATCGTCACCACGCCATCGTGCTGACGGAACTCATCTCCGAAGCTTTGCTGGATCGGAGCCCGGAGATCGTCATCGAGCTGAACGTGTGCAGAACTCGGAGGTGCCGTATGTTCGGCGCTTGGATCGGTCGGATCGTGAAGACGTACGACTACATCAACCATGTTGTGCTAACGCTTCCGCTTACAGTCTACGAGGGTACATGGACAACACTCTCCCCTCTCGTTGCTATACCATCACCATGATCTTGCGTGTGCGTAGGAAATTTTTTGAAATTACTACGTTCCCCAACAGTGGCATCCGAGCCAGGTTTTATGCGTTGATGTTATATGCACGAGTAGAACACAAGTGAGTTGTGGGCGATACAAGTCATACTGCTTACCAGCATGTCATACTTTGGTTCAGCGGTATTGTTGGATGAAGCGGCCCGGACCGACATTACGCGTACGCTTACGCGAGACTGGTTTTACCACCGTGCTTTGCACACAGGTGACTAGCGGGTGTCTGTTTCTCCAACTTTAGTTGAACCGAGTGTGGCTACGCCCGGTCCTTGCAAAGGTTAAAACAGCACTAACTTGATGAACTATCGTTGTGGTTTTGATGCGTAGGTAAGAACGGTTCTTGCTCAGCCCGTAGCAGCCACGTAAAATTTGCAACAACAAAGTAGAGGACGTCTAACTTGTTTTTGCAGGGCATGTTGTGATGTGATATGGTCAAGACGTGATGAGATATAAGTTGTTGTATGAGATGATCATGTTTTGTTGAAGTTATCGGAAACTGGCAGAAGCCCTATGGTTGTCTCTTTGTTTCATAAAGATGCAAGTGCCAAATATTTGCTTTACATTATCGCTGTGCGATAGCAATAGTTGCAAGAGCAATAGTTGGCGAGACGACCATGTGACGACACATTGATATAGATCAAGATGATGAAGATCATGGTGTCGTGCCGGTGATGATAGAGATCATGACAGTACTTTGGAGATGGAGATCAAAGGCGCAAGATGATCATGGCCATATCATGTCACATATTTTGATTGCATATGATGTTTATCTGTTATACATCTTATCTTGCTTTGTTTGATGGTAGCATTTTAAGATGATCTCTCACTAATTATCAAGAAGTGTTCTCCCTGAGTATGCACCGTTGCGAAAGTTCTTCGTGCTGAGACACCACGTGATGATCGGGTGTGATAGGCTCTACATTCAAATACAACGGGTGCAAAACAGTTGCACACGCAGAATACTCAGGTTAAACTTGACGAGCCTAGCATATACAGATATGGCCTCAGAACACGGAGACCAAAAGGTCGAACGTGAATCATATAGTAGATATGATCAACATAGTGATGTTCACCATTGAAACTACTCCATCTCACGTGATGATCGGACATGGTTTAGTTGATTTGGATCACGTGATCACTTAGATGACTAGAGAGATGTCTGTCTAAGTGGGAGTTCTTAAGTAATATGATTAATTGAACTTTAATTTATCATGAACTTAGTCCTGGTAGTATTTTGCAAATTATGTTATAGATCAATAGCTCGCGTTGTTGCTTTCATATGTTTATTTTGATATGTTCCTAGAGAAAATTGTGTTGAAATATGTTAGTAGCAATGATGCGGATTGGATCCGTGATCCGAGGTTTATCCTCATTACTGCACAGAAGAATTATGTCCTTAATGCACCGCTAGGTGACAGACCTATTGCAGGAGCAGAAGCAACGTTATGAACGTTTGGCTAGCTCAATATGATGACTACTTGATAGTTTAGTGCACCATGCTTAACGGCTTAGAATCGGGACTTCAAAGACGTTTTGAACGTCATGGACCATATGAGATGTTCCAGGAGTTGAAGTTAATATTTTAAGAAAATACCCGAGTTGAGAGATATGAAGTCTCCAACAAGTTCTATGGCTAAAAGATGGAGGAGAATCGCTCAACTAGTGAGCATGTGCTCAGATTGTCTGGGTACTTCAATCGCTTGAATCAAGTGGGAGTTAATCTTCCAGATAAGATAGTGATTGTCAGAATTCTCTAGTCACCATTACTAAGTTACTAGAACTTCGTGATGAACTATAGTATGCAAGGGATGACGAAAACGATTCCCGAGCTCTTCGTGATGTTGAAATCGACGAAGGTAGAAAACAAGAAAGAGCATCAAGTGTTGATGATTAACAAAGATCACTAGTTTCAAGAAAAGGGCAAAGGGAAAGAAAGGGAATCTTCAAGTAGAATGGCAAACAAGTTGTCACTCCCGTGAAGAAGACCAAAGCTGGACCAAAGCCTGAAACTGAGTGCTTACACTGCAAAAGAAATGGTCACTGGAAGCGGAAATGCCCTGAATATTTGGTGGATAAGAAGGATGGCAAAGTGAACAAGGGTATATTTGATATACAGGTTATTGATGTATGCCTTACTAGTGTTTATAGTAGCCCCTGAGTATTTGATACTTGTTCAGTTGCTAAGATTAGTAACTCGAAACAGGAGTTACAGAATAAACAGAGACTAGTTGAAGGGTGAAGTGACGATGAGTGTTGGAAATAGTTCCAAGATTGATATGATCATCATCGCACACTCCCTATATTTTTGGGATTAGTGTTAAACCTAAATAAATGTTATTTGGTGTTTGGATTGAGCATGAATATGATTTGATCATGTTTATTGAAATACGGTTATTCATTTGAAGTTAAAGAATAATTGTTATTCTATTTACATGAATAAGACCTTCGATGGTTATACACCCAATGAAAATAGTTTGTTGGATCTTGATCGTAGTGATACACATATTCATAATATTGATGCCAAAAGATGCTAAGTTAATAATGATAGTGCAACTTATTTGTGGCACTGCCGTTTGGGTCATATCGGTGTAGAGCGCATGAAGAAACTCCATAAAGATGGATTTTTGGAATCACTTGGTTATGAATCATTTGATGCTTGCAAACCGTGCCTTTTTGGGCAAGATGACAAAAACTCCGTTCTCCGGAACAATGGAACAAGCTACTGACTTATTGGAAATAATACATACCGATGTATGCGATCCAATGAGTGTTGATGCTCGTGGCAAGTATCGTTATTTTCTGACCTTCACAAGATGATTTGAGCAGATATGGGTATATCTACTTGATGAAACATAAGTCTGAAATAGTTGAAAGGTTCAAAGAATTTTAGAGTGAAGTGGAAAAATCATCGTAACAAGAAAATAAAGTTTCTGCGATCTGATCGCGGAGACGAATATTTGAGTTACGAGTTTGGTCTTCAATTAAAACAATGTGGAATAGTTTCACAGCTCACGCCACCTGGAACACCGCAACATTATGGTGTGTCCGAACATCGTAACCCCACTTTATTGGATATGGTGCGATCTATGATGTCTCTTATTAATTTACCATTATCGTTTTGGGGTTATGCATTAGAGACAGCTGCATTCACGATTAAAAGGGCACCATCTAAATCCGTTGAGACGACACTATATGAACTGTGGTTTAGCAAGAAACCAAAGTTGTCGTTTCTTAAAGTTTGGGGCTATGATGCTTATGTGAAAGGTTTTTCAACCTGATAAGCTCAAACCCAAATTGGAGAAGTGCGTCTTCATAGAATACCCAAAGGAAACTGTTGGGTACTCCTTCTATCACAGATCCGAAGGCAAAACATTCTTTGCTAAGAATGGATCCTTTCTAGAGAAGGAGTTTCTCTCGAAAGAAGTGAGTGGGAGGAAAGTAGAACTTGATAAGGTAATTGTACCTTCTCCTGAATTGGAAAATAGTTCATCACTGAAATTAGTTCCAGTGATTCCTACACCAATTAGTGAGGAAGCTAATGATGATGATCATGAAACTTCTGATCAAGTTACTACAGAACCTCGTAGGTCTTCCAGAGTACAGTCCGCACCAGAGTGGTACGGTAATCCTGTTCTGAAAGTCATGTTACTTGACCATGATAAACCTACGAACTATGAGGAAGCGATGATGAGCCCAGATTCCGCAAAATGGCTGGAGGCCATGAAATCTGAGATAGGATCCATGTATGAGAACAAAGTGTGGACTTTGGTGGACTTGCCCGATGATCGGCAAACCATAGAAAAAAATGGATCTTCAAGAGGAAGACGGACGTTGATAGTAGTGTTACTATCTACAAAGCTCGACTTGTCGCAAAAAGGTTTTCGACAAGTTCAAGATGTTGACTACAATGATATTTTCTCAACTGTAGCGATGCTTAAGTCTGTCCGAATCATGTTAGCAATTGCCACATTTTTTGAAATCTGGCAAAAGGATGTCAAAACTGCATTTCTTAATGGATTTATTAAAGAAGAGTTGTATATGATGCAACCAGAAGGTTTTGTCAATCCTAAAGGTGCTAACAAAGTGTGCAAGCTCCAGCGATCCATTTATGGACTGGTGCAAGCCTCTCGGAGTTGGAATATACGCTTTGATGAGTTGATCGAAGCATATGGTTTTATACAGACTATTGGAGAAGCCTGTATTTACAAGAAAGTGAGTGGGAGCACTACAGCATTTCTGATAAGTATATGTGAATGACATATTGTTGATCGGAAATAATGTAGAATTATTCTGCAAAGCATAAAGGAGTGTTTGAAAGGAGTTCTTTAAAAGAAAGACCTCAGTAAAGCTACTTACATATTGAGCATCAAGATCTATAGAGATAGATCAAGACGCTTGTTAAGTTTTTCAATAAATACATACCTTGACAAAATTTTGAAATAGTTCAAAATAGAACAGTCAAAGAAAGAGTTCTTGCCTGTGTTGCAAAGGTATGAAATTGAGTAAGACTCAAATCCCGACCACAGCAGAAAATAGAAAGAGAATGAAAGTCATTCCCTATGCATCAGTCATAGGTTCTATAAAAGTATGCCATGCTATGGACCAGACCTATTGTATACTCTGCCCTGGTTTGGCAACGGAGTACAATAGTGATCTAGAAGTAGATCACTAGACATTGGTCAAAATTATCCTTAGTGGAATAAGGATATCTTTCTCAATTATGGAGGTGACAAAAGGTTCGTCGTAAAGGGTTACATCGATACAAGTTTTGGCACTGATCCAGATGACTCAAAGTCGCAATCCGGATACATATTGAAAGTGGGAGCAATTAGCTAGAGTAGCTCCGTGCAGAGCATTGTAGACATAGAATATTTGCAAAATACTTACGGCTCTGTATGTGACAGACCCGTTGACTAAACTTCTCTCACAAGCAAAACATGATCATACCTTAGTACTCTTTGGGTGTTAATCACATAGCAATGTGAACTAGATTGTTGACTCTAGTAAACCCTTTGGGTGTTGGTCACATGACGATGTGAACTATGGGCTATGGGTGTTAATCATATACAGATATGAATATTGGTGTTAAATCACATGATGATGTGAACTAGATTATTGACTCTAGTGCAAGTGGGAGACTGAAGGAAATATGCCCTAGAGGCAATAATAAAGTTATTATTTATTTCCTTATATCATGATAAATGTTTATTATTCATGCTATAATTGTATTAACCGGAAACATAATACATGTGTGAATACATAGACAAACAGAGTGTCACTAGTATGCCTCTACTTGACTAGCTTGTTGATCAAAGATGGTTATGTTTCCTAACCATAGACATGTGTTGTCATTTGATTAACGGGATCACATCATTAGGAGAATGATGTGATTGACATGACCCATTCCGTTAGCTTAGCACACGATCGTTTAGTATATTGCTATTGCTTTCTTCATGACTTATACATGTTCCTGTAACTGTGAGATTATGCAACTCCCGTTTACCGGAGGAACACTTTGGGTGCTACCAAACGTCACAACATAACTGGGTGATTATAAAGGAGTACTACAGGTGTCTCCAAAGGTACATGTTGGGTTGGCGTATTTCGAGATTAGGTTTTGTCACTCCGATTGTCGGAGAGGTATCTCTGGGCCCTCTCGGTAATGCACATCACTATAAGCCTTGCAAGCAATGTAGCTAATGAGTTAGTTACGGAATGATGCATTACGTAACGATTAAAGAGACTTGCCGGTAACGAGATTGAACTAGGTATTGGATACCGACGATCGAATCTCGGGCAAGTAACATACCGATGACAAAGGGAACAACGTATGTTGTTATGCGGTTTGACTGATAAAGATCTTCGTAGAATATGTAGGAACCAATATGGGCATCCATGTTCCGCTATTGGTTATTGACCGAGAATAGTTCTAGGTCATGTCTACATAGTTCTCGAACCCGTAGGGTCCGCACGCTTAACGTTACGATGATAGTTTTATTATGAGTTTATAAGTTTTGATGTACAGAAGTTTGTTCGGAGTCCCGGATGTGATCACGGACGTGACGAGCAGTCTCGAAATGGTCGAGACATAAAGATCGATATATTGGAAGCCTATATTTGGACATCGGAATCGTTCCGGGTGAAATCGGCATTTTACCGGAGTACCGGGAGGTTACCGGAACCCCCCGGAGGGTTATTGGGCCTACATGGGCCTCGAGGGAGAAGAGGGAAGGAGGCAGGAGGTGGCCGCGCGCCCCTCCCCTTCCTAGTCCGAATAGGACAAGGGAAGGGGGCGGCGCCCCCCCCCCCCTTTCCTTTCCCTCTTCCTCCTCTTTCCCCCTTCCTCCTTCTCCAACTAGGAAAGAAAGGGAGTCCTACTCACGGTGGGAGTAGGACTCCCCCCTGGCGCGCCCCTCCTTGGCCGGCCGCCCCCTCCCCTTGGTTCCTTTATATACGGGGGCTGGGGGCACCCCATAGACAGACAAGTTGATCTACAGATCGTTCCTTAGCCGTGTGCGGTGCCCCCCTCCACCATATTCCACCTCGGTCATATCGTCGTGGAGTTTAGGCGAAGCCCTGCGCCGGTAGAACATCTTCATCGTCATCATGCCGTCGTGCTGACGGAACTCATCTCCGGAGCTTTGCTGGATCAGAGCCCGGAGATCGTCATCGAGTTGAACGTGTGCAGAACTCGGAGGTGCCGTACGTTCGGCGCTTGGATCGGTCGGATCGTGAAGACGTACGACTACATCAACTGCGTTGTGCTAACGCTTCCGCTTATGGTCTACGAGGGTACGTGGACAACACTCTCCCCTCTCGTTGCTATACCATCACCATGATCTTGCGTGTGCGTAGGAATTTTTTTGAAATTACTACGTTCCCCAACAGGAGGGCGCGCCCCCCTACCTCGTGGGCCCCTCGTAGCTCCCCTGACCTAGCTTCTTCGTACTCTTATACCCTAAAAACATCCAGGGGAGCCATGAAATCACATTTCCACCACCGCAACCTTCTGTACCCGTGAGATCACATCTAGGGGCCTTTTCCAGCGTCCTGCCGGAGGGGGATTCGATCACAGAGGGCTTCTACATCAACACCATTACCTCTCCGATGAAGTGTGAGTAGTTTACCACAGACCTACGGGTCTATAGCTAGTAGCTAGACGGCTTCTTCTCTCTCTTTCATTCTCAATACCATGTTCTCCTTGATGTTTTTGGAAATCTATTCGATGTAATATTCTTTTGCGGCGTGTTTGCCGAGATCCGATGAATTGTCGATTTATGATCAGATTATCTATGAATATTATTTGGTTCTTCTTTGAATTTTTCTATGCATGATTTGATATCTTTGCAAGTCTCTTCGAATTATTGGTTTAGTTTGGCCTACTAGATTGATCTTTCTTGCAATGGGAGAAGTGCTTAGCTTTGGGTTCAACCTTGCGGTCTCCTTTCCAAGTGACAGTAGGGGCAGCAAGGCACGTATTGTATTGTTGCCATCGACGATAAAAGATGGGGTTTCCATCATATTGCTTGTGTTAATTCCTCTACATCATGTCATCTTACTTAATGCACTCTATTCTTTATGAACTTGATACTCTAGATGCAGGCAGGAGTCAGTCGATGTGTGGAGTAATAGTAGTAGATGCAGAATATTCGGTCTACTTGACACGGACGTGATGCCTTGTTCATGATCATTGCCTTAGATATCGTTATAACTATGCGCTTTTCTATCAATTGCTTGGCAGTAATTTGTTCACCCACCGTTATATTTGCTATCTTGAGAGAAGCCACTAGTGAAACCTATGGCCCCCGGGTCTCTTTTCCATTATATAAGTTCTTGTTTACATCTTACTAGTTTCCGATCTACTATTTTGCAATCTTTTACTTCCCGTTCTATAAACCAAAAATACCAAAAATATTTACTTTACCGTTTATCTATCTCTATTAGATCTCACTTTTGCAAGTGACCGTGAAGGGATTGACAACCCCTTTATCGCGTTGGGTGCAAGTTGTTGGTTGTTTGTGCAGGTATTCGGTGACTTGTGTGTCTCCTACTAGATTGATACCTTGGTTCTCAAATTGAGGGAAATACTTACGCTACTTTGCTGCATCACCCTTTCCTCTTCAAGGGAAATCTAACGCAAGCTCAAGAGGTAGCAAGAAGGATTTTTGGCGCCGTTACCTGGGAGATCTACGTCAAGTCAAGCCATACCAAGTACCCATCATAAACTCTTCTCCCTTGCATTACATTATTCGCCATTCGCCTCTCGTTTTCCTCTCCCCCACTTCTAAATTGATTTTCGAAAACCTTTGTGTTGACGTATAATGTGTTGCCTAGTCTCTTCCATCAGATCGGTCTTTTCGTTGCATTGGCTAGATCATGCACTTCTACATGGTATCGGAGCCAAGCGGTCTTGAGTTCAAGACCCGGCTGCGCAATTAAATTGCAGCCCACTTTCAGTCCACGTTTAGGCCTGAGGGAGCCACACGTGAGGGGAGTGTTGACGTATAATGTGCTGCCTAGTCTCTTCCATTAGATCGGTCTTTTGGTTGCATTGGCTATATCATGCACTTCTACACTTTGCCTTTTCTTCGCCCCTTTTCCGTTCATCTCTTTTTGCTTGCTTCTTGTGTGCTTGTGTGCTAGATCACTTGATTCGCCTTCATGGCTAGTCCTCCTATCATTGTCAGTACTCCCGATAATGAAGTCCTCAATTTTAAACAAAGGTAGAGAGAAAATCTAAAGGATGCTTCGTATAGAATTTGCAATGCTCAAAGATCTACTAGAAAGCAATCTACTTCCATTCTTCTCTGCAATTTTTATGTGGGCGTTACTCCTTGGAATAGATATGTTCTTGGCACCATTAATAGAGGGAATCTCTTGGGAAGCCATACTTTTAATTCTTATAATGCCATGATAGATTTGTTAGGCCCACCACCTCTTTTGGTCAATTGAACTATTTTAACCTTGGAACATATGATGCAAAGACTTGATATTATTGAGAATAAAATTGCTACTGTAGAGTTGATAGCAAATTTGGATAAAAAAATTTATAATCAAATAACTCAATATGGATCTATGGTAGGAGTTACTCTAAAGAGTCTTAGAGAAAAGGAACCCATAGTTAATGAAAAGATAGATCAAGATTCTACTAGAATTGATAAATTCGAAGATATTATTACCAACTAGGGTTCCGCTTTTTCTGCTGTTAAAAATACCTCAAATCTTCCTCCTGCCAAAGTTCGCAAGTTTATTTACGTTCCTTAGAATAAGGGTGAATCTTCTAGTAAGGAAAATGAAGATCTCAAATCAATAAGTGTTAACCCCAATCTTTTCGATATTATTAAGGAACCTTTTGCCATGAATGAATTTCTCGATTTATTGCCTAGGAGATTAATCATTGATAAAACCAAAGAGTCTCCTAAGGATTATATGTGTTCAATTGAAGAATTGCATATCAAAGATGGCAATACCTAGATCTATTCGTGTTTTTATGCCTAGCTAAGGGCGTTAAACGATAATGCTTGTTGGGAGGCAACCCAATTTTATTTTTATTCTTTGTTTTTTGTTCCGGTTTAGTAATAAATAATTCATCTATCCTCTGGTTAGATGTGTTTTTATGTTTTAATTAGTGTTTGTGCCAAGTGGAACCTTTAGGATAGCTTACGGTGATAGTTGTGTTGATCCTACTAAAAATCAAAAACGTGATTGTGGTATGATTCTTTTTTCTATGGATTGGTACGCAAATTTCTCAGGTTTTCCTAATTTATATGTATTTTTAGAGTTACAGAAGTATTCGAGAGTTACAAATTACTGCAGACTGTTTTGTTTTCGACAGATTCTGTTTTTCGCGTGTTGTTTGCTTATTTTGATGAATCTATGGGTAGTATAGGGGGTATGAACCATGGATAAGTTGGAATACAGTAGATATTACACCAATAAAAATAAATAAAGAATTTTAAACAGTACCTTAAAGTGGTGATTTATTTTGTTATGCTAACAAAGCTCATGAGATTTTCTATCGAGTTTTGTGTTGTGAAGTTTTCAAGTTTTGGGTAAGGATTTGATGGAATATGGAATAAGGAGTGGCAAAAGCCTAAGCTTGGGGATGCCCAAGGCACCCCAAGGTAATATTCAAGGACAACCAAAATCCTAAGCTTGGAGATGCCCCGGAAGGCATCCCCTCTTTCGTCTTCGTCTATCGGTAACTTTACTTGAGGCTATATTTTTATTCACCACATGATATGTGTTTTGCTTGGAGCGTCTTGTATGATTTGAGTCTTTTCTTTTTAGTTTACCACAATCATCCTTGTTGTACATACCTTTTGGGAGAGATACGCATGAATCGTGATATATTAGAATACTCTATGTGCTTCACTTATATCTTTTGAGCTAGGCAATATTGCTCTAGTGCTTCACTTATATCTTTTTAGAGCATGGCGGTGGCTTTATTTTATAGAAATTGTTGAACTCTCATGCTTCACTTATATTATTTTGAGAGTCTTTTAGAACAGCATGGTAATTTGCTTGGGTTATAAAACTAGTCCTAATATGATGAGCATCCAAGATGGATATAATAAAAACTTTCATATAAAGTGCGTTGAATACTATGAGAAGTTTGATTCTTTATGGTTGTTTTGAGATATGAAGATGGTGATATTAGAGTCATGATAGTGGAGTAGTTGTGAATTTGATATATACTTGTGTTAAAGTTTGTGATTCCCGTAGCATGCACATACGATGAACCGTTATGTGATGAAGTTGGAGCATGATTTATTTTTTGTTTGTCTTCCTTATGAGTGGAGGTCGATATCATGCGATGGTCAACTCCTACCAACCCTTCCCCTAGGAGCATGCGTGTAGTGCTTGGTTTCTATGATTTGTATATGTTTTCAATAAGTATGTGAGTTCTTTATGACTAATCTTGAGTCCATGGATTATACGCACTCTCACCCTTCCACCATTGCTAGCCTCTCTTATGCCGCGCAACTTTCGCCGGTACCATACAACCACCATATACCTTCCTCAAAACAGCCACCATACCTACCTATTATGGCATTTCCATAACCATTCTAATATATATTTCCATGCAACTTTCCACCATTCCGTTTATTATGACATGCTCCATCATTGTCATATTGCTTTGCATGATCATGTAGTTGACATCGTATTTGTGACAAAGCCACCGTTCATAATTCTTTCATACATGTCACTCTTAAATCATTACACATCCCGGTACGCCACCGGAGGCATTCACATAGTCATATTTTGTTCTAATTATTGAGTTGTAAGTCTTGAGTTGTAAGTAAATAAAGTGTGATGATCTTCATTATTAGAGCATTGTCCAATGTGAGGAAAGGATGATGGAGACTATGATTCCCCCACAAGTCAGGATGAGACTCCGGCCAAAAAAAGGCCATAAAGAAGAGACAAGGCCCAAAAAATGAGAGGAAAAGAGAGAAGGGACAATGTTACTATCCTTTTTCCACACTTGTGCTTCAAAGTAGCACCATGATCTTCATGTTAGAGAGTCTCCTATTTTGTCACTTTCATATACTAGTGGGAATTTTTCATTATAGAACTTGGCTTGTATATTCCAATGATGGGCTTCCTCAAAATGCCCTAGGTCTTCGTGAGCAAGCGAGTTGGATGCACACCCATTTAGTTTCTTTTTTGAGCTTTCATACACTTATTGCTCTAGTGCATCCGTTGCATGGCAATCCCTACTCACTCACATTGATATCTATTGATGGGCATCTCCATAGCTCGATGATACGCCTAGTTGATGTGAGACTATCTTCCTCTTTTTGTCTTCACCACAACCACCATTCCATTCCACCTATAGTGTTATGTCCATGGCTCACGCTCATGTATTGCGTGAAAGTTTAAAAAGTTTGAGAATACTAAAGTATGAAACAATTGCTTGGCTGAAACAGGGGCTGTGCATGATTTAAATATTTTGTGTGATGAAGACAGAGCATAGCCAGACTATATGGTTTTGTAGGGATAGCTTTCTTTGGCCATGTTATTTTGAGAAGACATGATTGCTTTGTTAGTATGCTTGAAGTATTATTGTTTTTATGTCAATATTAAACTTTTGTTTTGAATCTTTTCGATCTGAACATTCATGCCACAATAAAGAAAATTACATTGATAAATATGTAGGTAGCTTTCCACATCAAAAAATTTTGTTTTTATCATTTACTTACTCGAGGACGAGCACGAATTAAGCTTGGGGATGCTCGATACGTCTCCAACGTATCTATAATTTTTGATTGTTCCATGCTATTATATTATCTGTTTTGGATGTTTAATAGGCATTTATATGCTATTTTATATTGTTTTTGGGACTAACCTATTAAAGGGAGCCCAGTGCTAGTTTATGTTTTTTTGCCTATTTTAGTGTTTCGCAGAAAAGGAATACCAAACGGAGTCCAAACGGAAAGAAACTTTCGTGATGATCTTTCTGGGACCAGAAGGAAACCAGAATACTTGGAGATGAAGTCGGAGACGCAACGAGGAGGCCACGAGGCAGGATGGCGCGCCCCGGGGGGTAGGGTCCCTCCTAGCTCCCCTGACCTAGCTCATATGCCTATATATACTCTTATACCCTAAAAACTTCCAGGGGAGCCACGAAACCACTTTTCCACCGCCGCAACCTTCTGTACCCGTGAGATCCCATATATGGGCCTTTTCCAGCATCTTGCCAGAGGGGGATTCGATCACAGAGGGCTTCTACATCAACACCATTACCTCTCCGATGAAGCGTGAGTAGTTTACCACAGACCTACGGGTCCATAGCAAGTATCTAGATGGCTTCTTCTCTCTATTTGATTCTCAATACCATGTTCCCTCGATGTTCTTGGAGATCTATTCGATGTAATATTCTTTTGTGGTGTGTTTGCCGAGATCGGATGAATTGTGGATTTATGATTAGATTATCTATGAATATTATTTGGTTCTTCTCTGAATTCTTATATGCATGATTTGATATCTTTGCAAGTCTCTTCAAATTATCTGTTTAGTTTGTCCTACTAGATTGATATTTCTTGCAATGGCAGAAGTGCTTAGCTTTGGGTTCAATCTTGTGGTGTCCTTTCCAAGTGACAGTAGGTGCAGCAAGGCACGTATTATATTGTTGCCATCGAGGATAAAAAGATGGGGTTTTCATCATATTTCTTGAGTTAATTCCTCTACATCATGTCATCTTACTTAATGCGTTACTCTGTTCTTTATTAACTTAATACTCTAGATGCAGGCAGGAGTCGGTCGATGTGTGGAGTAATAGTAGTAAATGCAGAATCGTTTCGGTCTACTTGACACGGACTCAATGCCTATGTTCATGATCATTGCCTTAGATATCATCATAACTATGCTCTTTTCTATCAATTGCTCGGCAGTAATTTGTTCACCCACCATAATATTTGCTATCTTGAGAGAAGCCACTAGTGAAACCTATGGCCCCCGGGTCTCTTTTCCATTATACAAGTTCTCGTTTACATCTTACTAGTTTCCGATCTACTATTTTGCAATCTTTTACTTTCCGTTCTTTAAACCAAAAATACCAAAAATATTTACTTTACCGTTTATCTATCTCTTTCAGATCTCACTTTTGCAAGTGACTGTGAAGGGATTAACAACCCCTATCGCGTTGGGTGCAAGTTGTCGATTGTTTGTGCAGGTATTCAGTGACTTGTGCGTTGTCTCCTACTGGATTGATACCTTAGTTCTCAAACTGAGGGAAATACTTACGCTACTTTGCTGCATCACCCTTTCCTCTTCAAGGGAAAACCAACGCAAGATCAAGAGGTAGAAATTAACACAACAACGCAATTCACTTATGTCAAAGACTGCAGCCCACATATGTAAGAAACTGTAGTTCACTTATGTAAAAGAATGCAACCCACATATGTAAAAGACTGTAGCCCACATATGCAAAAAGAACTACAGTTCACTTCTGTCAAAGACTAAAGTTCACACATGTAAAACTGTGTAGCTCACATATGTAAAAGAAATGCATATGAGTGAATAGAACAGCATACATTAAAGCCTATAACAACAACAAAAAATTAGATTACAACCCTCAAACGGAAAAAGTAATTCCACTAAACCTTATCAGCTACAACATCCGGAGGGGACGACGCATCAGCCAAGTCCTCATCCTTCTCAGAGCCGTCGTAGGAATCTTTGTGCACATCAATCAGCAACTCCAGTCTACAGGCATAGAACAAACCAAAATGAAATAAGATGGTAACAACCAAAAAAGGAAAAAACCTTCAACTATGCACAAGCAGTACACATTTTACAATCGTGAGGTACACAAAAAATACAGGTTCAAGAAGAGAAGCACATGGCAGAATAGGCATGGGAGAAGTACTTATACCTGACCAATTCCATCGTCCCTAGATGCATGAACACCAGAAGATTCCACTCCAGCCTGTGAAAAAAACAAAGATTAGGAGCAGTCCACATATAATACATGAAGAGATGTTAAAAGGACAAAAACGGACAACATAAATTATCAGCGTCGACGCCAGCATCCTGTCGGATCATTTCATCCAAAATGTGCCCAGCATCCTTCTCATACCGAGCGCATTTTTCTTCCTGTGAACGTTTCAACTAAGCATACGAAGACCGAATATTCGTCACTGCAATCTTCAAGCTTTGAACCACGCCACAATCAAAATTGTGAGCAGCAACAATATCTTCTGCACGGGGGCCATGGCCAGCTGGGAAAAAACAAGCAACTGTCCTCAACCTATCACGAGAGGTTGGCATATCTTCAGTTAACTTCAAAACCTTTAGAAGAAGCTCATCAATCTCCTCATGTTTTTTGCCGCCAACAAACGTCTGTTCAGAAGAGCTTCTATTATCAAACATCCGATGAGCCATGAAACCACGAGTAGGCGGCGGCTCATCAGCACAAGAAGGAAGCTGGCTACAGATAGGTTCATAAAACCTAGCATGACTGCTAGGCCCTGCATTAGAGATGCCACACAGCACTACAGCAAGACGATTGTACACAATATCACCCGACGCCTTGCACTGCAAAAAATATAAAAAGGGCAAGAAGTACACATGTGAATTCTAGAAAGTTCAAATTTATAATGACTGCATTTTAAAAAACTATGATCTTAAAAACTCTGGTGCACTAACCGGTGGCCTCCCAAATTTGTAAGTTTCCAAATAAATCTTTACCTTGACAAGCATATCCTCGTTGTATAACTTCATCGGGTCCTTGTACGTCAGGAATGACGCGCGTGGCATCAACATGTGCATAACTAAAAATTTGTGAAGCTTCAATCAATCAAGATACATAATCAGGGGGACAATGGCACAACCCTCTGCACAATTCTGCTTGCTGCCTTCTGTCTGCCACTTCACCACAGCTGCCTGCAGCTCATCAACAACAAGCTAACAAAAGCCCATCTGCGCCATAGCCACATAATCCATCTTCTCAACCATGGCAGCAACCCTGCCCAAACGAACTACAGGCCCGGGCACAGCAAATTTTGATAAAGTGTATCGGGAAGAATACCTTGACAACAAGATCAACCGTCACATTATCATCATCCTCCACCAACACCATCAGCTTCTGAACCAAGTCCTTGACACCTATACTTTGTGAATGGTCAAAGTCAAGCTCATCCTTGAGGGCAGACAACGAGTCATCATGGCCACTAGTAGCAGGCATGGGTGCAGTGTGACGTCCCATAGAAAAATCAAAAATCTGATGAACTGCATCACGATTGATTCGAAGAACCCTGCCATTCCCGAAGTCCATTGTCATCATGGTAGGGTCAGTCACTCCCATCAGATAGCACATAAGAATGCGGGACACATTTTTCTTTACTGTCAATTCAAAGATAACACCAAAGCCAGCATCCAGAACATGATTACAGTGTGCTTATTTCAATAAAGCAGCATGTTTGCACATAGTGGGAGCGACAAACGTATGGTCTTGTTAAATCGAGCATCATCTCCCTCGGCATCATCTTCAGTGACCTTGCTCTTACTAGATTTCCTCCTCTGTGTGAAGGAAAATGCAGTCCACATTAGAAGATTAGACACAAAAGGGACAAAAAAGGCAGATAGAATAACAATGAAAGAAACAAATGCAGTCCACTTCAACAAACCTTTGTAGCAACATCTGCCTCCCTACCAGAGTCTGCATCAGCATCTTCGTTGCCATCATCACGGGGCCGCTTGGGTTGACTCTTAGATGGACCACAATCTTTCCGCCTACCAGTCTTAACATCCCTCACAAAATAAGCAAGCACAAAGTCGTCATCTTCAGAGTTGGGCCCTTCACTGACATGTGGTCGCTTATGCTAAGGATCCTCTGCACCAACTTCAGCACTTATCTTACCAAGGTTCTTGTTCATGCAAGCAACACGAGGACTCTGCCGAGGAGTACCACCTTCCTCAGCAACAAAACTCAGTCTCTTCTTCTACAAAGCAGGCTGCTTCACCCTTGGCACCATATATAGCTCTCCTCTGCTTCTCCTTCTCTGCATACTCCTTTGAGTCACTTTCAAACCTCAACTTCTTCCTACGTTGCTTCAATTCATATGCACGAAGCTGTTCCGAGATCATCCACTCATGTGTAACTTCCTCTGTATCATCAACAGATTGTGATTGTGTTTCCGACAAGATGGGACGCCTAAGGCTCTGGTCAAAGCTCACACCAACATCACCCTCTGCAAAATAATGGTCAATCAATTGAGTAACCTCCTCAAACCCACATGCCCCAACATGAAAAACAGACACTGCATCAAAATGAAGATTAACTATGGTCACTAAGAAGTGCGCAAAAGGAACAAATGCAGTACACGTATACATATAAATGTAGTGTTGCATACATAAGCTAAATAAAAAATAATGCAGTTCATATATCAATGTAATGGAGTACACCCATATGCATACAAAAATACAAATAAAACAACAATGTAGTTCACACATACATATAGTGGAGTTCACATATACATATAAATGCAGTGCTACATAAACTAACTTCACGTTTGTTTCCAAAAAAATGTCTGACTAGATACAGCAAGGCAACAGCAGTTTTTACAACATCAAGTAAGCAGCATACACAATAAACAAAGCATTCGCATAAAAAATAATAGTTATTTATAAGAACAATGCATTTCAAAACTCATAGGACACATATGAAATTTACAATAGAAAGAGTGATACAACCAATTTGGCAAACTAAAATAAGAAGAAAAAACATACCAAAAGGAGGGGCCCACTTATGGGAGAAGATTCAATTGGTGAATTCACTCCATGGCCTGCCTCACCACCATCACCATTACCACTAGGACAACGAGAACCATTGGGGTGTCATTGTGACCAGTGCAATCACCTACTGGATCCAATAAAAACCAGAAATAGAAATTACAAAACATCACATGACAAATAATGCCAGCAACGCTGACAAATACACACATTAAATAAATCTGCAGGATGAACTAGGCAACTAGATAAACAACACAGAAAATAAACAAAGGCCAGGCAACTAGTCCACATACCTTGAACTCCTCCTTCTACTTTGCTTGGCGAAGACATGACGTTTGCCTACAGCGCAAGGACGGAGTGACAGATATCAGTGACAAAATCAATGAAATCTGACAAAACCATAGATGCACCTTGCTCTATCTACAAAGCACACACGAGTATCAACTTCGAATCAAGATCAAATCGCCTGCTTACGCAAAAAAATATAAGCAAAAACACAGCAGTCGCTACGAGAATCACAAAACTAGATGAGGGGACGATCAAGACCGAGTGCACGAGAAACATACCGCAAAAAAGAGGATGACTGGTGGTGGTTGGGGGTGGGGCGGGTGCGGAGGGGAAAGGGCTGGGGGAGTGGAGTGGAAAGGGGTGGGGGAGCAGACGAGGGCGCGGAATGCAGGATTATGGGCCTCTTGAGGATGGCGGTTCTGCGGGCGGCGATGGTTGCTGCAGGCGGCGGCGGTTTTGCTCGAAAGAGGGGTTAAGGAGGCACTGCAAGAGATGGGACACATTTCTTTTCGGTCTCTCCCTATGAGTGGAGCAGTGGGAGCGCCTGGGAGGGCCACGTGTGAGGTCCACGTGGGAAGGGTTATATAAACGGGCCGGCCCAAAATGGCACGCATAAATTAGATGGACCAGTTCGAAACAAAGAAGTTCATACCAAATGTAGTTCGCTATGATGGAAAGCGAAGTTCGAACGATTAAACAAATAAATGCATGTAGTTCATACAGTTAAAGTGGAAAAAACAACACACGTTTTAAGATAACACATCCGAAAAAGAAGCCTACCTTCAAATAAGTGTCACAAAAAAATGGGGGGGTCCCGCCAGCCCCCCCCCCCCACCTGTGCCAGGGGTTGCAGCAAGTACACGCAAAATAGGTGCAGTATGCAGCTCTCGACAATGTAGTGCACTTATTATACGAAGCAGTGCGGTAGCGTAAGCAACGCAGTTTCGGAAACACGGATAATACATATAACGGGACAATGCCCGTTTGGAAAAAACATGGCGAAAAATAAAATAAAACCACGTTAAAAAAACCAGGTTTAGAGACAACCACCCAATCCGAGCAGTTGCACCGCCACAAACCCACGATCATAGGCGCTACCCAACCCACGATCTGCACAAACCGCATCGTCGGCGAGATCATGCAGTTCATCCCCTGCGGCCATCTCCCCCTTAAATTCAGACCCCTTCCAAGGCTTTCTCATACACAACAACACAAGTCACCATTGCCCTGCCACCAAATCTTTCCATCACATCAATCTCCATAGAAGAGACCAAGCCCTACTGCCGGCGATGGGGTTCGTCGACGAGTACACGAAGGTGGAGGCCCATGGCAACACCAAGTTTCACGTGATCCACACCAACAACAAGAAGCAGATGGCAACCTCCATCGAGCAGTACGAGGGCCACCTCAGGCTCTAGCGCCACAAGATCATCGGAATTGACCTAGAGTACACCAACGAGCCTATCGAGACGCAGAAACCCGCACTCGTCCAACTCTCCATAGGCAAGACTCAGCCGATGCTGCTCTTCCAACTGAGCGTCGCTGAAAGGTGCACCATCTTTGACAACTTTCCTCACCGACCCCAGGTACACGTTTGTTGGCTTCTCCATCGACAGCGACAAAACCAGGCTCGAGCACGTCAATCTGGAGGTCACCAACTTCGTTGACATCTAGAAGGAATGGAGGGTGCCCGAGGCCACCAAGTACTTGGACTCCCTTGCAGACATCGCCAACATGCTCGTCGACGACTACTACAATAACATGAAGAAGAACATCACCAACGAAGAACACGGGTGCTGGGCCTCCCTACCCCTGTCCATGAGGCACGTCGAGTATGCAGCAAAGGACGGGTACGCAACATACGAGATATGGAACCGCATCACCCTCACCCAGGACGGGCTTCGTCGCGCAAAGCTGGAGAAGGAGGAGCACCCCAAGAAGCGCGCCAGGAGCTGGAGAGACTTCACCTGGTGAAGAAGCAGACGGTGTCGGCCAAGAAAGTATCTCCAACATTGCTTGCGTCATTTTAGATTTATCACCAAATTTGCTTCTGTTGTTTGCTTGTAAAGTTACTTTGCTTGTGAATGGCTTTTGCTGAACTTAGATTGCTTTTCATACAAAATGGTTTGTAATGGTGAACTTTGCTTATGTTATGAAGTACTATTTCAATTCCAAAACTAGAGTTCAATATTACAAACATACTACAGTGCACATAAAGTATGTGATTCGAGCAGTGCACAAACGGATGAAGATGCGGTGCACATAAGTGATGCATGTAGTGCAAAATTTTAGCACATGCAGTACAGTACTCTGACGAATGCAGTGCACACAGATCTAACAAAAGAGTGCACACCGTATATTAGAAAAGAATATGTAAAATGAAAAACACAAAGAAAAATTCGACCAAAGATGCAGTGCACAAAAAGGGTGCATGCAGTGCAAAAAATGCTCCTGCATATGTAGTGCAAAATGTGGGCACATGCAATACAGAAGCATGATGAATACAGTGCACAATGATCTAACTAAGCAGTGCATGCCCTATATTTGAAGATACGTAAGAAGGAAAATGTGAAGAAGAAAAATTGACCACTCAGGTGCACATGCAGTACAGTACTACGACGAATGCACTGCAAACAGATCTACAAAAGCAGTGCACAACTGTATATTAGAAAAGAATATGTAAAGAGGAAAACGGCAAGAAAAATTTTACCAAGATGCAGTGCACAAAAAGGATGCATGCAGTCCAAAAAATGATTCGGCATATGTAGTGAGAAATGTGGGCACATGCAGTACAGAAGCATGATGAATGCAGTGCACAATGATCTAACTAAGCAGTGCACGCCCTATATTTGAAGATACGTGAGGAAAATATGAAAAAAAAATTGACCACCAAGGTGCAACCAGAACCCAGCCAGTCTCATACTAGGTAACGAGCATGCTTTGAACACAGGCGAGTCCATTCTGAGCTACGATGCATGGGCCCAGGCACACAAGGGCCCATAGGTGAGCGGAATATAGTGCAGAGAGCGATGTGTATAAGCGCTAAATCAGTAACCAAAGGAGTTTGATAACTCTGCCTCGCCAGGGCTTATCAACCAGTCCGGGGCGCTCTCAGCCGGCGAGGTGGGACTAAACATTAGCGCGCGCACACAGCGCACCACGAACCAACGGTGCTCGCAGGCCGACTTGGGCCGAATGCGTCTTTGCTCCCCAACACAGGGCCAACACGCGAGAGATGCCACTAAATATTAAAAACATTCCCACATACCACGGAAAACCACGGCCCAAAAAATAACTAGAAAAATAAAAACAATAACACAATCCAGGGACTCTGCAGTTAGTTTACATACAATATGCAGTTCGGTTAGACTCAAGTAAGCAGTGTTGTTGTTTATCAAATGCATTCTCGTAAACTGAATCAAAATCCTTCCACCACCTAACACCAACCACTACATTTATTACTTCCATTGCTTAATTGGCTGCATAAAATCTATCCATTCGTGCTCCGGACTCACACAACGCCTCCCCACTTCCTCTGCTTCTTCAAATCGTAGATCTAGGGTTCCGCCCATCCCCAACTGTTCTCTGAAATTCCACTGAAGGACTGTTCGTGCGGGTGCTTGGCAAGGATGGCTCGGATAGCGGACACATGCGTGTACGCAGATGGTCTGGAGCTCATCGATGCCGAATGGCGCAGCAAGCTCGGGTGCCTGATGATACCCGACAGGGGGTTTTGGGCGCCATTTCTTCATCACCTCACATCCGCAGACCTGCAGGAAAAATGGGTGTGTTTTCCCTCATATTTTTTTGACAAATCTAGGCTACAAAATCCACAGATGAATGTATATTTCCATCAATTTGTTCAGTAGTATCACAATACAAAAGATTTGTGATGTTGTTCAGATTTGTCAGCTATTAAGACTAGATAGGTCTATCTATATTTCTTCAGTACCACACTAGGTGTCAACACTACTTAGATCAGAACCCCAATACACGAACAAAAAAGAGGTTCCATAGATCGGTGTTGCAGTTCTCTTAACATGCTAAGGAAGTACACTGCAAATGACCTTGCAGTGCAAACATGTTATAGTATAATATATATTCTACTAAAACTAGAGGTAAGTCCGTATATAATTTTGTTCATACATTGCAACTGCTTTCTTAAATAGTATTCATATATATATGTACATATTTAAGTCAACATAAACAGATCATCCTAATATAAAAGAAAAACCTTTGGTGTTTACTTTTAAAAAATCTTTTTCCATGCATGCCAAAATACAGAAACTATCATCCACAATAAGGTTTCCTGCTCCGAGTTTAGGGAAGGTTACTTTGGAGACACAACACAAGAATGGGTATGCAGACATGCAAGCTGACTACCACATTGACTCTGAAGACTGCACCAACATAACTGCACCAACATAACTATTGGCTAGAGAAGTGGCCATGGTGTTTTTTCTACAAAGAAGAAGACTCCCTGAAGTTTATAATATTTGCACTATAGGTTGTCTAGGATAAAGCAAGCCATCTATGGCATATTCTAATGCTTTCCTTATGTTGTACGCTTTTAAAATTATGTCCATCAGAAGCTTTGAACGGTGCCTTTTTAAAGTATGCGACCTCATCTGAATCATTTTATCACCCTTTTAGATAAGTTGCTGGTGATAGAAATGCAGTTCTCTAATACACATAGTGCGGCCCTTATAAAAAACGCAATACTTAGAACAGTAACAATGCAATGCCAATGGACGAAACTTTGTAGTCAACCTATGATGTTCAAAAGAATTCTCATGGTATGGAGTTCAGAAGAATTGACATAATAGCATAAATAACAGCATACCTATTCTGATAATGTAGTACGAAAGTGCATATTATGCAGTTCTCTGGAACACAAAATGCAGTTTAAGAAAAAGAGAAATCTCATAAGCTGTCATGCCCATGTAATACAATTACATTGAAGTCCACTACTAACGAAAATGCAGTACACTACAAACATATGCCATATCTACAAAAATAAAATCAAAGCAGTACAGATCCAGATATGTGGGAGACTAACAGAGGTGCCAATTCCACTCGCGGTTTGATAAGTCACCTAAATATTGCGCAACCACTCAAATTTTAACAATTACCCGAAAAAAGTACATCAAACCCACGGCCAGTGGGATGAACAACATCCGCTATTCTTTAAAAATGCAACGAAAAGTATGAACATTACAGGCGCAATACAGTGAATTCAAACAAAACAGAGAAACTAATTACAAGATTCAAAATGCATCGGCGCACAAAATTCAAAAAAACAACAAGAACAAAGGTGTAGCGACCCGACCCGAATGGATCAAGTCTCTGTGCTCCGGTGTCATCCCTGGATCAGTAATGCTGACACCACACAATACTTCGAAGGATTTATAACAGAGTAGCAATCACACACTTATTACATCGTTTGTCCAGAAGAGGACTTATTACAATAATCATGGCTTAAGGCCATCTAATAATGATAACAGCGGAAGACTTGGAAGATAAGTGAGTCCATCAACTCCAACGGCATCACTGAGTATATAACCACGACCTAAAAGCACCTTATTCATCGTCTGAAAAGTCTGCAACATGAAAAGTTGCAGCCCGAAAATGGGTCAGCACATGGAATATGCTGGCAATGTAACACATAGAGAGAAATAATGAGTATTGGCTATACTACATGCATATTTGGCTGGTGGAAAAGCTCTATGGTTACAGTTTTTTCATAAAGCCAGTTTTTCCCTACTACAAAGGAATAAATTTATTTAACTATCATGGTAGTTGTTAAACATTGAGAATGGTTGACAGCATCCTCAATCCCAATTAAAAGTACTCATTTAAAACCCAACAATATTAATTAGAAGTAACATGTTGAGATTCAACACGATAATCCAAGTACTAGATACTCAAGACGTCCATAACCGGGGACACGGCTAATCATGATTAGTTTGTACACTCTGCAGAGGTTTGCGCACTTTTCCCCACAAGACTCGATCGCCTCCGCTTGGTTTCTCGCACTACATGGTGTTTAAGAAACAGATGACCGAGACATAGTCTTTCAGAAGTGCTAGCACCTTACGATGGGTGGACCGGTACACCTACATCCCCTACATCTGCTAGTCCACCACTATAAGAGTTCGCATGACTTAGTCAACTATGCCAGAGCCCATAATGGCTTGTGGCTGCACACATAAGTTACTAGTATGAATTATCTTATGATCCCTTTGAGCCTGGGTGGCGGTCCGAAGAAATACAGGCAAGTCCTGCTAGAAAACAGGTGCCTCAATCCACCCAGATGTGTATTTAAGTTGCCACCTTAGATAAACCATTAATAACAATCTCACATCTGTCATGGATATTCACTCACCCAATCCACGTCTACTAGCATAGCATGGCATAATAAGCAAACGTAGAAGTAACTCCCAAAGGTTTCATAAGTAATACAGGTAATAGGTACTACCTCATCTACTTCCCATCCCACAATTTAATTAGATCCTAATCATGCAATGTTTGAGGATTGATCTAATGCATAAAAACTAGGTAGTAGAAAAGATATGATCAAGTGTTACTTGCCTTGCTGATGATCCGCGAAACCTAGAGACTCGAAGTAACAAGCGGCGCACTTCGGGTGATCTATCGCAGACAAACAACAAGCATACAATAAGTACTCATCTAATGCACAGGTAAATCTCGAATAAAAGATCTAACCAGAAAGTTCAACTTAAGAACCCTGGTTGCAAAAAGAATCGAATCAAATAAAGCAACGAAAGTCAAACGACGAAAGAAAACAACTCGGTTCTAGCAAGTAGAAACTAAGTCAAATTTTACAGTAGCAAAACTTTGTTTAAGTTGATTAGTCGGAACGGCGGTTTCGAGATGAAACTCTAGGCGTTTCAATCACCTGATTCCGATAAACGAGCGAGAAGATAGACTAGAAAGAAAATCGGATCTGAAATCGCTATCAAAAAAATAGCGGAATAAATCCGATGAGAAAGAAAACGACGAACGGTTGAACGAACGGACGTTCATTAACCGAAGCAAACAGGTGATCACGTTCATTAGGACGAACGGTCCGGCGAACGCTTGCTAAACAAAACTGGAAAGAAAAACCGATCTAGGGTTTCGGAAAGAAAACTGAAACGAAAAACTGATCTAGAAAACCGGAATGGAAACCGGAACGATTTACGAAAAACCAAACCGAGGAAAAGAAAAGGTGACGCGGCGCGGGGCTAGTACCTCGAAGAGGCGAGGGGCTCCGGCGGCGGCGGCGTTGGGTGGCGGCGGCGGCACTTGGCGGCGGCTGTGGCGAGCGGCGGCGGCGCTGGTGAGGGGCGGCGGCGCTGGGTGGCGGCGGCGGCGGTGTAGGGCGGCGACGCTAGTGAGGGGCGGCGGCGCTGGGTGGCGGCGGCGGCGGTGTAGGGCGACAGCGCTGCTGCTGCGGAGGAGAGGAGAGGAGAGGTGTTGGTTTGATGTGTTAGAGGAGGGGTGCTTGGGTATTTATATTGGGGAGGGGAGGGTTTTTGCTTGGAGTAGGGGACAAGAATTAGAGTAGGATTAGGAATCCTAGGAACAAAAAATGGAATAACGAAACGGGTCCAAATCCTACTAGGATTTGTAAAAGAAAAGGAAACCGGGGCGCTGGCTCCCTGGCTCCCTGGCGCGGCGGCGCTAGCGATGGCCTTGGCCTCCTGGCCGGCCGGCTGGCTTGGCGGCTTGGGCCTTTGGCCCAAGGCGCTGCGGCTCTTTTTTTTTTAAATCGGTTTCGCGCGCAGAAAAATACAGAAAAAAAATCTAAACGAACTCTAAAATGAATAAAGTAAACTTTCCCCGACTCCTAAAAATGAGTCGAACAAAATGAACTTTTACTCGGGGCCTAAAATGCAATTTTTGAAAACACGCATTTTTCCCTAAGGCAATAAACTCCGAGAAAAATCCAAAATTTGATTTATTTATTAAATCTTCATTTTTCCTAAATTTTGGGAAAGTCATATTATTCCCTCTCTTATTTTTGATATTGGAAAAATATTTGAAGATTAAATAAATAAATCCAATGATCCTCTTTTCATAGTTTTGAGAGAACTCAAATACGAAAATTTCGAAATCTCCAACTCTCTCCGAGGGTCCTTGAGTTGCGTGAAATTTCTAGGATCAACAAAATGCAAGAAAATATGATATGCATGATGATCTAATGTATAACATTCCAAATTGAAAATTTGGGATGTTACAAACCTACCCCCCTTAAGATGAATCTCGCCCTCGAGATTCGGGTTGGCTAGAAAATAGGTGAGGGTGGTCCTTGAGCAAATCTTCTTCTCTTTCCCAGGTGGCTTCATCCTCAGTGTGGTGGCTCCACTGAACCTTGCAAAACTTGATAACCTTGCTGCGAGTAACTCTGTTGGCATATTCGAGAATCCTGACTGGTTTCTCCTCATATGTTAAATCATCCTTCAACTGAATTGCTTCAAGTGGCACTGTATCTCTTAGCGGTACTTCCGCCATCTCGGCGTGACATTTCTTCAGCTGAGAAACATGGAACAAGTCATGAACTCCTGACAGTCCTTCTGGTAATTCCAACTTATAAGCGACTTCTCCCATGCGTTGCAAAATCCTATATGGTCCAACAAAACGTGGCGCCAATTTTCCTTTAACTCCAAAACGCTTAACTCCTCGAAGTGGGGATACTCTAAGATAAATTATGTCTCCAACTTTATATTCTATCGCCTTGCGTTTTGAATCCGCATAGCTTTTCTGTCTGGACTGGGCTACCTTGAGCCTATCGTGAATCAACTTAACTTTCTGTTCAGACTCCTTAATCAAATCTGGTCCAAACAACTGACGGTCTCCAACTTCGTAATTGTTGTCTGATACGATACTCCTCGGAACTCCGTGCAAACACACAATTCTGGTCATGTATATCTTTGCCAACTTAGCGCTGCTATAGGTAGTCTTGACTGGAATGAAATGCGCTACCTTCGTCAAGCGGTCGACTATAACCCACATCGAATCATAGCCTGAACGAGTCTTTGGCAAACCCGTGATGAAATCCATGCCTAGTTTATCCCACTTCCATTCGGGTATTGGCAATGGCTGCAACAATCCTGCTGGCTTCTGATGTTCTGCCTTCACTCTCTGACATACATCGCAAACTGCTACATACTCCGCGATATCCTTCTTCATTCCGGTCCACCAGAACGTTTCATTCAAATCCAAATACATGTTGGTATTTCCTGGGTGAATCGAATAGGGTGAATCATGTGCCTCTTGCAGAATCAACTTCCTAATCTCCGGGTCATTTGGCACGTAAATACGGTCCTCAAACCATAGGGTATCGTGCTCATCCTCACGAAATCCCTTTGCTTTTCCTTCGCTCATTTTCTTCTTTATATCCGCAATCTCTTTGTCCTTTTTCTGAGCTTCCCTGATTTTATCCATTAAGGTAGACTGAATCTCCAATGCTGCTACGTAGCCTCTCGGAACTATTTCCAAACATAGCTCATGAAGATCTTCCGCTAGCTCCTTTGGTTTTTCTCCCGGCAATAGCGTATTGACATGGCTCTTGCGGCTCAATGCGTCAGCTTCTACATTAGCCTTTCCGGGATGATAATGCAATCTCATATCATAATCCTTGATGAGTTCCAACCATCTCCTTTGTCTAAGGTTTAACTCCTTCTGCGTGAAAATATACTTCAAACTCTTGTGATCCATGTATACCTCACAATGATTTCCAATGAGGAAATGTCTCCATGTCTTCAATGCATGCACTACGGCTGCTAACTCCAAATCATGTGTGGCGTAATTTAATTCATGAGGTTTCAGTTGTCGTGAAGCATACGAAACAACTCTTCCTTCCTGCATAAGCACTGCTCCAAGTCCTCGACGTGAAGCGTCGCAATACACCTCATAATCCTTGGTCTGATCTGGCAAAATTAGCACTGATGAGGTAACCAATCTTTTCTTCAACTCCTGAAAACTTGCCTCACAGTCCTCAGTCCATATGAACTTGGTATCCTTCTTCAACAACTCCGTCATAGGCTTTGCAATCCTTGAGAAATTCTCAATGAATCTCCGGTAGTATCCTGCGAGTCCAAGAAAACTCCGGATATCTCCAACTGTCGTTGGTGCTTCCCAATTGGTTACGGTCTCAACCTTTGTGGGGTCAACTGCTATACCTTCTCCGGATATAACGTGTCCAAGAAATCCAACTTCCTTTAGCCAAAACTCACATTTGCTGAACTTGGCATATAACTGATGTTCCCTTAGCTTCTCCAAAACCAATCGCAAATGTTCCTTATGTGCCTCTTCATTCTTCGAGAAAACCAAAATATCATCAATGAACACCACGACGAACTTATCCAAAAACTCCATAAACACTTTGTTCATCAGGTTCATAAAATAGGCAGGTGCGTTAGTCAGTCCAAATGACATAACGGTATACTCATACAGTCCATATCTTGTGGTGAACGTTGTCTTAGGTATGTCCTGCTCTCGAATCTTCAGCTGATGGTACCCTGATCGCAAATCGATCTTGGAAAACACTTTAGCTCCTTGCAAACGATCAAACAGATCATTTATCATTGGTAGTGGGTACTTGTTCTTGATTGTTACTGCATTCAATCCACGATAATCAACAACCATCCTTAACGATCCATCCTTCTTCTCCACTAACAGTACGGGTGATCCCCAAGGCGAAGAACTTGGGCGTATATAACCTTTATCCAACAGCTCCTTAATCTGCTTCTTGATTTCCGCCAAATCCTGTGCGGGCATCCTGTATGGTCGGTTCGATATTGGGCCTGTTCCTGGCAACAGCTCAATCAAAAACTCAATGTCTCTATCCGGTGGCATTCATGGCAATTCCTCAGGAAATACATCAGGATAGTCCTTCACTACTGGCACCTCTTCCTGCACAACTCCTGATAGACAATTTACATGAGCTCTCCTCGGCTCATGCCGTGATACATACTTAATCCTTCTTCCTTCTGGCGTTGTGAGCAAAATCATCTTACTTGCGCAATCGATGTTTCCTCCATACATCGACAGCCAATCCATACCTAGAATCACATCCAATCCTTGGGATTCCAGAACGATCAAATCCGTCGGAAACACATGCCTTCCTATACTCAATGGCACTTGAAAACATCCTTGTCTGGCCATATACTCCGCTCCTGGTGAGCTTACTAGCATAGGGGTTTTAAGAATCTGAGTAGACAGACTATTCTTCTCTACAAATCCCCTTGATATGTATGAATGCGATGCACCAGTATCGAAAAGAACAAGTGCAGTAAATGACTTAACCAAAAACTTACCGATTACTACATCGGGCTGATCTTCAGCCTCCTCCACATCAATGTGGTTCACCTGTCCCCTGTTGTTGGCTTCTTTCCAGAGCTTCCATTGCCATTTCCATTCTGGCCTTCGGGACATTCATTGGCATAATGTCTGGTCTTGGAACACTTGAAACAAGTGACGTGGCTCAAATCCTTCTTGGCTGGGGTTGATGGGGTGCTGCGGTTCTGTCCACTACTTCCTCCATTCCCATTACCATTCTTGTGGCCATTATGGTTGTGCGAACTACTTCCTCCATGGGTATGCTGAAACTGCACTCCCTGTTTAGGGGTATAACGGGGCTTCTGCTGGGCTCCAGAGTTAAACTTCCCCTGCCCATACTTCCTCTTGCGATTCTCAATCTGCTGCTGCTTTCCTTCAATCATGAGTGCGCGGTCTACCAACTCCTGGTAGTTATTGAATCTTGCTACCATCAACTGCAGGCTTAACTCATCATTCAGTCCTTCCAGAAACTTCTCCTGCTTAGCTGCGTCTGTAGCAACGTCATCTGGGGCATAACGTGCTAACTTACTAAAATCATCCACATACTGTCCAACAGTCCTTCCTCCTTGGCGTAAGTTGCGGAACTCACGCTTCTTCATGGCCATAGCTCCTGCTGAAACATGGGCAGTGCGGAAAGCTTGCTGGAACTGATCCCATGTAACAGTGTCTACAGGGTAAGTGGCTGTGAAATTCTCCCACCATGCTGTTGCGGGTCCGTCAAGCTGATGTGCAGCAAACTTCACCTTCTCACCATCTGTGCATCCTGCAGTGGTCAACTCCCTTCCTATCTTGTGGAGCCAATCATCTGCTACAATCGGCTCGGTGCTACTAGAATACACAGGTGGATGCAGCCTAAGGAAACGAGTCAAGTGATCCCCAAGTGGTGGTGGGTTGTTGTTGTTGTTGCCTTGGTTCTGTACCAATGTCTGAATCAAAGTATTCTGCTGCTGAATCAACTGGGTGATCTCTGGCGGAAAAACAAACTCGGGGTCGCGTCTCGGAGGCATCTGAAGGGTTTAGAAAAGACGAGAAATTAAGAATAGAGTGAGGTCTAGGGAGAAAACACTACCCGAATGCTCATGAGAGAAATGCACACAAAAATCACTTCATTCATTCAATAAAAGGGCTTACAACGGTCTAACTATCGCAAAAGTACGTGTACTATAATGTTTACATGGAGGGAATACTACTAATATGTGGGGGTCATCTATTAATTTGAACCAGTGGAAGACTCCATGATGTCTGCTCCATCTTCGTCTTCAAAGTCGGGCTCGCTTGGATCTGAATCGGTGTCGTCGATGATGATGTAGTTGCTCGGACAGTCGACATACTTGTCTTCATTCTTGAGCTCCAATTTCTTCTTGAGTTCTTCAATCTCATACTTAAGATCTCTATTGTGCCTCACGACAGCTACGATCTCGTCCATGTAGTCCTTGTGTAGAGTCTTCATCTCTCCTTCAAGTTCGATGATCCTTCCCTTTGCATTCTTCAACTCTATCATATCATCGCACATCTGGTTCTCCTGGCGTCGAATGTGCTGGTTTAACTCTTGGATGAAAGCTGCAATGGATCTATCCTTCTTGGTGCTGACTATCTCCCATTGTTCATTCCGGCATCCGCAAATCTGGTAGATAGTGTCCTTGAGGTCTTCTTGATAAACTTCTCCAATGCGTCCCATGGTGATATGAGCTGCCATGCTCTTTCCCAGACTCCAGGTTGGTGCACTGAAAACACTATCTATAGGCTTGGTGATTGGCGTGAATGTCCTTCCCGGAACATGAGCTTGAATCTTCCAGCGCTCCTCTTCAGGCAGAGTGGCGTTGAAAGTCCCGGTGAAGCTTGGTAGTCCAATGTTCAGGTACCTGGCGACTTCCTTCAAGTGGAATCCAAAAGGTGTACCTTCATCTGGTTGAGCGTACTTGATCTTGGCGTCCGTCATCCTAAAGAGTAGAAAAGATGAGGAGTTAGAAAATGAGAAGAGAATGGTGATCTATGGCTTTAACTTAGTGGTCGTGTCCTACAGTCAGCGTGTGCTCTGATACCATCTCTGTAGCGACCCGACCCGAATGGATCAAGTCTCTGTGCTCCGGTGTCATCCCTGGATCAGTAATGCTGACACCACACAGTACTTCGAAGGATTTATAACAGAGTAGCAATCACACACTTATTACATCGTTTGTCCAGAAGAGGACTTATTACAATAATCATGGCTTAAGGCCATCTAATAACGATAACAGCGGAAGACTTGGAAGATAAGTGAGTCCATCAACTCCAACGGCATCACTGAGTATAGAACCACGACCTAAAAGCACCTTATTCATCGTCTGAAAAGTCTGCAACATGAAAAGTTGCAGCCCGAAAACGGGTCAGCACATGGAATATGCTGGCAATGTAACACATAGAGAGAAATAATGAGTATTGGCTATACTACATGCATATTTGGCTGGTGGAAAAGCTCTATGGTTACAGTTTTTTCATAAAGCCAGTTTTTCCCTACTACAAAGGAATAAATTTATTTAACTATCATGGTAGTTGTTAAACATTGTGTCACAGCCCTAGAATTTGTTTGTTATTAGTTGCATTAAGGCATTCATGCATCATGTTTAAAGTTCATGAAACTTGAACTGGGGATGACAAACTCTAGCACTAAATAAAATGCAATTAGGATCAAAATAAAAATATTTTCAATAAACCCAGAATGCCCTTTAGGAAAGTTCATTATTTTTGTTAAAGGTGAAAACCCCTGCCAACAATGATGCACATATTTCTAGGCCATTCTGGATTTTTGAATTAAATCCTATTGTATTTGACTTTGGGCATTTAAATACTATAAATAATTTAAATGTTCAAATAAATGTTGGAAATTGTTAAGGGTCACTGAAATAATTCAGAAAGCACCCATAATTGTTTCCAGGATTTTATAAAATGATTTGATATTTTTAAATCAAATCAAAACAAACTACAGAAAATAGAAAAACAGAATTAAATAGAAATAAAAGCAGAGAGGAGAGAAAACTTACCTGGCGCTCGCCTCTCAGCCCACCTGGCCCAGCTCCTCCAGCGGCCCAGCCCACCGCCGCTTCTCCCCCTGTCGTCTTCCTCCCCCTCGCCCCGAAGTTGCTCGGTGGCGCGCGCGGCCATGCGCCCCGGCCACCTCCTCCCTCCCAGCCTGCCTGGCTCCTCCTCGACGCCCCGGTGACGCCACGCGCCTCCCCGACCCCCCTCTCACTTCTCCCTCGCTCTTTGGACCTCCCTCCCCCTCGCTCCTCTGCTTCCCCCCCCCCATGACCGAGAGCCGCCGCCGACGTCGCTCGCAACCA